>NC_082691.1:89475736-89781986 GCF_949987515.2 Delphinus delphis
TAAATAAATTATGCTATACCCATCCCATGCAATATAATGTTGTCATTTAAAATCTTTTTGGCAAAGCCTACTTTATTACTTAGAGAAATATTCACACTACATGTTAAAAATGTGTGATTCAGGGACTTCCCTGGTGGTCCAGTGGTTAGGACTCTGCGGTTTCACTGCAGGGGGCACGGATTCAGTCCCTGGTCTGAGAACTAAGATCCTGCAAGCTGCGTGGCATGGCCAAAAGGAAAAAAAAAATGTGATTCACACTTCAAAAAAAATTTTAGGCAGTTTCTTATAAATTAAACACACAATTACTACGTTACCCAGTCATCAAGTTCTTGGACATCTGTCCCAGAGAAATGAAAACATATCTTCACATAAAAAGTTGTACATGAGTGCTCATAGCGGCTTTATTTAATCGCCAAAAACTGGAAACAACGCTGATGTCCTTCAACTCTTTTTGGTAGAGGCTAAAATAAACAGGGACAACAGGCAATATGGCTGACCTACCTCACCTCCTCTAGTTAAACAAACTGGTACATCCATAGCACAGAATAGTACTCAGCAATAAAGAGAAGTGAATTAGTGATACACAACTGGACAGATCTCAAGGAAATTATGCTGATTGGAAAAAAACAATTCTAAAATGTTTTATATATTTTATATATATATATATATATATATATATATATCTCAAAAGGCCATTATGATTCATTTATATAACATCTTTGAAAACACAAAATTTAGACATGGAGAACAGATTAGTGGTTGCCAGGGGTCAGGAATGAGTGAGCGGGTATGAGAGTAAGGGGGTGTGATTATAAAAGGGCAAAATGAGAACTCCTTGTGGTACTGGAACTATTCTGGGTTTCACTGTGGTTGTGGATACATGAAACTACACACATGATAAAACTGTAGAGAACTAAACACACACACACTCACAAATGTGTTTAAGTAAAAGAGGGACATCTGAATAATATCAGTGGATTATAAATGTCAACGTGCCGCTTGTGATATTGTACTATAGTTTTGCCAAGATGTTACCATTGGGGAAAACTTGGTAGCGGGTACGTGGGATCTCTGTATTATTTCTTACAACTGCATGTGAATCTACAATTATCTCAAAATAAAAAGTTTAATTTTAAGTGCAATACAGAATTGTAGATGCAACATGATTGCCTTATATAATATTTTTGACCTATACGTACACACAAAATATCTACAATTATTGGCTTTAGGTAGTAGAGATGTTGGATTTTATGGGTGATTTCTGACTTTGTCTATATACTTTTTAATATTTTTCAAATTCCCTACCATGAACATGTATTAATTTTATTTTATAAATATAATGACTGCCTTTAAATATAGCATGTTCATTTTTCATAACCATATCTTAGTGCTGACTCACACAAAGCTTTTATCAACGATCCACCCAAAACTTTTAAATATAAATTGATGCTAAACTCGGAATTCCCAATCCTATGCTTATACAATTCAGTTTTCAGAACAAAAGATAGGACCTTACACCTGAACTCTGATGATCAAGTTGTCCAGCTTCCTCAGCTGCAACATAAAGACCTTGGGTTAAGAAGAACCCTGGGGTCCTTCCAGCCCTTACAGTCCATGGGCCTCATGCTGGTATAAGGCACCTGCTGCGAACCTTGGTCTGTCTGTTTAGAGATTATCTCTAAGATTATCCCAAAGACTGAAAGTGATCCACCTTCTCCCAGACCACATTTCTCCTTTATTTTAAAAATAAATTTTTAAATTTTTATTTATTTTTGGCTATGTTGGGTCTTCGGTGCTGAACGCAGGCTTTCTCTAGCTGCTGAGAGCGGGGGCTACTCTTTGTTGCGGTGCGCGGGTTTCTCATTGCGGTGGCTTCTCTTGTTGCAGAGCACGGGCTCTAGGTGCGCGGGCTTCAGCAGTTGTGGCACGTGGGCTCAGTAGTTGTGGCTCGGGAGCTCTGGAGCACAGGCTCAGTAGTTGTGGCGCACAGGCTTAGTTGCTCCACGGCATGTGGGATCTTCCTAGACCAGGGCTCGAACCCGTGTCCCCTGCATTGGCAGGAGGATTTTTAACTACTGTGCCACCAGGGAAGTCCCATGATCATATCTCTTGAGGAGCAGCTCAAATTAGAGTGAGAACCTGCCTGCCTCCAACCCTCTGCCTTCCACCCCACGTGGCAGCAAAGTCCCCATTTGCACAGGGCAGTAAACTGCCAATAATGGCATGAGACTGCCAGCAGCAGGAATCCATGAGTTTATGAGTCTATAAAATCATTCACTTTCACTGCTGGAACAATTCACATCTCCTAGGTTAATAAGAAATATGCCTTCGCAAACACTGAGTTGAGGACAGCATGGGGGAATCCCATCTCTGTTGCCACTTTTCCTAAAAAACAACTCCTTGCTCTCTGCAATCCTGTTTCTACCTTCTGCAATAATTAGGGCAGCTTCCCCTGCCTGTCCCCCACACCTCTCTCCGCCCCTGTATAAATATATTCTGATTCTCTGAAGAACCCTGACTAATACACCTTTCAAAAGTTTTCTCCACTTTCAAATGAAATCACCATTCCTTTAAAGTTGTCTAATATAAGGAATATTATGCAGTCATGAAAACAAATGAGGTAGATCTCTATGTACAAGTATGAACTCATTTCCAACTCATATTATTGAATGAAAACAGCAAGTTGCAGAGTGATGTATTTATGTAAACTTCTTTCCTTTCAGAACTCACAAAACTGTATTTTCCAAGGGAATATCTGTAGCTACGTAAACATCTAGCAAAGGATCTGGGAGCATTCATACCAAACAAATAACAGTAGTTAAATCTATAAAGGTGGAAATAAGACCAAGGTGGGCTCAGATGTTTCCATTTTTACAAGGGGAATGTGTATGCTTTGTATAATTAAAATTCATTTTATGTAGCAAGTGAATAAAGGAGTTGACCAATGATTTGATTTACAAGAACTGAACCTGCCTGACCCATGGTCTTCCTCATCCTTTCATTTCATCCTTCCAGCTCTCCAGGCTCAAAACCAGGGAGTCACCTTTGACTCCCCTCTTTCTGTGGTGTCCTCCCACCATCAACCCATCAGGATATTCTGTGGGCTTTGTCTTCAATATCTAGTGATTTCTAACCTCGTCCACCACCAGCTCTCATATTTTCTCACCTGTGTTATTGTAAGGGCTTAACTTGCCTCCAGGCTTCCCCCATCACTTCCTCACTGCCTCTTCTTGATACGGCAGCCAGAGAGGTCCCAGGAAAGCCCTGCCCCCTGCCCTTTGCTCCTCTAACCTCATCTTTCACCATCCTCCTCCTCACTCACTCTCTCGTTCTGCTCCAGCCACAGGGATGCCTTGCTCTGCACTTGACACAATCCTGCCCAAGGGGTTTTGCATTTGCTACGCCCGCTACCTATTTAAAGTGGACCGCCTCCCCCTGTACTCCCTATCTCCCTCCCCTGCTTTATTTTCCTTCTTAGCCTTTATCATATCACCATCTTTTTAGGAACGAAAAAAAGTAAGTTGTTTATTGAGGGCAAGAGGATGTGACCAATATAAAAATGAAAAGCTTATCTGGGGGGCTTCCCAGGTGGCACAGTGGTTGAGAGTCCGCCTGCCGATGCAGGGGACACGGGTTCGTGCCCCGGTCTGGGAAGATCCCACATGCCGCGGAGCGGCTGGGCCTGTGAGCCATGGCCGCTGAGCCTGCACATCCGGAGCCTGTGCTCCGCAACGGGAGAGGCCACAACAGTGAGAGGCCCACATACCGCAAAAAAAAAAAAGCTTATCTGAGACTTCCCTGGTGGCGCAGTGGTTAAGAATCCACCTGCCAATGCAGGGGACACGGGTTCGATCCCTGGTCCAGGAAGATCTCACATGTCGCGGAGCAACAAAGCCCGTGTGCCACAACTACTAAGCCTGTGCTCTAGAGCCTGCGAACCACAACTACTGAAGCCTTCGCGCCTACAGCCCGTGCTCCGCAACAAGAGAAGCCACTGCAATGAGAAGCCCGTGCACAGCAACAAAGAGTAACCCCCACTCGCCACAACTAGAGAAAGCGTGCGCACAGCAACGAAGACCCAATGCAGCCATAAATAAATAAATAAATTTATTTTTTAAAAAAAGCTTATCTGGCTTTAACTGACTCTGCTTTCTCTGCTTGTCAAATGGGAGTTGGATTTTATTTGTACATTTTCTAAGGGGCCCTATCTGCTCATGAAATCCTTATACAGGGGGAAGCTATGGGACAGATTCCTTAAGAGCCCCAGTGGGAGAACTCTAATCATGGTGGGAGTAATGGCTCCATGCTGCCTTCTTCTTTCCCTTCTGCTTCATGTGTACCACAAAATAGTCATCGCACGCAATAGTGAGCCCAGAATTTAGCGAAAAGGAGCTCTGGAAGCCCACTTAACCATCTTACTACGGGTCCAGATCCTTCAATATTTTGATTTTCCAAAAATCCAGGGAACTCCTTTTCCATGAGTATCCTCAGGTCCTCCTTTGTAAAGTAGACTTTATCCCCAGCAAATTTGTGAAACGTGAACATCATGGTTTCCATGGCATGTTCCATTTGACATGGCATTTCGGTGAGGTCTGTTGAAACCTTAGCGCAAGGTGTGGAGGGGTCACTTGGCTAGCTGGGATGCGGGTTTAGTTTATCACCTTCTAATATACTATAAACACGTTGGTCTTTTTTTTTTTTAATCTTCCCAGCACTAGAATTAAAATTCAACAAGGATCAGCATTTATGTCTGTTTTGTTCATGGTCATATCTCCAGCACCTAAAACAATGTTTGGCACATAGTGGACATGCAATAAATATTTCTTTAATGGGGAATTCCCTGGCAGTCCAGTGGTTAGGGCACCATGCTTCCGCTGCAGGGGGTGCAGATTTGATCTTTGGTCAGGGAACTAAGATCCCAGATGCCATGCAGTGTGGCCAAAAATATATATATATATTGAATGAGTAAAGAATACATTTGACCACAAAGTTTCATGAGTTACACTATAATAATGGGAAAAAACCCAAAATGAGACCACATTGATTAGCTTTTCAATTTTGAGTAAATCACTTAGCCTCTTCTTTTTTTTTTTTCAATTGTGGTAAACACACACACACACACACACACACACACACACACACATAAAATGAGATTTACCCTCAACACATTCATAAGTGTACAGTACCATATTATTAACTATATGCACAATGTTGTACAGGGATTTCTAGAAATTTTTCATCCGTGACTGAAACTCTATACCCATTAAACAGCAATTCCCCATTTCCCTCTGGCAACTCTCCCAGCCCCTGGCAACCACCACTCTACTCTCTGTTTCTATGAGTTTGATTACTCTAGATACCTCATATAAGTAGAATCATGCAGTATTTCTCATTCTGTGACTGGTTTGTTTCACTTAGCATAATGTCCTCAAGGTTTATCCATCTTTTTTTATGACTGAATGATATTCCATGGTATGTCTATACCACATTTTCTTTATTCATTCATCTGTCAATGGACATTTAGGTTGCTTCTACCTCTTGGCTATTGTGCATAATGCTGAAATGAACATGCGTGCAGACATCTTTTTAAGATCCTGCTTTCAGTTCTTTCAGATAAATACGTAGAAGTGGGATTGCTGGATCATATGTTAGTTCTATTTTTAATTTTTTTAGGAACCTCCATATTGTTTTCCCTAATAATTGCACCATTTTACATTCCCAGAAACAGTGCACAGGGTTCCAATTTCTCTACATCCTTGCCAGACTTGGTTTGTTTGATAATGGCCATCCTAACAGGTATGATGTGATATCTCATTGTGGTTTTGGTTTGCATTTCCCTGATGATTAGTGGTGCTGAGCACCTTTTCATATAGCTGTTGGCCATTTGTATGTCTTGTTTTCAAAACAGTTCAAGTCCTTTGCCCATTTATTAAAAAGGTTATTTGTCTTTTTGCTGTTGGGTAGTAGGAGTTCCTTACATATTTTGGATATTACCCCTTACGAGACATAAGATTTGCAAATACTTTCTCCCATTCTCTGGGGTGCATTTTTACCCTGTTGAGTGTTTCCTTTGCTGTGCAGAAGGCTTTAGTTTGATGTCTATTTTGGCTTTCGTTGCCTGTTCTTTCAGTGTCATATCCATGAAATCATTGCCAAAACCAATGTTATGAAGATTTTCCCATATGTCTTCTTCTAGGAATTTTATAGTTTCAAGCCTCAACTTTCTATATCAGTATTTGTATAGCTCTTTCTACATTTCAAAACACTTTCATATACATTAAACCCTAAAAACAGAAACCCCAGAAGGAAGTCCCTTGTCATGATGACAGGCCCTGAGCCTTTGGGAGTTTTACTCTGGAGGTCAGGGGAGGATGGGTACTCTCACCCTGGGACATGTCTTGGTAGTCATATATCTGCTCTTCTACAGCAGAAAGTGCCCAGCCATGCTGACCCAGCAATACCTGCTCCCCATAAAGGAGCCTACTATATTCCCAGCCTCTCCTGGAAGCCAGAATCTGCCCTTGTGCAAAGGAAATGGAGGGCAAAAGCCCATCTGAGCTTGCATCCAAGGTTCCTCTTAGCAGCAGTGCTGGGAGCTCCTAACTGGAGTCAGAGAATGTACGTCTCCATGGATCTCTGCCTTCCTCATCCCTCCCTATAAGCTACTGTCCACAGACCTCAGTTCACAGCTGAGGGTCTTTTGCTCTGAAACTTACAAAATCATGCAAATTTCTCTCTGGTCAAAGATAGTTAATATTCCTTTCACTAAATGCCACCCAAGGAGGCGTGGTGAGCAGAAGACCAGAGAGAACTTTAGGTGTTTAAACCTCAGGCAGGTCACTGCCCTTCTCTGAGCTGGCTTCCCCATCTAAAATGAGCAAGAGAAGACGCTTCACAAGGTCATCCACAAGGATTAGGAACATAGTAGGTGCTCAGTACACGATCCATCACTCTTATTTTGTTTGGAGGAGATAGAGTCTGAGACTCCCTGCCCTTCATCACATGAAGTGGATGGAAAACAATGTTGATGTAAATAATCAATAAACAATTTATAATAAGGGATAGAGGAGAGTTTCATGTGAGCCAAAATGAGGACTGTAGCCCAGGAGACACAGATTCAAAAAGCACTTGAATTGTCTTCCACCGGACCACAAAATGAAGGAGGCTTATATATGCAAAACCCATAAAATTAAATAAGTTGTTTGCCAAGAATTAGGATTGGAGCTGGCACGAAGTAAGGGTGCTTGTTAAGCACGGATTGGTTGGGGCCCAAAACGGTTGCATAGCTACAAGGGGAGACCCTGAGACCATAAGGTTGCAACTGGCAGCTGCTAGCAGATATTGTTTTGAAAACAGCTGATGATGTCCTTGAGTTTGAGATAGTTCAGAAAATTCAGGAGTTGATGCAAGAATGTGTCTGAAACCACATCCACAATGGCCACCCGGCTCCATTGGATACGCCTGAACCACAGTTCCTCCATTTTTATTTTTAAATGATCTTAAATACGTCATCCCCAACAATGGAGAACAAGTGAAAAAGGCTGTTTCTCCAACCAGAAAGTTAAGGCCGAGGACACAGAACACGAGTGGCCATACTGGGTTGGCATTAATGCAAGAATGTTAGCTCCCCATTGGGACAGGTGTGGAGCTGGATCTGAGGGGAGGAAGTGCTATCAGACTGGTGGAGGGCAGGGGTATTTCAGGGCGGAATCTATGCTACTTAGGGGGCTGGCATTGGGGGCAGGATCTACGTTACCTTGAGGAGGCATGTACAGGGCAGGATCTCTGGTACTGGGAGGGAGGGGTCAGGGTCAGAAGGTGATGGGGTGTCCTTGGCTGTTGCCGTGGAGAACTCTGATTGTATCCAAAGCTGGTGAGAGACCACCCAGAGGTCCCAGGGTTCATGAGCAGAGCCTCCTGCCTCACAGCTGCGGGGAAGGTTGACTTAAGTGGACCAGAGATCTTCATTTTCTATAAAGAAATCAGGCTGCGGCAGGTAAGGAACCCTCGTAGCAACATCCCACCCCAGGACTGCATTTCTTCTGGGTGCAGATCTGCTCCCCAGTGGGCCTCAAACAGTGAGGCAGATGAGTGTGGGTTGGTGGTTGATGGGGGGAGGGGATGACTAGATGAAGGCCAGGCAGGTTGGTTCCTGGACCTCTGTGTGCCCTCTCGGTGCAAACATAAGGCTCTCCAAGACAGAGGTACACAGACTCCTGAATGCCCTCTGCTCCCAAGGAAGAGAAACCAGGGAGTGGGGGAGGGGAGAAAAGCCGTTCCTCAGGGACCCTCCGTGACCCTGGGTCATGGACAGCCAGCAGGGACAGGGCCTCAACCTAGGCAGAATTTGATTTTAAAATGAACATTTTACATTCACCTTGAAAGGGAGAAGGAGAATTTGCTCCTACTGGGCGCTTTCCGTGTGGCAGTTTCTTTCTACATAACACAACGTTTAATTTAATGTTCCACAAAGACCCGAAGTTGAATTTCAGGAGTGTCCGCGCGGGCCAGGCGCCCTATTTGTCTGCTTTAGGTAGAACTCATTTGTGATCCTCACGGCCACTTTGAGGTGCATCCTGGATCCGAACCCCAATTTGAGCGCCACCAGGCCCAGGTTGCTTCAGCGAGGCTGTGTGACCTCAGGTTCACCCTTGCCCCGGGGTGAAGCAGCTTGCCCCAGGTCAGAGAGCAGCAAGGGGCAACTGGCCTGGCTGCTGCTTCCTAGGGTAAAACTGAAGGCATGGGAACACCACATCCTGAAACATTCAGGGGTGCAAGAATTCAAGCAAAAAGAAACCTAAGAGGGAAGAGATATGGGAACATATGTATATGCATAACTGATTCACTTTGTTATAAAGCAGAAACTAACACACCATCGTAAAGCAATTATACTCCAATAAAGATGTTAAAAAAAAAATCCTAGACACATGAGTCTATCTATATTTGGGGTAAAATGAATTTTTTTCCCTAAGCTGGAGGAATATGTTTCCTCTTGTCTCAAAGAGTCAGCACCTTTTCTCTTTTCTTCTTGCTATTTGATCCCCCCCTTTTAAAGGCCTCTTCTGCCCAGCCTCTCTTAAGCCCCACTCCCATTTCTTCTTCCCTAGTTTAAAACATCATTCCCGGGTTCCCCCTTTTACGCGTCTCTCTATTTCCTCACGCCTGCATGCTCTCATCTTTTCCCCTGAGACAGGGAGCCTCTGCTCTAGACCCTTTATTGACCTCCTCTTCTATAAGTCTCAGGATAACCCCGTAAGGCAGGTGTCAGAGCCCCGTCTGAGGGATGAAGATACTGGGGCTCCAGGTCAGGTGAGCAGACCCAGTCGGAGGACATCCGTTCAGTTCTCTGTGGGCACATACAAGCCGTTTGGGGCACCTGAGGTGACAGAGGTATCCCCTCCCTGCCCCCTGGGCCTCCGCTTGGAAAGGAGCCATCGGGCAAAGGTGAGAAGTTCAGCCCCGCCCCTCCGCCTCTCTCCCCGCCTTCTTGTGTAGCCTTCAGACAAAATGTTACACTGTTCCACTGCCTGCACCCTCATTGGCTGGCCACCGCGCGTCCCCATTGGCTGTGAGCCCGGAGACACACTGCGATTGGTCCCTGCACCTGTGCCGAGTTGCTGGGTCTGTCTGGCCCGGGTGGAGACACGGTCACCACTCTGGTTGGCACGCGAGGCCGGTGACCGCTGCCACCGCTGTCAAGCCTTCTGGCGGCCCGCGTGTTCCGGGAGTGGGGACGTCGTGTGCCTGGGTGCCCATCTGCCTCCGAGGGTGAGAGTCGACTCAACGCTGTGGAGGGTAGGGGCTGACCTTCTCACCTCGCCGGCCGGCTGGCTCCTCCATAAAGGTGCACTTGTCCTTGTGGGTGTTTATGTACATGCAATTGATTCAAGACCCTGGATCCAAACAGGTGAACATTTAGGTCTGGGTCCAGACTTTAATAGGAGCGTTTGTACATGTCATCTTGACACCCTACATATTTCTGAGACTGATTTTGGATTTTCTTTTTACATGATCTAATAAGCATAGGGAACCAAAGGAAGCTGCTGGTGGGTTGCAAAACGTTATCCAGTATCTTGTATGCGTTTGCTTAGGGTTTGCTAATGAGACTGGATCACACTCATATGTTTTGCAGACTGATGCTTAAAAATGATTGAGGGCTTCCCTGGTGGCGCAGTGGTTGAGAGTCCGCCTGCCGATGCAGGGGACACGGGTTCGTGCAGCGGTCCGGGAACATCCCGCATGCCGCGGAGCGGCTGGGCCCGTGAGCCATGGCCGCTGAGCCTGCGCGTCCGGAGCCTGTGCTCCGCAACGGGAGAGGCCACAACAGTGAGAGGCCCGCGTACCGCAAAAAAAAAAAAAAAAGATTGAAAGTTACTCTGAACCTTGGAGAGGGTGAAGTCATAGTTTTTGAAAGTTCAGCCTAGGGAGTTTTAAAAAATGTAAGCCCTAAATGGGTACTAAGTGGTGTTTTAATTGGAAAGTCTTTGGTAGTGAAAGTATACTTTGCTTTATACATGAGAGTTGATAAAAATTATGGCATGATAGTATGAACCTTCACAAAATGCCTTTTTAGAAGAATGCATCAATGAAGCTGTCTTCTAACTTTGTGAGACTGAAGGTTACGCTTAGCAGGCTGATCTAATGAACAGAATTGAGCACAGTAAAAAGTTTTTAGAAAGGAAAATATATCAGAGTTATGGCCATTCTGAAATGCCTAATATTATTTTTGGCCCCAGTTTCCCTCAGAATGAATGGGCTTTGCATAAAGTGCCCAGTAAACATTTGTTTACGGAGCTGCAGTCCCCAGAATTCCTTCACATGCAGCTTCCCATGCTGTTGTATGCTCCTTCCTCCACTTCTGTTGGGAAATGAGCGGCTTGTGCTACTTGCCCTTGTTCCAGATAGTCACAGAATTGTGACAATGACCTTCCAGGGGTGGAAAGTTTAAACTATAATCTAGTTAAGGACTTTTTTTTTTTTTTTTTTTTTTTGCGGTACGCGGGCCTCGCACTGTTGTGGCCTCTCCCGTTGCGGAGCACAGGCTCCGGACGTGCAGGCTCAGCGGCCATGGCTCACGGGCCCAGCCGCTCCGCAGCATGTGGGATCTTCCCGGACCGGGGCACGAACCCGTGTCCCCTGCATCGGCAGGCGGACTCTCAACCACTGCGCCACCAGGGAAGCCCTAGTTGACTTTTTCACCTCCTTTATCCAGATAAAGAAATTAAGATTTCAGGTTTCTTGGCTCATAAAAAGTCACATTGCTGGTTAACAAAGAGTTACAACCCAGGTCTTGAGCCAATCTATAATCCATCCTGCCTTTTCCCACACTGGTTCATCTCACTGGCCGGGCACCATCTCTGGGAGCATCCCTGCATCATCCTGCCCACCGTGGATTTGTAGGACTAGCTTCCTTCCACCTACTATCCCCGTACTGAGTTCCCCCAATTCTTAAACCTTTCAGATGCCCAGAAATTCACACTCACCCTCCAAACATGCCCTGTTTCCTGAGCCAGAATAGGATACCCAGGTTCTTGCCCCTGTATAATCCCTCCCCACCTGTCTCACATGGCAATGGGCCAGGATCACCTTCAAAGGCTTTTTCTTTTTCAGCTTCTCAAATATGTGCTTCTCACTGTGAACCTTGTCAAGAGCTGAATTCATGAGACTGTAAATGCTTGGGATCCAGAGAGGCCTTCTGGGTCAGGGTTGAACTCGCTATTATTTCCTGCCCCCAGTGTTTTCTCTTAATGCTATCCTGTCTTATTCCTATTCTGATGCACCCCAGAAAGGACACTTTAGATGCTGGATACATGGATCCTGAGGAAGGATCGTACCGATTTGTTGGCAAAACAAGATTGAAATGAGAAATCTGTGTGGACTGGGGCTGAAAAACTTCTCAGAGAAATTGGGACTTAAACTGGGAACTGAAGGACAAGCTGACGCTAGAGAGGTAGAAACTGGGGGCAGGGAGGCATTCTCGGTAGGAGGAAAGAGAATGGGCCATAGAATAGGGGTTGGTGGGCAGGGCGGTAACATCTACTGCTGGGGACAGTTTCCTTAACACACTTTGTATCTACGTAGGACCTTTAGGAGAAAAGGTTTGTTCTTGTTTTGTTCTGTTTTGAAATAAAAGATCACTTATTGATCTCATTTTTACCGTTAATTCCCCCATTCCTAGCAAAAGAGCCAAGCTTGCAAGAAGGCGGAGGAGGGTCCTGCCCTCCCCTCCCGCATCCAAGAACACGACTTCTGTGGTACTTGTCCTGGGCGAGCACCCCTTCACACAGATCACAGATGCAGATGGGACAGATCCAACTGTATTATTGTAACAAGAGGCTCTGTCTGAAAAATATCCACCTAAGCTCCTGCTGGGCCCACAGTGCAAGTCAATAAAGATAACTTGGAAAGAATGGCTTTGGGGGATCATAGCAAAGCATCCCTAGTGGAGAGCACGATGGAGCATCTAGGAATAGGATATTTAAAACTGCACAAGGTCTAATGAAGGTTAACATCTTGATTAGATCCTTGGCTTGATTCCCCACTGAAAGCAGAATGGAAGGATCATCTCCCATCTTTTACTGCGGTGTTCCCATCTCCCAGCTCCTGACCTGGGGCGCCCGAGGCAGGCAGGCTGAGATGGAGGCCACAGCACCCGGCAGCTGGGCAGATGCTCTGGTACCATCCTCACCCCAGCGGCAGGCAGAGAAGGCTGCCCTCAGAGGCAGCAAGTAACGGGAGTGTCTGCCGGCTATGGGAGAGGCAGAGGGCTGCACCCTTATTCAGTGACTCAGCAGTCCCCATAGCCATCCAGATATTTCCTGAGGAATGTGTTTGGGTAGAAGCCTGGGAGGAAACCCAAATTATCAGCATGGGCACTGGGAGAGCTCCAGACTCCCCACAAGCCCAAAGGCCTTTGGTGTTCATGTTCCGAGACTACTAGAGAATTTGAGATGCTGGGAGGATCCTGGTATTTTTTCCTCCCTTTGTCGACCTAAACTCCCTGGTGTCCACGCACATGCATTTCTCTTTAATTTAAACAGGTAAAGAAGACCTATGTTCTTTGGTTCAAAAGTTTCTTGTTTTTCTGTAGGTAGTTCAAAACCTTCACTGTTTTACTTTGCTCCCTATTAAAGATTTGTTGATGTCTGGAAATGGGAGACTATAAAAGTGTGGCCTCTGATGTAACCTAGCCCTCGGGCTGGATGGGCCTTTGTGATTCTGTGGCTGTCCTCCCCACACCGATGGCATAACTCCTGGGAATGAATGTTACAGGAGCCGAAAGCGACCAGCGCAGGCAACAAAAAGGGCACCTACTTACCATCTTCCCACCACTGTTCTGAGAAGCAAACCGAGGCAAAGTGGACACCCTAGTGAAGACCACATTGGTGACAGGAGACTTGCTGTCTGACCTAAAAGACATTTTAAAATCCCACATTACTTCATTGGGTTCGTGGTCTCTGTGGCCAGTTCTCCCCCTAGAACTTAGTGAGAAAGCTTTCTTCCACCTCCTTCCCTGATATCCCTCTTCGAAGGAGATTTTGCTCCCAGCTGCTGTCAGCTGAGGTGCTTTGAGAGAGGGGCTGCTTGTCTGTGCCCCAGTGGTGGCTCAACCGGGAAAGCATCAGAATCATCTGGGCAGCGTGTCACCTACACAGACGCCTGGGCCACCCCAGGAGATGCACATCCAGTGTTTCTGAGGCAGGGCCTGGGCGTGTGTATTTTCATCAGTCTCGCCAGGTGGCTGACATACATCAAAACCGACCCAGGTCATGCATTGTCTCTGCCCAGCAGAACTGTGCTCAGGGGAGAGTGGACCCCGCGGAGAACTCCCATCCTAATTCACTCAAACCCCAGTGCTGAGTACCTCCTGCGAGTATAGAGGTGATGACAATGCAGCCCCCTGTTCAAATTGCTGGCAGAGCCATCCATGGCTCAATCTTTTATTAAAATCGTTACATTATCAAGCCTTAGAACCGCCTATCTTAGAGAAGGGCTTCTGATTTGTAAAGTTAGATGTGACCAAGGACAACATAATGATCATTTTCAGAACCCACTGGAAGCAGTTCAAGGCAACCCAGCTTCCAATTCTCTGCCGTCACGTACCTTTTTGCTTTCACATGTAGAAGAGTGCGTTCTCTTCTTTTTTAGGTACAGTATACATGCGGAAAAGTTCACGAATCTAAAGAATACACCTTGATGGATTCTTTTCATATAATACATACACCTGTGTAACTACTTCCCAACTCAAAGAGGGGTGCCTTCTCACAGTAGGAAAGACCTCCAAGGGTGGGACACATACTTGTTCCACCTCTGACAGACTGTAAAGAATGCGATCTCAGGGCACGGCTTGCTCCCCTTGGCCACTGTGGTCAATTAACAAGTGTCTGGTGAGTACCTGCAAGGTCCTGGAAACTTCCTGGTGTAAAGCAGCTGTGCCCTTCAACTGTAAGTCAGATATGAGCACCTTGTGTTTTAGGAGTCGAGCTTCAATAACAGATTTTGTATCATCTGTTACTTATTGTGTATCTGTCAGCGATTAGACTCATTGGTTTGGGACCTTTTACTTGGGAGTTGTTTCCCTTTCTTTCTGCTTCAATCCACTTTCCTTTTTCTTTAATGTTGTATCTTTATTATTTAGGGCCAAACAAAGCCTGGTACGTTGCAGCTTCTCATGGAGACCTCTGGAGAAGACAATAACCCCAGCGGCAGAGCAATGCCCTGGTCCCTGGCACAGCTGCAGAAGGTCGAGCCGCGGGTGGCCCGCAGACGCCTGTCCCAGGCCCGCCACCGAGCCACCCTGGCAGGGCTCTTCAACAGCCTCAGGAAGACCGTTTACTCCCACTCTGATCTCACAGCCTCAAAGGTACGGGGACCTTAGGATAGGGAGGAAAAGGTCCCACGCATGGAGGGACTGTGGAGCCGAGATGGGGACTGGCCTGGAGCTCCCGCCCCCGAGGGCTGCGGCCTGGGTGGGTCAGCGGTCAGCTGCGGACCCCTCATGGCACTCTGTCTGCTGCTGCATGTGGGTAAAGCCTGAGAGCCGGGCCTTACCTACCTGCTGCAGACAAGCCTGGCCTTGGAGGGGAAGTGACGGCCCGAGAGGCCCGGTGAGCCAGTGACTGCAATGCCCATCCCTCTCACGGGCAGTGGTGAGCCTCTAGCAGCTGCCCAGACCCTATGTCCTCAGCCCAAGCACGCACACGTACCCCAAAGCACACCCCCCAGAACACGCCCGTGTGTGCCTCTCAGTTTTCATGCATCAACCAGGTCTTTCCCTAGGCGACAGGGCTCTCCAGGTAGGCATTTATCTTTTCCTGATCTTAATTTTGCCTTTCTCCTTATGCAGCTTTTTCATTGCTGATCAGTGCCTCTGGTGGAGCACAGAAGGTTCGGGTGGGTTTGGGTGGTGGTGGGAGAATGGAGTGGGTATCACTGCAGGAAGCATTTAGGAGGTCTCCGACAGGGGAGAGGTCCCCGACAGCCTCAAGTCCCCCCACCCTCTTTTAAAAGAGGAGGGAACTGGAGTCCAGACAGGACCTGTCAGCTGGTTGGTGGCAGATCCAGGAGGAGGCCTGGTTTCGGGCTCCAGACCTGGCCTTCTTTCCCCGTCCATCTCTCTAGACCAGCCCGATGCCCTACAACTGCTTCCAGACAATGGGTTTCCCTGTGGGCTGGTGCTTTCAGCAGAGCTGCGCTTATGGAGAGGGACCACTTGATGGGTGGGAGCATCCTGCCTCCAGAGCTGGCACTGGAGCCTTGCTGAGGACAGGCACACAGAAGAGCCCCTCAGTGGGCACAGGGCCAGGGCCTCTGTGGAAATTAAAGGAAGGCGCCCAGAGCGCCCTTGTGCAGGGCTCCAACTGGGGCTGGAAGAATATCCACAGAGGTCCCACGTGCTCCTCTGGAAGGCTCTGGGTTGTAGCGGGAGAGGTATGGGGAGGGCTACTCCCTGGCTGAGCCAGGCGCAGGGGCTCGGGACTCAGGTGAGGGTGGGGAGAGAGAGTCCACATCTGGGCCTCTCAGCAAAGAGCTTGTCCAGCACAGCTCTGCTCTGTGTCCCCTGGGTGACGAAAACCCCAAAGTCCCTGTCATTGGCCAGTGAAGAAGTTTGCACAGACTGCAGCACAGCTGAAGAAAGAACAGGTACTCAGGGCTGGCAGTAAGGAGTGGAAGTGAATCTAGAGGAAAACCCTTTGCAGCCCCTAAAACTCACACCTCACGACGTGGTGGTTGAGAGCCTGGATGTTAACTGGCCTCGGTGCTCGTGAGGCAGGTTACTCGCTAAGCTTCAGTTAACACACCTGTTAAACAGGGACAACAGTCATGGCTTCCTGAGGCCTGCTGTGGAGTTCTGCAATATAGTAGCATGAAAAACATAGCATGGTCGTATGTGGTTTAGAACGTTAGTATCACTTAGGAGTATCACTTAGTATCACTGAGGCTCCAGAAAGTTAGACAGTTTGCCTGGAATGGCACAGCCAGAGGGCGGTCTGGAGATCAGATGTTTTCTGTCCTCTCCTTCTTTCTCTTTCGTGCTGGAGGGACAACCCTGAATTTTGCATTTGTGATGTCCATGGAGAAAGGATTTGTTCTACAAGAGTGAGCTGCACGTATGCGTGGTAGCAAGGTCTTCCTAGTTGTCTGTGGCTGCCAAAACAAAATACCACACACCAGGTGGCTTAAAACAACAGAAATGTATTGTCTCAGAGGTCTGGCCTCTAGAAGTCCAAAATCAAGGTGTCCACAGGGCCGTGCTCCCTCTGACGGTTCTAGGGGAGAAGACTTCCTTGCCTCTTCTGGCTTCTGGCATTTGCTGGCAATCCTTGGCGTTCCCTGGCTTACAGAGCCATCACTCCAGTTACATGGCCGTCTTCTCCCTGTGTCTTCATATTGTCTTCCCTGTGTGTGTGTCTGTCTCTGCATTCAAATTTCCCCTTTTTATAAGGACACCGGTCATACTGGATTAGGGCCCACCCTAATGATGTCTTTTTAACTTGATTACCTGTAGAAAGCCCCTATTTCCAAATAAGGTCACACTCACAAGTCTGGGGGTTAGGACCTCAACATATCTTTTTTAGGGGAACACAATTCAACCCAGACAAAGGTCCTAAGAAAATCAGCCTGCCAAAACCATTCTAGAAACAGAATTTCAATGAATTGCACCCGGCTTACCTAGCTCTGTGCTGGTCCAGTTGACGTAGTGAGACTGTGAGGTGAGCGTGGGGTGGCCCGGCTGTGTGGACACAGGTGACCAGCCTGGACCAGAGGACTAGAAAGTCCTCGCCTCACCCTGAGAACAAGCCTGAGGTTCACGCCACCTGTCAGCCCCTAGTGTCCGAAGAGGGGACAGAGTCCTTGCTGACCCAACGGTATAATCCTGAAGCCGGGGTGGGACAGGGGCAGCAGATAGTGTAAAACAGCAGGTGGCCCCTGCTCTAAAGGAGATCCTGTGTCCACTGTGTTCTCCTGTCGCTGTCTTTTGGGTCTTCAGAGCGCTGTGCTTTGAGGTTCCTCAAGTCTTCTTGTGCACCAGCCAGGGCAGCGGGAGTCTACAATGGCAGCCCCTGGGCTGTGGGCCCCTGGCTGCTGCGGCGTCCTCTCCCACCGCCTCCCCATTTCCTTTCTTTCCGCAGCTCCCTGAGCGAGGCCTGTGTCCCGCAGCACTTCAGAGTCCATGCATACTCTGGGGCTCAGCTGAGCTCAGCTGCCCGGAAGCCCGGCTCCATCGAGCCCTCCAGTTAGATGGGTTCCTCCTCCCGCTGCCGTGCGTTCCCACAGCGCTTTGCGGTGCTTACTGAATTCTAGAGCGTGTTACACGCAGTTGTTACGTGTTTTGTGCGTTGAGTGGTTGTTTCCATGCTCATCTTCCCTGTTAGAATGTCAGCGGCGTGAAAGCAGGGCTGTCTTGTTTACTCTGTGTCCCCGGGCTAAGCACACAGCTTTGCCCTCATACATTCCGGATGAAGGTGTGGGACTCCTGACAGGCATCGGGTGTCTGCATAATAAACAACATTTAGCATTTCTCATTTTTGAATAATCTTGCGGTTACCATTTTGACTGTAGTAATATTACATACAGTACAAAAGGAAAGAAGGGAGGGAGGGAGGGAGGCAGAAATGCTTGTGATTCTCCTCTTGCAGAATAGGAAATTCACAGTTCAAGTTGACAGAGCACTTGATCAATGTTTAGATCAACTAGAGTGTACGCATTTAGCAAACAAACAATATTAGCACGTTTAATGTTAACCTGCCGGGCGCACACTGGGACAAGCGAGCAGAAGTTAATTGGCCTTCGTGCCGCCTGGAGCTCTAACCATCAGGCCACCTGTGCCGTCACCGTCCACGCCGACTTCATGTAGCGTATATAGTAGTGTGCAACCCTAGTTGTCTGCCGAGCTCACGCCGACTTCATGTAGCGTATATAGCAGTGTGCAACCCTAGTTGTCTGCTGAGCTCAGCTTAATTGTTTCCAAATACTTTGATATTTCTGTGAGAACCATTTCCAGAATACAAAGTAAATGTCATGCCTTCTGTGGATCAGAACAAACTTCCTACCTTTTCTGTCGACAGCGTCAAGGACTGGGGCTTTGCCCCCGAGGGAGGGTGGCCTCAGGCCAGGAAAGGGGCTCCTGTGTCCGCAAAACCTTCTCTGTGGTGGGAGCCTGGCTTTTCCGCACTGTCTGTCTCTGTCCTCAGTGGCAGGTTTTGAATAAGGCGAAGAATCGTATTCAGGAGCTGGAACAAACCTTGGATACTCTGCTGAAGCTGAAAGGTAAGAGATCCCTACCTGCCACTCCTCTACCTCCCAGGGAAGGGCTGGCTTGTTTTTCTATTGAAAACAAGGAGATTGGGTTAAGCCAAGTGAACATATATTTATTGAGAGCCTACTGTGTGTCAGGCACTGCACCTGGGCCAGGGGTACGGTGAGATCCATGCCCCTGTCCTCAGGGAGCTTAGCGTCTGGCAGGACAGACAGACGTCAGCGGGCTGTGTGAGCATGATGAGCTCCTTCCTAGGTGCTGTTGAAGGGTGCCTGACCTCCTCAGGTCAGAGAGGCCAGAGGAGTGGACTGGGGCCTGTCCAACTCAAAAGCAAAGGGCAGAAGCTGTCTCCCTTCCTTGCACTCAGGCTGGGAGACATGGCTGGCTGGGAATTTGGGTTTCATAAGCTAGTGAAAGCCGAATTCTGAAAGGGATACTTTCCATGTCTTGACTGAGAAAGTCCAGTTCAAGAAACTCTTCCCCTGTTCTAGTGCTCTCCCCGCACACCTAAAAGGAGACGTGAAACTGGGCTCTTGACTCCCTAACACTGAACCTGGGTGGGCTCAGCGACCACCCATGGTCCACCCAGGCCAGAAAGGCAGGAGAGACTGGACAAAGTCCCAACTATCATGTGTGACCCTTGACTTCAACTTCCCTCATAGAATCCTTCAACCTGGAGGATGGGAATGTAAACAGCTTAGAGGAGGTCAAGGAAGAATATGCCAGCATGCACTCTAGAAATCCCAGGTAAGACACCCAAGCACCAGGAGACCTAGAATCTGCTGTTCTACTGCCACAGTGCTGCTACAGCTCCACAGCCCACCTTTCCCCTCCAGAACACAGAACCGAGGAAGAGGTGCTGCTTACCTGTTTAGAACAGCCTTGTGCTGGAGAGATTTCTTTTCTATTTTATTCGAATCACACGCATTGGATTTTTTCCCGATTATGAAAATCCTACTTATTAACAGAAAATGTCAAAAAGACAGAAATGCCCAAAAAAGAAAATTAAAATACATATTATCTCACCACTAAAAGAAAATCAATGTTAATCTTAAAGAATATCCTAGTTTTTTTCATTTTGCACATTATTTTGTAGAGAAATGAGATCATAGTGTTCATATCGTGTTATAGCTTTTAAAGAAACTCACCTAATGGCTTTATTGAGGATATATATGAAAATAATGAAAATCCAAATCTCTGCCTACTTTCCAAGCTTCATAGGAACCTAAGAAAAACCAAACTGAACTTCAGAGAGGAAAGGAAAAGTAGTACATTCAGGTGTCACAGATGCTGAAAGGGGAACCTCCTTTATAATGTCACAGTCAGACAAGAGAGGCTGATTCGAACAATGTCTTTCTCGTACTTTTATGATCTCATTTTGAACATTTAACTCTCGCACTTTTTGATGTGTACTTTGTAGACTTAGTCTTTGCTGTGCTCTCAAAGGATGACCCAGGCCCTGTACCACCATCCTGCACAGCTGCTTCGAGAGCGGCCTGGACTTTAGGGACAACGGCTGGGCCCTCATCACCTCTGGTGGCCCCAGGGCGTGCCCAGCACAGTGTACATTCAGGCTGGCCTCTCAGGAGGCACAGGAGTACGTGTATAAACAATTTTACTCACTCTGAAAAGGGGACTGCGAACTGCTTACTGTCAGAACCTCCTGAGAGCCTGCCGAGGTGAAGTGATGTTGTTTCCTCTTTTTTTGGTGGGGTTACTACTGATGAATTTTATTTTCTTCTCCGTGCTTTTCTGTATTTTCCCATTTTTTAAAACAATAAATGTGTATTATTATATCCTAAGGGAAATAATCAGGGGGAAATGATAGATTATTAAATTAAATTAAATTCACATTGTAGACAACATGAGAATACAGAAAAGTATTAGAAGGACACGATCACATATAATCACACTCTGCACTGCTTTGGTCGTCGGGGGCGGAAGCAAGAGTGGGGTGTGTGTGTGTGTGTGTGTGTGTGTGTGTGTGTGTTGAGTGTATGTGGCAGGGTGTTTGTGGCCACGTTTTACAAATCAGACTAGCCCCACCTGGAAATCAGCCTGGGAGATGATCTCAGTGAGGCAGATGTTAGCTACTGGTCCCACCACATTTATTACATAAGCCATCCTCTCCTTCCTGATTTAACATACGACCACTATCACATACTAAAATCTTATTAATACTTGTATCACTTATCCACATGAGGATGACTAAATTTCTTTCAGAATCATATTAATTAGGGAGGATTTTTCCACTAGAATTATTATAAGCCTACAATAATTAAAACTGTGGTACCAGCAGAGGAATAGATTATTACATTTTATAATTATTATATTTTAATTAATTAATTAACTTATGAGTGAACTTAAGTGCCTTTGTTCAGGATCATTTGTATTTCCTTTCCTGGGAGCTTCTTTTAACCTATTCTTTGCCCATTTTCCTGTTGGGTTGGTGGTCTTTTTCTTATTTAGTGGTAGAAGGGCTTTATGTATCATAAGAAATTAGCCCTCTTTCTAGTATATGGATTCCAAACAATTGTACCTTGGTTGGTTGTTTTCCTATTTTGCTTTCAATGTTTCTGTTTTTTCTTTTGTCCATGCAAAAATGAAGTCTACTCTGTCCATCTGTAATGGCACCTGATGTTGGGTGAATAGAAAGGCTTCCTCCGCTCTGAGATTAGAGAGAGAGAAAGAGGGGTTGAGACTTCTCCTATGTTTTCTTCTGGCACACTTGCTTTTTAACTCAATCTGATACCTTGGGGATTATTCCTATCAGTATAAAGAGATTCTGGGTACAAGTCCTGGTTTTCCAAATTATGTCATGTTGTTTCAGTCTCAAAACTGTCTTCTGAAGAGCAGAATTAAAAACCTTATGAAGCCCAACTTATTCATTGTTTTCTTTTCTAGATGGAGCTTTTAGTTTAAACCGAAGTATTTAACCATGGGTTTTTGTGCTATTGTAAATGGTACTTTTTAAAATTTCAATTTCCAATTATTCATTGCTAGTCTATAGAAATACTATTGGTTTTTGTATACTGACCTGCAACCTTGCTTCCTTAGTTCTGGTCACATATTTGTAGATTCTTTGGGATCTTCTACATAGATAATCACATTGTCTGCAAATAAAGACAGTTTTATTTCTTCTTTCCAATCTGTACACCTTTTATTTCTTTGGTTCACCTTATTGGACAGGCTCTAATCTCCAGCACAATTTTGAATAGAAGTGGTAAGAGAGGACATCCTTGTCTTATTCCTGATCTTAGCAGAGAAACAGTCTTTTACTGTTAAATATGATGTTAGCTGTAGGTTTTTTGTAGATGCCTTTTATTAGGCTGAGGAAATTTCCTTCTATTCCTAGTTTCATCATGAATGGACGTTGAATTTTGCCAACGCTTTTCTGCACCTGTCGAGATGATCATATAGGTTTTTTTTCTTTAGTCTGTATATGCTAAAATTGTGTCAAGAATTTCAGTCTTGATGTTCATGAGGGATTACCTTGTTTCCATTTCCTCCCCAGTCTGATATTAAATACAGTTCATCAGAAAGGTTCCGACAGCTGGCGCCCAATCGAGGCAGTCGGGAAGGAGGTTGAGGAGGAAGAAGAGGAGGAGGACGATGACGAGGAAGAGGAGGACGACGAGGCAGAGGAGGAGAAGGCAGAGGAGAAAAACGCGGAGCTCTTCAACTCCTCGGTCACCTTGCTGCCAGACCTCTTGGAATTTGAACGGTGTGAAGAGCTGGGCCCCTGTGGGTAGGGGGACAGGTGCTCCACCTGGGGCGTCCTGCAGGCCCCGAGTCATGGAAGCTCCAGGATTTCCACGTGGCGGGGGCTCAGGGATGAGGTTGTTAGAGGAGCCAGAGAAATAGTCCTGAAGCCACATCTGCATAGCACGTGAACTGTGTTTCCTTAGACTGACTTTATTTGGGGTGACTTTGGGGGGCCTATGGGTGGGATATGAGAGCTAAAGCCACCCCCACTGCTGCACACACACCACAGGTCTGCTTCAGCAGCCTTACTAATTAATCTTGGAGTAAGAAAGGCAGTGGATGGATGGCTCAGATTCCCCTGTCCCTCACCGCTCCTCCACAAACCTGAGGCCCTCCGCATCCATGTGGGAGGGGCGGGCCCAGTAGAAGGAGGCTCGCTCCACAGCTTCCAAATTAAAGCGAGGTCATATCATATCTGCACACGTCTGGGCTCTAAACTTGAAGCAGTTTTCCCCTGGGGGGAGAGCTGAGCCTGCCCTGCCTCCCGTCCTCTCTTTTGTCCGACAGAGAGCTTCACAGGGGGCGCTGGGAGGACTTGGGGAGGGACCCCCCAAAGCACAAAGCTAAGTCGCCCATGGCCCCCCAGATAGCTTCTACTCTGCAAGTGGCAGGGCAGGCCGCGGCCAGAGAGGCTGAGTCCCTGGTGAAGCACAGCGCGGGCAAGGCCTGTGTGCTGTGCTCGCTTCCCCTCTCCCCGCCACCACGGGATCCCGAGGAGCCGGCTTGGGCGGGACCCCGGGCCACCGGCTTCAGGTCCGGGAGTTGCTGACCTTTCTGTTGCAGGTACCTCAACTTTTACAAGCAGACGATGGACCTTCTGACCGAGAACGGGATCGTCTCCTCGCAGGAGGTGACCCTCCCCATCATGTCTGCGGCCATCTCCCATCTGTGGCAGACCCTCTCCGAGGAGAGGAAGGCCAGCCTCCAGCACGCCTGGGCGCAGAAGCACAGCGGCCTCCTGGGCTTCGCGGGGGCCTGTCAGGAGCCGGCCTGTGCCGAGGGCAGCGTGAAGGACAGCGGAGTGGAAAGCCAGGGGGCCAGCTGCTCGCTCTTCTCCACCCCTGAGGAGGTGAGCGGACCGACGGGTAGGGTGGAGGGTGGGCATCACCTTTGCCTGGAGATGCCAGGGAGCTGCCCGGGTCAGACAGTAACTTGGAGGTGCTGTCTGGATTCTGGCGCGCGCGGTAAGTTTCTGATTTTCCCGACATTATATACGCAACCACAGAACCACAGTTATTTCTCCCCTGCTACTTTCCTGGCCTTTCCATGGGGATTACAGAAAAGAAGGTTTAGAAGGTTGTACGCACTAGGATTCTTTCGGCTTCAAGTTACTCGCTGTTTAAGCCAAGAGGAAATGTACTCGGGACACCCAGGGAGGGCCCGAGGCAGGAGGACTTCCGCTTCGTCTCCCTGCGTCGTCGCCGCTGACTCGGCTCTGCCCGTCTGCCTGCTCTGCCTCGTCTCAAGGCCGGCATCTCACCTTCCCTCCCCACCCCACTTCCCCCACCCCGTGTGGTGACTGTGGAATGGCAGCTGGTAGCAATCAAGTTGTTATCCCTTTTCTACACCAGGTAGGAGAAAAGATTCCCTGCCCCTCTTTCTTAAGGGTCAAGGAAGAACTTTCCCAGAAATTTGCACCATACCTCTCCTGCCCTCTCATTGGCCGGAATTGGCCAGATTGCCAGATTACTGAGCCAATGAGTAATCGAGATAGGATCAATCAGGCCCAATCCCTGAAAGCAGGTCAGCTCCCACCCCAAAGAGCATTGCGGAACGCAGAGGAGGCAATCACGCCTCTGCCGTAAATGTGCTTCTCGGCGTTCAAGCAGCAAGAACAGCCATGGTGAGCCGTGCCGAGCGTTGGGTGGCGTTAGGTTAGCGGTCAGCTCAGCGCTGAGCTCAAACTGGGCCCCTCAGCTGCTCTTCCAGAATTAGGACAGCCTCAGAAGGCTGCTGCTACCACCTGCGGCTGCATCTGCCCTCCCTTGTCTAACGGGGAGGGCAGTTCTTTGCTCTCCGCGTCTGTCTAGTGCTTTGCGGTACATTTAGCTTCCATGGACCCCACCCCTGCTTTGCCCTGACTTTCCAAATACTCCTCCGCGGGTGGTCGCTTGGAGGGGACGTCCAGTGTCTCTCTGGGGAGTCTTAGAGCCAGAGAACCTCCTCTAAGTGCCTCTGATGCTGGGGGCCAGCCCTGGAGGCCCCATTCTCTGGGAGGCTTCCCAGCCACCAGGGCCCAGGCCTGGAGAGCAGTGGTCACCTTGTCCAGTCTCCAGTTCACAGACAAGGCCTAGCATGTGGCAGGACTTGTCCAGGGCACATAGTTCCTGCTTCAAGCATTGTATCCTTCATCACAGAGTTTTTCAAGTCTCTGCCCTTTGGTCACCTGTTTATGCTCTGCCCTCCTTGATCTCCCCTGATGCTTCTCAAGTGGAGTTTAGTTAAAAGGCAGGTGCCTGGGGACTTCCCTGGTGGTCCAGAAGCTAAGACTCTGTGCTCCCAAGGCAGCGGGCCCAGGTTCTATCCCTGGTCAGGGAACTAGATCCCACATGCCTCAACTAAAGATCCCAGGGCTTCCCTGGTGGCGCAGTGGTTGACCGTCCGCCTGCCGATGCAGGGGACACGGGTTCATGCCCCGGTCCGGGAAGATCCCACATGCTGCGGAGCGGCTGGGCCCGTGAGCCATGGCCGCTGAGCCTGCGCGTCCGGAGCCTGTGCTCCGGAACGGGAGAGGCCACAACAGTGAGAGGCCCGCGTACCGCTAGCTAGCTAGCTAGCTAGCTAAATAAATAAATAAATAAATAAATAAGTAAATAAGTAAATAAATAAATAAATTCGATAGCATAGGCTTTAAAAAAAAAAAAAAGATCCCACATGCCTCAACTAAGACCCAAGGCAGCCAAATGAATAAATCTTTAAAAAAAAAAGACAGGTGCCTGGCTAGTACCCCAGACCCACTGAATCCGAGTCCCCAAGGGAGTGGCTCAGAATCTCATTTTGAACAAGCACCCCAGGTGACTGATGACTGCGGGTGTTAGTCGACGGAATTCACAGGGCAGATGTGCCACAGTCAACCGCTACCACCATGCCCCGTCCCCACCCCCCATTCGCCACTCCACTGGACTATGGTTTCTGATCTGACTATCCACGAAATGTTGGGTCCACCATGAGAGGATGTGAGCTCTCCTCCATAATGGCCAAAGCAGGGCCAGACAACCAGCCCCAAAAGACCTCAACCCAAGGCAAGCATCAGCCAGGATAGATGTCTTTGTAGCCTCAAAGTGCCTGGCCCTGGGGTCCCACAACAAAGAAGGCAAAAGAAAACGTATGTCAAATGCATGAAAATTCTGTCAAACTGTAAGCTGACTGCACACGTGTTTGCAGCACAAACCTTTCCTCAAGGAGGAGCAGACCCAAAGAGAAAACTTCAGAATCCAATGTCTCCAAATCACGGAAGCAGCTTGTCTGGGCTTTTTCAGGAAGGGCTAAGGGCTCACATTCTTCTGGTGTTGAGGGAAGCTGGCAGCAGAGTCTCTTAGCCATGCCCAGAGCAGGGCTCTGACTGCATTGCCATCCCCAGGCTTGGGCCAGCCCAGGGCTGAGTGACAAGGTGAGTGGAACAGATGACAGTTATGCCCAGGGTAGGTACAGAGCCAGTTACTCCTGCTGTGGCTTCTAAATTAGTTGCAGTGAAACCTCTGCAGCTCCTGGTCCACCTGAGAGGTTTTGCTGTGGAACAGTTGCGTTTGGGGCCAACCCCTGGGCTCGGGATCACTTCTGAGAGGTGCGGCCCCGTAAGTGTGCTGGGTGCCCCAGAAGGACCTCAGAGCCTGGCCATGCTGCCCCCAAGAGCTGGCTTGGGAGAGGGGTTTGCACAGGTGAGGATGGTGTGTGGCCTGTGACTGTGATGGGCTGATGGATTTGAGGGAAGGAATTTAAGTCCTGCGTCCCTGCCTCAGGCCTGCTGGGAAAGAACACGGAGACAATGGGCTTCTGTGCTGATGGACACAGGAGCCCAGGCCTTTCAGTGACCCCTTCCCAAATCCTCTTTGAGGTGACCAAAGGGGTATCAAAAAGAAGGACACCAGAAAATGTCCAGAAAGCCAGGAGTACAATTCACAATTCCAGAGTCCCAGGGAATTCAGTTCCGGGAAAGTGAATTGTAAGAAGACATGAAGTGGGGAACTTCCCTGGCAGTCCAGTGGTTAAGACTTCGCCTTCCAATGCAGTGGGTCGGATTCAATCCCTGGTTGGGGAACTAAGATCGCACATGCCCTGCCACCAAAAAACCAAAACATAAAAGAGAAGCAATATTGTAACAAATTCAATAAAGACTTTAAAAATGATCCACATCAAAAAAAAAAAGCTTTAAAAAAAAAAGACACGAAGGGCAGACAGAAGGCCCCCAGACAAAGAGCAAAGTGTCCCCAGGTAAGAGGGGAGGAGACCCTGGGGAACCTGCTAGAACCTGCCAACTAGGATCAGAGAATGCCCTCTTGACTCCCATATAGAAGGGGTAAAAAGCACAGCTAGTTAAAATTTTCATATAAGAGTGTCCATGCAATACTTGGGACATTTGTATGCCAAAAAATTATTCATTCTTTATGTAAAATTCAAATTTAACCAAGCATATCCTGTATATTTACTAAATCCTGCAATGCTAAGTGTGTATCATGTTCCCATGGAATATTTAATATTTGTCAACAAATTTTTAAAAAGCAGAACTGAGAACTTTCTAAATAGCAAGATTCCAAAATAGGAAATATATGCTATAATATGCCCTGGGAAATGACTGGAGGAAACAGATCAGTATGTCAACAATGGACATCTCTGGGTGGGACTGTTTCTCAGTGATTTTAACTTTGTTTCTATTTTCCATTTCCAAGATGAACCTTGTTTCTTTTACAAAGCACATAGTATTCAATAATAGCATATTTGAGCCATTATTCTGTGCCAGGTGCTGCCCATACATCATCTGATTCTTGCAGCATCCCTAGGGGTAGGCACTGTTGTGATTCCCTTTGGGATCTGGGAAATCAAGTCACAGCTTAGTGAGTGGCAAGGCTGGGAGTCGGCTTTCCTGCAGCTTAACCCCAGAGCCCCCTTAACCTCTGTCCAGCTGCCCTGGCATGAAACCGCTGGATTGTGGATCCTGGGCTCAGACAGCCTCTGCCCCTCGGGAGGAGTAGATGAGCCCTTTCCAGTGTAAACTGAGGCTCACCTCTGGCTGTTGCATCTCGCACCTGAGCTCCTGCTTTCTTTAAAAGGAGGAGACCATGGTGCCCGGTGCTTCCCCGTCTCTCAGCCACCTCTGGGGTTGGCAGTTTGTTCTGGGTGGGCAAGAACTTAATACTCATCCTCTAGAAAGGTCACCAAGGAGAGAGCCGGGGTTTGGGCCTCAGCTTTAAGATGCACCCATTTGGGGCTGAGGGGTAGAGAGGCTTTCTACGCGTCTCTCCCCCAGCCGCCCAGAGCAAACGTCAAAGTGTAGGGGTATTTCTGACACATGAAGTTTTGTGCTTCCTTTCAGATCCTTTTTGAAGATGCCTTCGATGTGGCAAGTTTCCTGGACAAAAGTGAGGTTCCAAGTACATCTAGCTCCAGGTGAAGATGGGGGTGTGAGACTGTGTGTGTATATGAGTGTGTGTGTGCGTGGGCACCCCTGTTGGGGTGTTTACGGGCCTCTCCCCTGCAGCCTCTCAGAAAGGAGCATAATTCAGTGGAAGTTCTTGGAAATCCACTTTTTTCTGTGATTCAAAGTAGGTCCTAGGATTGTGCCATTGCCCTGGGGATGATGTTGTCTGGGGCTTCTTCAGAGCTGACAGTTCTTCCATTGTGGCCCAGGGCTGAGACACACCAGGTTATCAACTCCAGGTGGCTTGTGCTGCACTGTTCCCCGGGGTGAGGTGGCCATGGGCAGGTTACAGCAGTCGGTCTGGTCCAGGAGGTGGGCGGGGGGCTCTGGGCCATAGAGAGCCGGGGCCAACGTGGAAACAGGCCCGGTGCCCTGGGCTCTGAGTCACACAAGGGGAGAAGCTGCTTTTCATGGTGCTGATGGGAAGGATGTGGAAGGAGGGGAGGAGGGGATGGCTGACGCCCTGAAGTGAGAAGAGCATCTGGGGAGATGTTAAAACAAGAAGGAGCTTGTTTTAAAAAAAGAAAACAGGTGTGTTTTCTCAGAAAGAAAGTTTAGGATGGAAATTCCCTTGCTGCTTTGAAAAGCTGTGGTCTTACAGCCTGAAGGCACAGGCCCTTTGCATAGCCGGCTAGAAAGAAGCAAGAAAATTTAGTTTTTCTGCCTTGGGAGTGAGGCTGACGTTCATGTCCTCGTGATCCCAAAGAACATGTCCATTCTCCCCGAGGCCTGTGGCTACGGCCTGGAGCCCTGGCCGCCTGCTGGCAGGTCAGGGGGCAGCATTTGCTCCTCTGCTCCCACCCCACCGCCCCCAGCCCAACCAGACTTACCCCAAATCTCAAAGCGCTTTTCCCTGGTGACTCAGGCTCTTCCCAGCCATGTGTGGAGTCTGATTTGGCTGAAACTGGCTGGAGACAGACGTTCCTGTTTCTGAGCTGGGCTTGGGCTGTGAAGACAATTTTGTTGAAAAGTGGCCAAAGTGTACTTGGAACTCCTCATTCTACTGATGGAACAAAAACCAACCAATTAAAAAATTTTTTTTCTATTTTCCCTAGAAAAGGCAGGGGTTGCTGCCAGGGGTTCCCACGCTGACTGTGAGACCTCACTCCAGCAGGAAGTCAGCTGTCCAGGCCTGATTCACGGTCCTGTTGGCAGGCTTCTCCCCTTGTCCCAGGAAGCAGCAGGAAAGGAATCTGCAAAGCAGCCTGCCCTCTGCGCCAGGCCCGTGTTCCGTGTTAGACCTCCTGAGCGGAGGCATCTCAAGGGGCTGATGTCGATCGTGCCCTGAGCCCCCCGAGCCTGGGCAACCACCGGTGGGAGCAGAACCGTATGGCGTTGCTGTACGAGCCTGACTCCGGGAGGAGAGGAAATCTCGCTCCTTGTTCCACAGGCCGCAGCTCAGAACACTAAGCTAGGCATGCGGGCCTGCCTCCCTGTAGTCTCACTTTCCCAGCAGGTTCCAGACATGATGTTGGAACTGGGGCCATGCAAACCTTCCATGGAGGGCTCGGCTGCGTGCTTCAAAGTGCTTGGCTCCCACTGTAATCCAAATATTTTAGTGGGTACAAACAGAGGTAAAACGTTAGGATTTTAAAGGTTTGCTGTTTCTTCCTCCTTTCTGCTGTCAGTTCCGTGCTGGCTGTCTGCAACCCACAAAATCCCGAGGACAAGTTTCAGCTCTACCTGCAGATCGTCAATTTTTTTAAAGGCCTTTGCTGTGTTGACACTCAGTTCAAACAGGTAGGATGGAGCAGAGCACAGTGAGGCCTTGGCTCACCACCTCCCCTCGGAGGGCGGGAAGGGCTCTGGAGGGGAGACCCAGCTACAGCCCCCCCAGCTCACACCCCGGCGGGGGGACGTTCTTCCGCGGGTGGTTGACTTCAGCCTAATGCATCCTGTGAAACGGAGGATGTCCGGGGAAATGGAGGGGAGAGACAGAGGGATGCTCTTCAGGGCAGACCTGAGCCTGGGGAGTCCCTTGATGCCGGGACCAGACCTCCGGGGCCTGGCCCTTCGCAGGCATTCCTACATGTTGTGTGACTCCTTTATGCCTTTCTAAGAGGCCAGACCGTTTCGTCGTCTTCGGAGACCCCGGGGTAATATTTGCTGCCAGCTTTTGAAGGATATTAATTTCTGCTTCCAAAAAGCTGACTGTGCAGCCCACGGGGACATGCACTCTGGGGGGTCTTGGTTAGAAGGTCCATTCCTGGAAGCTTCCACGGGGGTAGAGGGTTATGCCTGAGCTGCCAAGGGGACAGGCCCTTTCAGGTTCATAGCCATTGATCTTCTCACGAATTTAGCAAAACTATAGCTGTTCATTAAAAAAGGTAAGTGATAGGGATGGAAATGTCTCAAATAATTCGGACAGCTTTTCCATGGGGCCTCTTCCTGCTAACCCTTCATTTCCCTCTGCCAAGACCACTCTGAATCTCCACTTGGAGCCAGGGCCCTTCCCTGTGCTTTGCTCTCCACCTCCCAACCCTTGGCCACCGGCTCTGACCACTGTGTCCCTTTCTCTCGACACAGTGAAGTCAGTTCACTTTACCAAGGCCTTGAGAATGGATCGATGGGACAGTCTTTGCTTTCCCTGCTTCCTTTCTCTACACATGGCAGGAAAGAAAGAACAGGCAGGGCTGGAGCACCCATGGAAAGCAGAGGTACTCAGACTTGAATCGCCTTGGGAGCTCACTGGAAATGCAGACTCCTGATGTCCCCACACCCAAGATTCCCATCCAGTGTTGCGAGATGCAGCCCCAGAAATCTGTATTTTGAACAGGCTGTTCAAGAGTGTCCTCGTGCAGGAGGCCTCAGGCTTGGTAGATGGTTTGTAAAGAGGGCAACTGCATTCTCTTCCCCGTTTGTTCCCCGCTATCAGCTTCACGGGAGGTGGTTGGATGAAGCTTAATTAGTACCTGTACTGGTTTCCTAGGGCTGACGTTACAATTACCACAAACTTGGTGGCTTAAAACAAGAAAAATCTATTCTCTCGTAGCTCTGGAGGCCAGAAGGCCAAATCAAGGTGTTGGCAGGGCCACGCTCTCTCTGAAAGCTCTAGGGAAGGATTCCTCCTTGCCTCCTCCTAGCTCCTGGTGGCTCCCAGCCATCCTCGGCATCCCCTGACTTGTAGCTGCATCACTGCAGTCACTGCCCCCGTCTTCACATGGCCTTCTGCTGTGTATCTCTCCGTCCCTCTCATCTTGTAAGGACACCAGCCATTTGGGTTGAGGGCACACCCTAGATCCAGATGATTTCGGCTTGACATCCTTAACTAATCTTACATCTGCACAGACTCTATTTCCCAATAGGTTTCAGGAGGATATGAACTAGAGGGAACACTACTCAACACATTTCAGCACCCAATCCCAGCAAACACCTCTCACAGACTAGTGCTTTCACAAATCTGCAGCTTAAAAATGCCTCATCACCGTTTTCAGAGGCTTAAGGAAGTAGAACATTTGGAATGACATTCAAGCACTCTGTGTGATAGAGACTCCAGCGTGTGGTTCCCTCCCAGGACGCTTGGGCTCCGGGCAACCACTATGCTCCGACTCCCTCTTTTCTCAACCTTTGCCGCATCCTCACCCTGAACGATGGGTCTGGGTGATTTTCCTTCTACCAGCTCTTCCCCCTCTTGGACCCCCGGGCTCTCGTGCGCCCCTCCCCCAGCAGCAGAGCACAGCAGGTGGGGGCGGCTCTCCAGAGCTGGGGAGGCTTCACTGGCAGTCACCCCCAATCTGGCCGTCACCCTGGGGACCAGGTCCCATGTTCATAAGATGGTTGGCTGGATTAGGGGTGCTTCCTGGGGCCCAAGGGGATCAACCCCTAACCATCAGGGCTAACAAATTACAGGGCTGATTTTCTGCTGGGGTGCGGAGAGGTAGGAAGAACATAAACCCAGGAATGTACGGTTAGGGGAAGAGGTAATGGGGAGTCAGAGAGGTTGGCTGGGGTCATTGTTAAGGGACTGAGAAACCCTTGCTAAACAGACATAGCGCTGTTTCTTTTAAAAAATTATCTCCAAACAGCTAACCCATGAACATGGTTTAAAGTTCGAAAGTTACCAAAAGATATACAAAGAAAACGTAGTCTTTCGCCTACCACTGTCCCTTGCTTACTATCGCATTCCCTTCCCTGAAGGCAATTACCATGCCCAGTTTCTGTACAGCCATCCAAAGGTATTCTCCAGATATTTATGTAATCTTTCAAACACAAATGGTAGCCTACTATACACATTGCTCTGTGCCTTGCCCTTTTAAAATAGTTTATCCTACAGATAGAGAGGGATCTCATTCCTTTTTTTTTTTTTTTTTGAAATAGCTGGTGGGTGCATAATGGTGTAATTCACCATCCTCTGTTGAGGGCATTTGGATAAAGCTTTAAGACTGCCCCCGTCTCTCTTATGGCATCCCAGGAATCTCCAGGAGAGGAAAGAAGTCAGTTCTGTTGAATCCAGGAGAAGCCATTCTGGAGATCACAGAGTATTGAGTGGAGTGAAATAGAAATGGACTCCCTGCCCCCCATTGCTTTTAACTTCCTGGCTGGAAGCTGGAGAAGAAGATACCACTGAAGAGACGTGGGGGAGAGACAGAGGGAGGGGGCACGTCTGAGATGATGGGGCCTTCTCCTCTGCCTGAGGCCCAGAGCCCTTAAATAAAGTTGAATCCTCTTCTACCTGTGTTTTGCAGGAACCAGACCTTTCCTTCGACGATGAGACGGTAATGTTGAGGTGCACGGAGACGTTTGACGATGAAGATCTGTGATGCAGTGGGAGCAGGAGGGGTGAAGGAGGGCGGGCAGTCTCCAAGTTTGAATGCTCACAGCCCAGGTTGCCCCTGCCTCAGCCTGGCAGGACGTTTTGGAGTGGGCTGTCCTGAAAGCATTTTGATGGTTGTCGTTTCTGATTATTATAAAGTATTTAAGAGGAGTGTGGCCCCGTGTCAGTCTTTCAGGGTTGTTTGGTATGAGGTGCTGGCCTGCTGCAGGGCACACACCTGCTCCCACTGTGCTCCTATTCAGGGGGTACCGGATGCACCCAAGGCCCAGGCCACGAGCCTTTCAAGAACAGGCCAGGCAGGATCTGTCCCATGACACCGGGTACTTGCAGCACACCTGGGTTCAGGGCATTGTTTTGATGGGTTCTAGAGAGTTCTGGAGCCCACCACACATCCGGCATGTTCTAGGAGCCCAGGAACAGTGTTGACCTCCTGTGCTCCAGGACATCAGCTACATCTGCTTCTTCTGATAATAAAGACTCCTGAACGGAGTCCAAGCCAGATCCCACAGTGTTCTGAGTGCTTTCTGGTGAGGCCCCTGGGCAAAGAGTGCATAAATGTCCCTGGGCCTGTACACTGGGTGTGATGGTTAATTTTGTATGTCAACGTGGCTAGGCCATGGTACCCAGGTATTTGGTCAAACATTATTCCAGGTGTTTCTATGAAGGTATTTTTTTAGAAGAGATTAACATTTAAATCAGTAGAGCTTGAGTAAAGCAGATTACCCTCCATAGTGTGGGTGGGCCTCATCCAATCAGTTGAAGGACTGAATACCAAAGGATTGACCTCCCCCAGGAAGAGGAGATTCTGCCAGTGACTGCCTTCAGACTCCAGCTGTAACTCTTCCCAGCCTGCTGGTCTACCCTGCAGACTTTGGACTTGCCAGCCTCCACAATCACATGAGTCCATTCCTTAAGTCAATCTCTCTCCCTGCCCTGCCCTCCCACCACCCCCATATATGTATGTGTGTGTGTGGACACATGTATATATCCCTCTGCAGACATGTATGTGTATACACACACCCACACCCCCTATTGGCTCTGTTTCTCTAGAGAATCCTGACTAATCCACTGAGGATGCAGAGAGAACAGGTTCGCCTGGCTCTTTACAGTTTATATATCATAACAACAGTGGCTCTGCTCCACTGAAGGCCTCTCAAATGCTTTGACTGTTTCATGTCCCTGTGAGAACCTGACATGCAGGTTAAGTCTTAGGATCCAAACCTGGTCCTGACTCCACAGCGCCAGGGCCCACAGCCTCACTATACCGTCCTGTGATACACAGTCTGACCCCAAGGACTGGCGCTGGGGCTGTGCAGGGATTGTAGCTTTGCTGGCCCTTCGGTGTTCACAAATGGCAGGGGCCTGGCGGGGAGGGACCTGCAGGGGAGAGGCCTGGAAGAAGAAGCGTCTGGAAGAGAAGGGCCTGGGGCGGCTGGCAGGGCCTCCAGCCTCTTTGGGGAGGAAGAGAACTGTTCCCGTCACCTTTCAGCAAACAGCCCCATCTCCGTCGCCTGCCCCACCCAAAGCCTCTTCCTCCCGATGCATCAAAATACTGCCAGGAGGACTGGTTTACACTGGAGATGGGAGGGCTGGAGCATGGTGGAAGGAAGCAGCTTGAGGCCAGACCTCGGTGACTAAGTGACTGGGTCAAAGCATGCTTGTCATGGTCTTAATCTAATACTTATTTGGCTGCCACCACGTGCGGGGTGCAGAGGTACTCGAGAGGGCAGGGTCCCCTCCATACGTGAGTGGGGAGCTCAGCACATTGGGTGGGGGGATAGTGAAGCCTCTGGGACGTGCAGAAGGAGCGTTCTTACATCCTGGTGTCTGTGGCGCCCTTGGGTCGCTCTTCTGAGGGGTCCCGGGAGCAGAGCGTCAGCTGGCTCACCCCCACTTCACCTCTCCCACCACGTTCCAGCTTGGGCCAGAAGGGGAGGCACCGGGTGCAGGAGGATGCGCAGAACCTGGTGCCGATCCCGCAGGGGAGGCTGTAGACCTCCGAGATCTTCGTAGTCTCCTCAGACTTCTGGATTTGATTCCACGCCAGGAGGCCTCTCTCCTCCAGGCTTCCTAAAGGGAGCCAGCAAGCAGTCAAGCCTGGGCCCTGAGGGAGGGGGCGGAAGCCTCTGGCCCCCCCTGCAGGCACTCACGAGGCCTCGTCTCAGTGCCCTGCACCTGCCAGCAGCCCCTCCTCCCCCTCCAAGCCTATCCCAAGAATCAGCTCAGCTCAACTCAGCTCATCATCAGGTGTTCCCTGAGCTCCGGGGTACGACCTTCTATGAACCACTGTTCTTTCCTCATCTTCCAGAGCGGACCTTTCTATATTTCAGTGTTTCTGGAATGCAGATGCATTTTACATTTGGTGGAGAGAAGAAATGTGGGAAATGGAATACCACGAAGCAGGAGCTATCACAGAGGTCCTTTCAAGGGGCCATGGGAGGATCAAGAAGGGAGCACTGAAAGCCACCAGTGAGGGCAGCTCTGCGCTCTTCACCTCAGCGCTCATGGGCTTCGTTTGCTCATCATCACACTTACTTCCCTGTACTGTAATGGTCTGTTGTCGTGTCTCTCTCCCCTACTAGCCTGTGAGTTTCTAGAAGGCAGGGGGGCATGTCTTGCAGCCCTTTGTATCCTCAATACAGAGCACCTGGAACACAGTGTACTTGCTGTGGTTTTTATTGGAATGTGAATAAATGAACACATGCATTCTCTCCCTCGTCAACTAGACGGCAGGCTCTAAGAGAGCTGGGGCTATGTCTTTTGCTTTTTGCTTCTGGTGTATTTCTCACCTTAGGGTCCTTTTATGGGCTGAATTGTGTCCCCCCCCAAAAAAAATCATGTTGAAGCCCTAACCCCACAAACCTCAGAATGTGACTGTATTTGGAGATACAATCTTTAAAGTGGTGATTTAGTTAAAGACGTAAAGATGAGGTCTTTAGGGTGGGCTCTAATTTAATCTGACTGGTGTCTTTATAAGAAGAGGAGATTAGGACACACAGAGAGACACCAGAGATGCACACACAGGAAGGAAAGGCCATCCATCTGAAAGTCAAGGAGAAAGGCCCCAGGAGAAACCAATCCTGCCAACACCTTGTTCTTGGACTTCTAGCCTCTGGAACTGTGAGGAAATACATTTCGGTTGTTTAAGCCTCCTAGTCTGTGGCATTTTGCGATGGCAGCCCTAGAAAGCTAGTACAGGCCCATACACCCCACCCAGATGCAGGGCCCACTCAGGGTATGCTGTGGCCAGTCTTACATGAGAACTGGGGCTAGAGAAGCAATGTGGGTGACCCAAATGCTGACCATCTACCCAAACTGCCAGCTTACAGAGCAAAGGTGAGCCCTACCAGGGATGGTGTTGTCCAGTAGAAAGCCCAGAAATCCACCAACAAACATGCCCGTGGTCAGCAGCACCTGGATGACCTGGTCCAACTGCAGAATCCCTAGAGTGAAGACAGAAGTGACAGGGATTAAAAAATGGGCAGAGGGGGCTTCCCTGGTGGCGCAGTGGTTGAGAGTCTGCCTGCCGATGTAGGGGACGAGGGTTCGTGACCCGGTCTGGGAGGATCCCACATGCCGCGGAGCGGCTGGGCCTGTGAGCCATGGCCGCTGAGCGTGCACGCCCGGAGCCTGTGCTCCACAACGGAAGAGGCCACAACAGTGAGAGGCCCGTGTACGACAAAAAAAAAAAAAAAAAAGGGCAGAGGATCTGAATAGAGATTTTTCCAAAGAAGATATACAGATGGCCAATAGGTACATGAAAGGTGTTCAACATCACTAATCATCAGGGAAATGCAAATCAAAATCACAGTGAGATATCATCTCACACCTGTTCGGCTTTTACCAAAAAGACAAGAACTAGGAAGTCTTGGCAAGGGTGTGGAGAAAAGGACCCTTGGGCACTGTTGGCAGGAATGTAAATTAGTGCAACCACTATGGAAAACAGTATGGAGGTTCCTCAAAAAATTAAAAATAGAACTACCATATGACCCAGTAATTCCACTCCTGGTTATTTATCCAAAGAAAATGAAAACACTAACTCAAAAAGATATATGCACAGCCACCTTCACTGCAGCATTATTTACAAGAGCCAAGATATGGAAACAACCTAAGTGTTCATCAATGGATGAATGACTAAAAAAAATGAGGTATATATTTACAATGGGTATTATTCAGCCATAAAATCTGGCTATTTGCAACAACATGGATGGAACTTGAGAGCATTATGCTGTGGCATGAATCAGATAGAGAAAGACAAATACTGTATGATCTCACTTATTATATATAGACTGTTAAAAAAAAAACTCATAGAAAAAGAGATCAGATTTGTGGTTACCAGAAGCAGGGGGTGTGAGGAGGAGGAATTGGAGGAAGGTGATCAAAAGGGACACACTTCTGGTTATAAGATAAATAAGTATGAGGGATGGAATGTACAACATGACGACTATGGTTAACACTGCTGTATGATATATAGAAAAGTTGGTAAGAGAGTAGATCCTAAGAGTCCTCATCACAAGGAGAAAATTTTTTTCCCATTTCTTTTTATTGTGTCTATATGAGGAGATGGGTGTTAACTAGACTTATTATGGTAGTCGTTTCACAATATATGTATGTCAAACCTTTATGCTGTATACCTGGGACTCATACAGTGATGTATGTCAATTATATCTCAATAGAACTGGAAATAAATAAGTCATGGTGATGTAATGTACAGCATGGTGACTATAGTTAATTTTTTTAAAAAGTGACAGGAATTCCCAGGGACCAGGGACCCCACCAGCTCTGCCCCTGGAGTGGTCACAGACTAGAGGATGGAAAATCACCTGTGTGGAGCCTCTCCGGGTTCTTGTTCACCCAGTTGGGAACAGCAAGCCCACAGTAGATGGAGAAGCCAAAGACAAAGATGTTTCTGGACGAGTTCATGTCCACGTACTGTAGGAGAGAGGCCCCCACGGCAGAGCCAGAACGATCAGTACCTGTATTGCACATCAGTCAAACACCCGCCCAGCCAGCCCCCCCACCGCCACTTGAGACTGGAGGGGGAGGCTGGGCTCAGAGGGCACAGGTTCTCAGACAAGTCCCGACTCCCACTTGACCCTGGGAGCTGAGTGGTCTGGATAATCCAATTCAAACTGATGCAATTTTGTTTTTCAGAAATTCGGGTGCTTCTGGTTATTTCTTTCTCCCATTTGGGGCCAGTGCGGTTTCTGGGACTGAGGACTCCCTTCCCCTCCTCCCTTGTCCCCACCCTGTTCCATTCATCTCCATCCCCATGGGCTCCTTTCAGGAGATGCAATGCTGCTGCTTTCCTAAGGGTGTCTTGCCTCACCTGAAGATTGGAAATCCCCACGGCAGTGATGACTCCAAACATCACCAGGAACATGCCTCCGATCACAGGGGTTGGGATGGTGGCAAACGCAGCCCCGATCTTCCCAAATATGCCCATCAGGAGCAGCACGCAGCCCGCCGCAACAATCACCATCCTGCTCCCTACCTGTAGCACTCAGGGAGGTGGGGGAGAGATGAGGAGCTCAGCACCAGCTGGGTCACACACCCTGGAGGCCTCTGCCCTGCTCCTGGGGCATCACAAACAATCGCTCCAGGGGACCCACAGGAGCAGCATCGACTGACCCAGAAATGGCCCCCCTCTACTCCCACATGGTGCTGGCGAAAGCATGAAGGTGTGACCTTGGGTCCCAGTCTCTGCCCTCACCTCTCCTCTCTGCTGCTCTCATACATGTCTTCAAGTCCTGACTCCAATGCTCCTTCTCTAGGCAGACTTTATAGTGAGGCAAGAAGTCTCTCTTGGGAGGGAGTGGCCCAATGCTTAAGAATGGGGTTTGAGAGCCAATCCCAACTCTGCCTCTAACTAGCTGTTCGGCTTCACGCAAGTTATCTAACCTCTCAAAATGTCAGCCTCCAAATTTAACAGGTGGGATTAATAATACTTACTTCACAATCTCATTTTAGGAGGACAGCATTACCTTGATACCAAAGTCAGATAAGGACAGAAAAGAAAAGAAAGTACTGTGTGGGTTCACTTATATGCAGATTTTTTTTCAACAGTAAATACTGTAGTACTAAACAATCCATCATAGGTTGAATCTGTGAATGTGGAACCACAGATACGATGGAACCATGGATATGGAGGGACCACGTGTACAGAGGTCCAACTATAAGTTATACACGGATCTTCGACTGCAAGGAGGGTTGGTGCCCCTAACCCCACCCCACTCCCCACATTGTTCAAGGGTCAACTGTACAGACCAATATCCCTGATGAATATAGATGCAAAAACTATCAACAAAATGTTAGCAAACCAAATTTAACAGTACATTAAAAGGATCATACACCGTGATCACCTGGGACTTATCCCTGGGATGCAAGGATGTCTCAACATGTGCAAATCAATAAATGTGATACACCACATTAATAGAATGAAAGATAAAAACATATGGTCATCTCAATACACACAGAAAAAGCACTGGACAAAATCCAACATCCTTTCAGCATAAAAAAACTTTCAACAAATTAAATATAGAAGGAATGCACCTCAACACAATAAAGGCCATATACAAAAAGCCCACAACTAACATCATACTCAATGCTGAAAGGCTGGAAGCTTTTCTTCTAAGATCAGAAAACAAGACAAGGGTGACAACTCTCACCACTCCTATTCAACATATTACTGGAAGTCATAGCCATAGCAATCAGGTTAGATAAAGAAATAAAAGGTATCCAGGGCTTCCCTGGTGGCGCAGTGGTTGAGAGTCCGCCTGCCGATGCAGGGGACACAGGTTCGTGCCCCGGTCCGGGAAGATCCCACATACCGCGGAGCGGCTGGGCCCGTGAGCCATGGCCGTTGAGCCTGCGCGTCCGGAGCCTGTGCTCCGCAACGGGAGAGGCCACAACAGTGAGAGGCCCACATACTGCAAAAAAAAAAAAAAAAAAAAGGTATCCAAATCAGAAAGGGAGAAGTAAAATTATCTTTATTTGCAGATGATATGATCTTATATATAGAAAATCCTAAAGACTCTACCAAGAAATTGTTACAACTAATCAATGAATTCAGTAAAGTTGCAGGATACAAAATCAACATACAGAAATCAGCTGCATTTTTCTACACTAACAGTAAAACATCTGAAAAAGAAATAAAACAATCCCATTCACAATAGCATCAAAGACAATGAAGTACTTAAGAATGAATCTAACCAAGGAGGTGAAAAATATAAGACTGATGAAAGAAACTGAAGAAGACACAAATAAATGGAAAGGTATCCCATGTCATGACTGGAAGAATTAATATTGTTAAAATGTCCATACTACCCAAAACCATCTACAGATTCAATGCAATCCCTATCAAATTTCCAATGGCATTTTTCACAAAAGTAGAAAAAAAAAACCTAAAATGCTTATGTAACCACAAAAGACATCAAATAGCCAAAGCAATCCTGAAAGAGAAAAATAGAAAAAAAGCTGGAGGCATCACACGTCCTGATTTCAAACTATACTGCAAAACTATAGTAATCAAAACACTATGGTACTGGCATAAAAATAGACACATAGACCAATGGAACAGAACTGAGAGCCCACAGATAAATCCATGCATATATGGTCAACTAATACTTGACAAGGGAGCCATGAAAACTCAATGGGGAAAGGGTAGTATCTTCAATAAATAGTGTTGGGAAAACTGGATAACCACATGCAGAAAACTGAAATTGAACCACTATCTTAACACCGCTCACAAAATTTAACTAAAAATGGATTAAATACTTAAATGTAAAACTGGAAACTGCAAAACTCCTAGAAGAAAACAGAGGGAAGCTTCTTGACATTGGTCTTGGCAATGATTTTTTAGGATATGACACCAAAAGCACAAGCAAAAAAAGTGAAAATCAGGAACTTCCCTGGTGATCCAGTGGGTAAGACTCTGTGTTCCCAGTGCAGGGGGCCTGGGTTCAATCCCTGGTCAGGGAACTAGATCCCGCAGGCATGCCACAACTAAGAAGTCCGCATGCTGCAACAAAGATCCCTCATGCTGCAACTAAGACACAGCTCAGCCAAAAATAAATAAATATAAATCTTTTTTTAAAAAAAGTGAAAATCCAAAAGTGGGACTACATTAAACTAAAAAGCTTTTGTACAGCAAAAGAAACAATCAACAAAATGAAAAAGCAACCTATTAAATGGGAGAAAATATTTGCAGACTGTATAGTTGGATAAGGGTTTCATATCTAAAATATATAAAGAACTCATATAATTCAATAACAACAACAACAACAAACAATTTTAAAATGGTCAGAGGAACTGAACAGACTTTTTTTTCCAAAGAAGACATACAAATGCCAACAGGTACATGAAAAGATGCTCAACATCACTAATCATCAGAGAAATGCAAATCAAAACCACAATGAGATATCACCTCACACCTGTTAGAACGGCTATCATCAAAAAGACACAAGGTAACAAGTGCTGACAAGGATGTGGAGAAATGGGAATCCTGTGCACTGCTGGTGGGAATGTAAATTGGTGCAGCCACTATGAAAAATGGTACGGAGATTCCTCAAAAAGTTAAAAATAGAACTACCATATGATCCAGCAATTCCACTTCTGGGATTATCCAAAGAAAATGAAAACACTAACAAAAAACTATGTGCACCCCCCCACCATGTTCATTGCACCATTATTTACAATAGCCAAGGTATGGAAACAATCTAAGTGTCTGTCAACAGAAGAATGGATAAAGAAGATGTGGTATGTAAAATGAAATATTATTAAGCCATAAAAAAGAATGAAATCTTGCCATTTGTGACAACACGGATGGACCTTGAGGGCATTACGTTAAGTGAAGTAAGTCAAACAGAGAAAAACAAATACTGTATAATATCATATACATGTGGACTCTAAGAAAGCTAAACTTGTAGAAGTAAAGAGTAGAATGGTGGTTACCAGGGGAAATGGGGAGATGTTCATCAAAGAGTACAAACTTTCAGTTAGAAGATGAGTAAGTTCTGGGGACCTAATGCACAGCATGGTGATTATAGTTAACAAAAATGTATACTTCAAAATTACTAAGATAGTAGATCTTAAATGTTCTCACCACAAAAAAGAAATGGTAATTATGTAATGTGATAGAGGTGTTAGCTAATGGTGGTAATCATATTGCAATATAGAAGTGTATCAAATAAACACATTGTACACCTAAATTTACACAATGTTATATGCCAAGTGTATCTCAATAAACCTAGGGGAGGGAATTGATGTGCCTGGGGCACAGTGATGCAGGGTGAGAGACAGGAGATGGGATGGAAAGCAAGGAAGGGACTCTGTCATGAAGTACTTTAAGGGCCATGGAAAGGAGTTACGATAAATTCCAAAGACAAAGCATAAACAAAACGTAGTATATACATGCAATGGAATATTATTCAGCCTTAAAAAGGAAATAAATTCTGACACCTGCACAACATGGATAAAACTTGGACATTAAGTGAAATAAGCCACCCGCAAAAAGACAAATACTGTATGAGTCCACTTATATAAGGTACCTAGAGCAGTCAAATTCATAGAGACAGAAAGTAGAATGGTGGTTGCTAGGGGCTGGGAGAGGGGGGAATATGGAGTTGTTGTTCAATTGGTACAGATTTCAGTTTTGCAAGAGAAAAGAGTTCTGAAGATTGGTTGCACAACAATTTGGATGTACTTAACTCTACTGAACTATACATTTAGAAATGGTTAAGAGGCTAAATTTATGTTACATGTATTTTACTACAATTAAAAATAATAAATCCAAAGACAAAGAAGACTCAGTAGAGTTGTGTCAAGCAGGGTAGTGACATGATGTGATTTACATTTCAAAAAGTTCCCTCTAGGAACCCTCCTGCACTGTTGGTGGGAATGTAAATTGGTGCAGCTACTATGGAAAACAATATGGAGGTTTCTCAAAAAACTGAAAATAGAGTTGACATACGATCCAGCAATCCCACTACTAGGCATATATCTGGACAAAACTCTAACTTGAAAAGATACATGCACCCTTATGTTCACAGCAGCACTATTCACAATAGCCAAGACATGGAAACAACCTAAATGTCCATTAACAGATGAATGGATAAAGATGTGGTGTGTGTATACAATGGAATATTACTCAGCCATTAAAAAGGGTAGTGTTATTTGCAACAACATGGATGGACCTAGAGGTTATCATACTAAGTGAAGTAAGTCAGACAGAGAAAGACAAATACCCTGTGATATCACTTATATGTGGAATCTAAAATAGGACACAAATGAACTTATCTACCAAAGAGAAACAGACACACAGACATAGAGAACAGACTTGTGGTTGCCAAGGGGGAGCAGGTGTGGGGGAGGGATGGATTGGGAGTTTGGGATTAGCAGATGCAAACGATTACATATAGAATGGATAAACAACAAGGTCCTACTGTATAGCACAGGGAACTATATTCAACATCCTGTGGTAAACCATAATGGAAAAGAATATGAAAAATAATGTTATATAAAACTGAATCACTTTGCTGTATAGCAGAAACTAGCACAACATTGTAAATCAACTATACTTCAATAAAACAAGTTTTTTTAAAAGTTCCCTCTATAAGTCACTTCATTATTATTAATTGATATATTTTCTCAATTAGGACAAATTAGATTTTCTCAACAAGCAATTATCATGGATTATGTGTAAACTACGATTCCTCCTTCATCTACTGGAGGTTCATTAAGATACAAAACAGAGACAAGGCTCCTCCCCATGGTATTATACAGCATTAACTGGTCCAAAATCAAGGATCAGTTGTGCTAGAGTCACTACTAATTGCTATCACCTGGTTTGCATAGGGTTTCTCGAGCAGCTAGGAGTTTGGGAATGCTAAAGAAGTACGTTTCACCCGCTTAGAGCAGCTATTAGATCTGGAAATAAAAAGTTTCTACAAAGGTTAAAAAAAAAAACCACTACGCTGTGAAGATTATGGGCTCTGGTCCACATCCCATCCCAGTACCAGGCACACACAGCTGTCACACGCTGGACAGTAATGATTGTTGTGCTAGTCAAGGGTTGTATCTAGGGTTTGAGTGACAGCTACCAGTGAGACAAAAATGACCTCTGACCTGGAAGCATTCAGCCTCATCCTCAAAAGTTGGAGTTGTGCTGCAAATGTCTGAATATCCCATCATAAGTCTATTATCAATGAATGTGTTTAGGTAGTTCTTGGACCTCTTCTCATGCATTTGTTTCTATTCCCAGTCCTTAAAGGATACTCTATGTGACAGACTCTAGGTCTATCCACCTCATTACAAATAGCTCAATTTCGTTTCTTTTTATGGCTGAGTAATATTCCATTGTATATATGTGCCACATCTTCTTTATCCATTCATCCAATGATGGACACTTAGGTTGTTTCCATCTCTGGGCTATTGTAAATAGAGCTGCAATGAACATTTTGGTACATGACCCTCTTTGAATTACGGTTTTCTCAGGGTATATGCCCAGTAGTGGGATTGCTGGGTCATATGGTAGTTCTATTTGTAGTTTTTTAAGGAACCTCCATACTGTTCTCCATAGTGGCTGAGGTGGATAGACCTAGAGTCTGTCATACAGAGTGAAGTAAGTCAGAAAGAGAAAGACAAATATCGTATGCTAACACATATATATGGAATTTAAGAAAAAAAAATGTCATGAAGAACCTAGGGGTAAGACAGGAATAAAGACACAGACCTACTAGAGAATGGACTTGAGGATATGGGGAGGGGGAAGGGTAAGCTGTGACAAAGCGAGAGAGAGGCATGGACATATATACACTACCAAACGTAAGATAGGTAGCTAGTGGGAAGCAGCTGCATAGCACAGGGAGATCGGCTCGGTGCTTTGTGACTGCCTGGAGGGGTGGGATAGGGAGGGTGGGAGGGAGGGAGATACAAGAGGGAAGAGATATGGGAACATATGTATAACTGATTCACTTTAAAGCAGAAACTAACACACCATTGTAAAGCAATTATACTCCAATAAAGATGTAAAAAAAAAATACAGATCTTGCAATAGGGAAGAGATATGGGGACATATGTATATGTATAACTGATTCACTTTGTTATAAAGCAGAAACTAACACACCATTGTAAGGCAATTATACTCTAATAAAGATGTTAAAAAAATAAAATAAAAAAAAGATACTCTAGTGTAGTTTCAGTTTTGCAAGATGAAAAAGTTCTGGAGATCTGTTGCACAGCAATGTGAATACACTGAATACTACTGAACTGTACACAAAAATAATTAAGATGGTAGATTTTATGTTATGTGTCTTTTACCACAATTTAAGCATTTTTTTAAGATACTCTAGTGTCAACAACTTGAAGTCCGTTAATGCAGCAATAAAGTAGCAGATTCGGCCTTTGCTTATTTTTCTTTCCAGTTTAAGAGCTAATTTATTTAACTGTCTTCATTAGAAGACAAGAGATAGGAATTAACCACATCAAAATAACTTTTTTTGTTTACAACCCTAGCAATGAACCGTGCCTTTGTGGGAACAAAGGCATGCTTCTAAGCACAATAGATCAACTTGTCAGGTTCAACCAATACCCTTTGCATATAACAGTGGTCTCATAAAGATGGCAGGTCACCCCCAATCCTACTACCACGGAATTTATCATGCAGCCCTGGGCATCTTTTGGTCTCAGGATTCACATCTGGGCTGGGAGCCATGACACCCTAGAAAAGTGATGGGAGATCTTTGGCCTTCAGCCTGATTTCTCTGGACTGACCAGGGGAGAACCAAGAATAGGTCAGAGCCCATGAATGCAGATGCAACACGGGGCCCCAGGGGGAGGTGTGAGTCCAAACCAGAGTTAATGGGTCTGCTGGATTTGTAGCCTGTTTGCTGTCTGTGTATCTTTTCTTGCCTGCTCTTTCCCTCTCCTGTAAAGGGTCTTAATTTAGAAATGATACATCAAAAAATTTTTTGTTCTGTTTATTTAATATAATTTTCTGTTCTGCGTGAGATATCTTCCCTTCAGCAAGAAAAATATTTGCTGCTTTATACTTACACAGGCCATTCCCACATTTCTGTGTGGGTCAGTGGCCCTCACGTGAAAAAATGTTCCTCTCACTTGCACCGAAGGTCTTGAAACTTTGGGGAAATGTCAAAGAGTCCACAGTGTCCAAGCACATAGAACTTGCCGTAGGGTTGGGTGCTGGCTCTGCTGTTTGCTCACAGATTTTAACTCTCACTATGGGCCAGAGGCCATGCAGGGTACAGAGGTAGATAGGTCCAAGAGAGCTATCAGAAAATACAGGGTGGGGATGTGGGTGGAGGAAAGTGAGTACTTTCCAAAGCTCACTTCACTTGTGCTGGGAAACACTGTACCTATGCACTGAAGCATACAGGAAAGCAACATCGTAATAAGATTCTTTTCTAAGTCACCTTAGAAAGCACCATCTTGGGGACTTCCCTGGTGGTGCAGTGGTTAAGAATCCACCTGCCAATGCAGGGGACACGAGTTCCATCCCTGGTCTGGGAAGATCCCACATGCCACGGAGCAACTAAGCCCGTGCGCCACAACTACTGAGCCTGCGCTCTAGAGCCCGTGAGCCACAACTACTGAAGCCTGCATGCCTACAGCCCGTGCTCCGCAAGGAGAAGCCACCGCAATGAGAAGCCCGCGCACCGCAACGAAGAGCAGCCCCCGCTCGCCACAACTAGAGAAAGCCCACGCGCAGCAACAAAGACCCAACGCAGCCAAAAAATAATAGTAAGAAGAAGAAAGCACCATCTTGAAGAATTCTTGCTGACCTTATGAGGCTTTCCTGTGGAAAATGGGAGCCTGGAAGAGATTTTAAGCAGGGACTAATTTAATTGGGTTCTAGCAAGATCCTTGGGCAGCCATGTGGTAGCTAGATTAGAGATGGGCAAGATCCTGGGAAGAGACAGTTAGGGATACTGCCATGTCCAGGTGGGAGATGATAAAGCTGTGATACTGGGAATGGAGACAAGAGGACAGGAGGGCAGCACGCATGCTGAGAAAACAGAATCCACTGTGAGAAGCACACAACAGAGAGAAGTTAAGGATGACTGGGTGAATTCACGAAGACAAGGTTTACGGGAGAAGAAGTAAGGATGGGGGCATGGACTGAGCATAATATAGGCCATTCTGAGTGTGAGGTACCCTTGGGACATTCAGGTGGAGGTGACCACAACCAAGAAGGTCAAGTATAGTAAGCAAAATACAGGCTCCTCAAAGATGTCCATGCCCAAACCTGTGAATACGTTACCTTAATGGCAAAAGGACTTTGCAATGTGATTAAGGATTTTGAGATGGACGGAGTAGCCTGAGTTACCCAGGTGGGCCCAGCCTAATTACATGCATCCTTATAAGCAGGTAATCTTTCCCAGCTGTGGTCAAAGGGAGACGTGACTAAGGAGGAAAGGTCAGAGAGACGCCATGTTGCTGGCTTTAAAGATGGAGGAAAGGGGCCATAGCCAAGGAATGTGGGCAGCCTCTAGATGATGGAAAAAGCAAGGAAATGGATTCTCCCCTATAACCTCCAGAAAGGAACACGGCCCTGCCAATCCCTTTACTGTAGCCCTGTGAGACCCGCACTGGAGTTCTGACTTCCAGATCAGTAAAATAATACATCTGGGCTGTCGGAAGCCATCAAGTTTGTGATAATTTGTTGCAGCAACAGTAAGAGGCTAAGACACTGATGACAGATTCAGGTACCCAGGCTGCCCACCCACCACCCCACCCCCGGGGCCACTGTCAGCAGCCTTACCCTGGTGATGCCCAGAGCGCCGACATTCTCGCTGTAGGAGGTGGTGCCGTTCCCCGTACCCCAGGCCCCTGCCAGCAGGCAGCCCAGGCCCTCGATGCCGATGCCTCGGTTGATGGCGTGCTTCGGAGGGGGTGGTGCCCCCACCAGGCGGGCACAGGCATAATAATCGCCTACTGACTCCACCATTGAGGAGATCACCCCCGCGACGATCCCAAAGACCCCAGCCGGGCTGATGGTGGGGAGGCCCCACTGCCCTGAAATTGCAGCGCAGAGAGAATGTTCATCCGGAAGATAACAGGCTGCTGGACCCCAAATAATTCCCTTGCCGGAGGGTTCTCCGGAAGGCTTTAAAGACCAGGCAACATGTCTTCCAACCCAACAGCTGTCCTGAAGCTTTGTCTCAGGCTCCTGCCCTCCCGTGCCTCCCTGAGGGTAGGTCAGAGGCCCTGACCTTGAGGTCACAGTGCACAAAAAGAACCAGAAACCGGGCCTCTTTCCGGGAAGGCCTTGAAGCCTTTTGAAGGCTTCCAGGATTCTTACTCAGGGAGGTCCTGGCTCCCCAGTCCATGAGGCCAGGACCTCCTCACCCCTACAACTGGAACGTGGTTATTCTCACACCCTGAGCCAAGAACTGCAGGGAAAGGAGATGCCCTTGACCAGCAACCCAGAAATGTTCTAATTCAGTCCCAAGCCTCCCTTGTGTGGGATCCACCAGTTCCACAAGGAGACCCAAAGGTTGGCTAAGAGGTCAGGATCCCTCTGTGCTTTCCCCACCCCCAGTGGGTGGGGCCTGAGCAATGTGGAGGAGGGGATGAGGCATGCGGGCCAGGAAGGAGGTAGGTCTGGGAGAGGGAACCTTTGGTCTACCACCCCCAAAGCATTCTTAGGACCACCCAAGGGTCTCCTTCCTCTCCTAGGGGTCTCATATTGACTCCGTGTGGCCTGTCCCTCCTTGCCAGATCCCTTGGAGGAGATCCCGTCCCGGCTCTACTCACTTCCCCCTCTGGTGCCTGAGCCTCACGGACAGTCCTGGGAAGCATATGCCCCAGGCAAGATGGGCCCCGGAGTCGTCGGCGTCTTGTTACCTGGGTAAGGGAAGCGAAACCAAGGAGCCTGGCTCAGGACGTCGCCTTTGGTGTCTGTGCGGGCCAGGTACCCGTAGGCTGCAGGTGCCGAGGGGAGGGCGTCGGTGACTGTGAGCACGAAGCACAGCAGCCACGAGATGCAGAGCGCCAGCAACACCTGCCGGAGGAAGGGAGGCGCCCTTCACACTGGGCCCCACCCCTGCACCTGCCCACACCTCCCAGAGAGGGTGGGCGAAGGAGGGAGTCGGGAAAGCTCTTTGAGATGAGGAAGTGTTGGGCTACAAACCCTTCCAGTGACAACAGGAATCCGCTGTGTCAGTGGATAATGAACACATTACAGGAATAGAGAAACTAAACTGTGGGGAGACCTTGCGTCAAGTAGAGGCAGAAATGTCTAGGAAAGTGGACACAGCCTGGGTCAGAAGGATTGCAGTCTGACTCCCTTTCTATTGTTTGCTGGTCCCATGACCCTGGATCAAATTCCCTGAGCCTCAGTGTCCTCATCTGTACAATGGAATTACAACCATTGCTCTGCAGAGCCTGAGGCTCAGATATACCGTGAGGTCCTCAGATATATTGACTTTTAATCTGTGATGGTAGAACCCCTGACATCGGCATTTTTAGCAATGTCCCCAGGTGATTCTTATGCATACCGAACTTTTGAACCATTGGCCTACAGGATTGCTGAGGGATCAATGAGATCACTGTGTGGAAGTAACTTTTTATAATGCAGAATGTATTTCACAGATAAATTGAACCTGAAAACACATTTGTGTGGTTGGCAATGGCACCTACTTGACAGAGTGGAGCAAATTCAACAGAGAAGGCTCTGAAAAAGGAGACACCATCATTGTCAGCAGGATCTGAATTATCCAGGAGCCAATGAGAAAGAACCTGATCTAAGCAACTTGGCCCTTAGTTTTGCACCTTTAGCAGTGAGCCTGGCTGTCTCCCCCAGTGCCATGCTATGAGGACGGCCCAGGGACACGAGAAGACTGTCCCACAGCAGTGCCCAGGGCAGCAACCTGGGGCGAGTTCTCTACTCCTGGGAGAGAAGCAATGAGGGAAGATCTGGGATGGCATTACACCAAGGCTCCCACCACCCAAGGGGCAATTAAGGGAGGCTCAGGAGGAGAGGCCGCTGCAGGTGGAGAGCATTTGACTTGGGGGCCATCTGGGAGAGCAACAGGCTGTCCCTCACTGTCCAGGTGAGTCAACTAAGAATGGCAGAGTGTGGGGAGCGCTTCTTACAGGGAAGACCTGAAACAGGTAGAACTTAGAGGTGTGACACTTCTTCTCTCTTCCGTAAACAGGCACAGGCACCGCGATGTTTTTCAGGTACTGAGAAAACAGCACGATGAGGAAGATGGTCCTGAAACAGAAACAAACCACACCCAACCTGGCAAACTTGGGCTCATCACGAGAGCGACGGTCCGGGAAGGCGTGCCATCACGTGTCTCTGGGACTATGGGGCAGTGGCTGTGCTGGGAGGGTCCCCATCTAGGCCCTGCTCTGCAGTGTAGGCAGCATCCTGCCAGTTCTGAAAAAGTGGGCAGGCCCCTTTCAGAGGCTGCTGGTGGCTGAAGAGGAACAGTGGGCAGGGGCCTGAGAAATAAGCATGGCAGCTGCACAGATCCAGACTGAAGCCAGTGAGGCCAGAGTCAGGCCACCTTCTCTCCCAGGTGGTCCTGCAGGTCCTTGCGGTCAGACCACAACAGACAGAGTGAATGAGCGTGTCCAGGGTCATGCCCAAGTCCCTTCAAAGCTCTGTTTAAATGCTGAAGGCCTCTTTTTCTGGGAAGCCTTCCTGACAGCACCCCCCACCCTCGGCAAGCTGGCTGTCACCACCCCATCCCCTGAACCAGCCGGCACACTGTGACTCTCATCACTGTCTCCTGGTGTCACAGGCACTTGGACACAAGTCTTATCCCTCTACTACGTTACAAAATGCTTGAGAGCTGGGGCCATGTCTTTGCACTCTTCCCAGGTGCTGGAGGTTTACAAATATTTGCTCAGTGAAAACCTAGGAGGCAGGGGACGGGTAGCATCAGCTGTCTGTGAACCCTACGCTAAGTATGTTTATACCCTGCCTGTGATGAACTTATTGTCTGTGAGGACTGACAACATAAGAAATAGTAATAATATATTCTAAGTAGCCATTTCACTGCTTTTAAGGTATCGTGATGTTTGTGAAAGTATTTGTAAACCACCAGAGTTTGCCAATATCCAGGACTCACTCTTCTTACTGGGTAATCTTCCTCCAAAGATGGCCCACCTTCCCCAGAGGGTGCTTACATGGCAGCAATCCCCCAGTGGATCCCGGCGTCATTGCCCGCAGAATCGAAGAGAGGCAGGGCCACCAGGGAGATGGTCGGAGCAATGGTCAAGGGGCCGATGAAGCGCATGAGGAAGCCAATGAGGCCTGAGAAGCCCACCAGCATCTGGACACAGGAAGCAACCATGATGGCTCCCTGCAGCTGAAGAGGAAGCATGGGGCTCAGCACCTGGGAGCCTGTGGCGGGGCCACCCAGATCGGTGGTACCTTCAGAGGCAGTGCAGGGGCAAAGCTGGACCCCAGAGGAACTGAGGGAAGGTGAGCTCGGACCTCACTCCTCTCTCCAGTCCTCTATTTCCAACTGTCTGTTGGACATTTTCACCTAATGTGAAGTTTTTCAGGAAGTAGATTTCAAGATTATCTATTGATCACAGTGATAATGTGATGACTCGTAATACTGGCATCACCCAGTTATGTATTGAACATCTTGCTGATTTATTTGTCTCTGTTTTCCTACTTTCTATTGCAGAGGTTGGCAAAGGTTTTTCTGTAAAGGATCAGAGAGTGAATAGTTGAGGCTCTGTGGACCGTACAGGCTCAGCTGCAACTTTTCCAGGCAAGATGGAAACAAATGAGCTTGACTGTGTTCTAATAAAACTCCACTGATAGGCACTGAAATTTGAATTTCCTACAATTTTGACATGTCATAAAATATTATTCTTGAATTTCGTACAATTTTGACATGTCATAAAATATTATTCTTCTTTTGATTTTTTTTCAACCATTTAAAATATGAAACCATTTTTAGCTTGCGGGCTATAAAAAAACAAACAAACAAACAGAAAACAGGCAACTAGCCAGATTTGGCTCACGGGCTGTAGTTTGCCAACCCCTGATCTATTGGACTGATTGAGTTTTACTTTACTTCTCCTTTTCTACTTTGCTAATATGGATGTTATTCATGTTACCCCTGAAAATGTTCCTTGCTTTGAAGTCTGCTCTTCCTGAAAAGAAAGAAGTCTGACTCCTGCTTTCCTTTGATCAGTGTTAACGTGGTATATTCTTCTCCATCCATTTACTTTTAATCTACATGTGTCTTTATATTTAAAGCCGGTTTCTTCTGGACAACATACAGTTGGGTCTTGTGTTTTGATCCACTCTGACAATCTCTGTGCCTTTAGACCAATGACGTTCAAAGTGATTATTGATATAGTTGGATTAATATCCACCATAACCATTACTATTTTCTATTTGTTGCCCTTGTTCTTCATTTCTGTTTTTGTCTTCTACTGGTTTTCTTCCTTTTGTGGTTTTAACTGAGCTTTTTTTCCCCTCTCCTTTCTTAGCATAACCATTATCCTTTTTTTTTTCCTTTAGAGTTTGCAATGTACATTTACAGCTAATCCAAGTCCCCCCCCCCCTTTTTTTTTCTTGTCACACCACAGGGCTTGCAGATCTTAGTTCCCAAACCAGGGATCAAACCCACGGCCTTGGCAGTAAAAGTGCAGTCCTAACCACTGGACCACCCGGGAATTCTACCAAGTTCACTTTCAAATAACACTATACCACATCATGAGTGGCGTGAGTACTTTATAGTAACAAAGCAATCCTAATTTCTCCGACCTAGCCTTTTTATCATTGCTGTCATTCATTTCACGTATACATAAGCATACACAAGGATATAAAAAATTTAAAACCACCATAATACTGGAAGGTGAAGTTTAAGTTGGTCTAATGTGTTGGAAACTGAGCTTGCCATCTCTTCCCAGAGTTCTCTACATTTTCTGCTACCACCACTTTCTAAAAATATAATCATTACTTACTTGTCCTCTTTATTACTTCTTATCTCCCAGAAAGTAATGACACCCCTATTGGTCCTATATTTGCCTCACTTTCATTTGTGGCTAGTATCGTGATGTAGAGTTGGACTGCTAACCATTGGTGGCTTCAAGACTTGAGATGTGTGTGAACAAATTTAACTTAGTGAAACATGGAAACTCTACCTTAAATTCCAATAGGCTGGCCCAGTGAATTAAACCAATCCATCAATTAATAAAAGAAGATTGAAACTTGAAAGAATTTTCCCTTGTTTACAGCACTGGTGAAAAACACTGGACCAGTAGATGGAGCTAAAATACCACAAATAAGACTCTGGGTTTGTACTCACTGTTGGACACTTGAAGGCAATGTGGGAAAAAAATAGTGGAGGATACAGTCTGGGCAAGAGAACTCCCACCCTGGGGCCTGTGCTTTAGAGCAGGGGTTGGCAAACTTTTTCTGTAAAAAGCCAGATAGTTAACATTTTAGGTTTTGTGGGCCACATACAGTTTCTGTCACATTCTTTTTTAAATTTTAAACAACTTTTTAAAATGTAAAAACCACTCTTAATTGGTGGGCAGTAAAAAACAGATTACAGGCTGGATTTGGTCCAAGAGCAACAGTTTACTGACTCCTGCTTTAGAGGACTCACAAGCACAAAAATAAATGGTAAATGTATTTAAAAAACATGGTTGTGTCTGTAACTTGGGATCCTGTGCTCAGTGCAGGCACAGCATGACCCAAACATCCCTAAACATCCTCTCTCACTACTAATACTGTGTCCTCAAAACACAAAGTAACTGCTTCAGACCACTGCAGTGTTGAGGCAGACAGGTCATGAGAACACAGGAAGAATTCGAGCAGCAGAGTGCTTAGGTAGGAGAAGAGACGAATTAACTTGTCAGATCTTTCCTCTTGGATAGCACAAAGGCAAGAGATTCCTGCACAAAAAATTACAGTTCTCAGTAGGTCTAAGTGGAAGGGAAATCCTGCCCCTGGCATCTAGCAGAGCAGGGTAAGGAAACTGATGAAATAAAACTTATATTTTAAGGCAGGACAAGTAAAAAAATTACACATAAAGTTCTCTCTGTGTGTTTGTTTGGGCCTCCGCCCTCCCTACTGTGCAGTGTGAACCTGCATTACACATTAACCAGAGTTCCTCAAAGATAAGGGGCCTGCTCAACCGTAAAGATCAATTGTTTTTCTTTCTTCTGATGCTAGCAATGTAATTTCTTAAAAGAACAGCGTTCCCTCCCAGCTCTGTAGGGGGTCATGGGGACTGGCTGCTCGCTTTGTACCTGCTTATCTGGACAATGTATCCTTGGTGGACTTTACGTAAAGTATCAGTGTGTCATTTTGATGTTCGATCCTTTGTCTCAAAAATGTATATGACTGTGCCTTCAACTTCTAACAGGTGGAAGGGTTCCCAGAGCTTCCTGAGAATCTGCTTCCTGGGTTTATAATCCTCAGCTTGGCTCGAATAAAATTCCAATTTTTTCTTCTTAACTTGATAGTTAATTAAATTTTCGCTGACAAAATCCACTTCTTATTCTTTGCTTAGTTTTAATTTGGATTTACGAAAGCCAAGTATTGGCTCCCTGGGGGACAGCAGAAACAAAATCCCCCAAAACCTCAGACCACATGTATTTTGTGATTCATGTTATCGATGATATAATAAAACTAGGCTGCACTGAAGAAGAAATACATCCTGCTTTGGAAAAGGTGGTACAACACACAGCATTTGAAGACTGGCCAACGGACCTGGCAAAAATCCAGGGCCCACCCGCCTGACAAATGAAATCCTTAGGTATATCTAAATCCTTAGGTATAAATGAAATCCTTAGGTATATCTGGAACTACATGGAAAAGTTCTTTAAACATTAAAAACCTCTGTTAACTCTGGGTCCACCTTGAGAAAACAAGGAAGCACAAGAACTTGATAGGTCATTCAAGTACATCCACATCTGGGTGCACTGTTGGACTGTATACCAGAGCACGGCCACATGCAGAAAGGCTGTTTTTGAAAGGGAAGAACAGCAGAAGGTTCTGGCTGAAATTCACAAGTTATGGCTCAGACTGGTCTCAGAGTCGTGTCCTGACCAGCACAGTGCTCCTGAGATACCAGAAGCGTCAGTGGTTCTGTCCATGCTGAATGAGGACTGACCCTGGCAGATGCCTGGCGCTTCAGCTCTGCGTGGGGCATTTGGTGTGGAGGCGGCCCAGAGCAGCTACTCAAATACTCTCCCTCTGAAGGACCATTCCTAACTCGTCTGCTACTGGGCACTATGTGGAATTAGAGCACTACTGAATGGCACCAAATAACTCCAAGATCAGAGATCCCAATGGTATCTTGAGTGACGTCAGAAAGACATTCAAATAAGGCAGGGGATCATCAACAGAATGTGCTAATTAAAGGGAAATCGTTATATTCAGGAAAAGAAAAGGCAGTTACACAAGGAGGCGTTCATAGGATCCATGAGTAAGTGACAGTCCCCCTCCCCTGGGTGGACACTACCTCACGAGATAATCTATCTCTAACAACAGAGCCTTGGATCCCACTATGTGGATCTTTGAATTCAAAAAGCACTGCTTGGGGGGACTTCCCTGGTGGCACAGTGGTTAAGAATCTGCCTGCCAATGCAGGGGACACGGGTTCAAGCCCTGGTCTGGGAAGATCCCACGTGCCATGGAGCAACTAAGCCCGTGCGCCACAACTACTAAGCCTGCGTTCTAGAGTCCATGAGCCACAACTATGAGCCCACATGCCAAACTACTGAAGCCCATGCACCTAGAGCCTGTGCTCCACAACAAGAGAAGTCACGGCAATGAGAAGCCTGCACACCACAACGAAGGGTAGCCCCTGCTCACCGCAACCAGAGAAAGCCTGCCTGTAGCAACGAAGACCCAATGCAGCCTTAAATAAATAAATAAATTGATTAAAAAAAAAAAGCACTGCTTGGAGTCTTGCTAAAGGTGCTGCTCACCCACCTGAGAAAGACTGAGACTGAAAGAGTGTAACATTGCAACAGAAGGACCTTGATGGAGGAAGGAAGGCAAGTCTAAGTCCAGCCAAAGGACCAAGCTGTGTGTGATGTGACTGACAGTACACACATAAACCCCCAGAGTCATCCCTTTAGAATTCTATAGGTTCTCGGGCTGTGGCCAATGGACTAGCAGTTTGGTCTGGCAAGTGCATCATAGAGGCGCTACTGAAATTTCACCTTTTATGGGAAAGGACTTTATAGTCAAATCTCAAATACTGGTGGTTCACGTAGATGCCCCTATGTCTTAAAAAGAGGAGGGAAGTAAGATTTTGAATGTAGTCATTAGGGCCCACAAGATGACACCTCGGGCCACAAGCCATGCATATGCGGGCTCACAAACTACATAATCTCCATCTCTCTTTGAAGTCACCTGCGTTGCCCAGGATGATCCAGATTGCCAACAGCGCTGGGCACAGGTGCCTCTGGTGGGAGAATATGAGGATAAATGGCCCATCACAGAACTGACAGGCTGCCTGTACTGGACAGTCCACAGAGCATGGGAGGTTTTAACATTTTTTTAAACTGGTATGGACAGTGTTTCTGGTTTGAGCTTTGCCTATCCTGCCACTGAAGCCCTGGCGCAGGCTACAATAAAGAGACTAGCAACTCAGATTGCCCACCAGCATGAAGATCAACTTATATATCAAACAGCTCAAGGATCACTTTTCACAGCATGAACAAGACAGGAATGGACCAAGAAATACAGTATCAAGTGATCTTTTCATATTTCATGTCACTTTCCAAAGGAGTGAAATTATTGCAAAATTAGAACGTGTGCTTGAAGCAACAAAATGTGGGTGACAAAGGCACGAAGGGCAGGCTTTGCAGGGCAGGATAGTGTAAGATCAAGCTACAAGTGGGGCACTAAACTGAGTCACTAGTGGAGCAGTTTGCAAAGGACAGATTGGGAAATGAGAAGGTAAAGAAACCCTATTTTCCCAGGACTAGGGATTTGGTTGTGTTCCCTAAGATAGGAATAATAAGAATCAATTTAATTTGACTTGTTGGAATTCTGATGGTATTTATGGGCCGGACTGGAAAGTGTGGTGTTTTTCAGGATGCATCCTACCCAGTGGTAGGATGCATCCTACCCAGTGGTAGTGGAGAGGCTACCGTGACAATATACTTATTAAATCATTTGAAAGTACGCTGGGGAAGGACACACAAGGAGGGTTTAACAGTGTTACTTTTCCTGCCCACTATTTAAAGGCTAGCAGAGAAGGACTCAGCACCTCCTCTTCCAACAGGAGCAAGGAAATGGGTTAAGAAAGGCTCACAGTGGGCGGAAAGAAAGATGGCGGCAGGAAGAACTGGAGTTACCAAATTATGGTATTGAATAATGCTACTTTTGCCCGTTGCATTTAAAATGTTGGAAATAAGAAAATGATTTCTTAGCCATATTTCTAGATACGTCTTCAATCTGGAATGAGGGATGCTGGCATCAGAGTTGATTCTACCAAACTGAAACACATCTAATAACACTAGACCCAGAGTATACTGTGCTGAACTGGATGGACAATGAGGAATGAACACTGTGAAAGTAGCCAAAGCTACTACGATGCTGGCATATTTAGGACACGGTCTGTTGTTTGAACTTTAAAATGGGTCATGGACTAATTCATAGGTCATTTACATGATACTCAATGAAAGTCATGGAAATAATGATAAATAACGAAGTCTATATTGGGATATTGACCTCTAGTCACCAGCTAATGTGGTAAGCATAGGAGCAAAAATGACCCCAGGTGGTCAAATAGACCTACAAGATGAGGACAGACATTTATAGTTAACTCTAAATCATTCAATAACATCATAAAAGAATGATACAAGTTTACCATCATACACTGACCAGAGCAGCTAAAATGAAAAAGAGAAAATGTTGGTGAGAATTTGGAGTAAATGGAACTCACACATGCTGCTGGTGGGAGTGTAAATTGGAACATACACTTTGCAAATGTATTTGCTAGTGTTTACTAAAGTTGAACATATACATAACATACAGTGATGGTGAATTTTATGTGTCAACTTGACTGGGCTGAGGGATGCCCAGATAGCTGACAAAACATTTTTTCTGGGTGTGTCTGTGAGGATGTTTCCAGAAGAGGTTAGCATTTGAATTGGTGTGAACTGAAGGAAGCAGACGGCCCTACCCAATGTGGGTGAGTGCCATCCAATCCTTTGAGGGCCTCACATAAAGCAGAAGAGCTAATTTGCTCTGCTTGAGCTGAGTCATCCACCTTCTCCTGCCCCCAGACATCAGCACTCCTGGTTCTCAGGTATTTGGAATCAGTTTAGGACTTACACCATTGTCCTTCCGCCCCAGCCCTCACCCCCACTGGAGTGTTTTGTCAATTCTACTCCTTCTCATTGGTCAAATCTGGGTAAGAATAGGAATCTTGTTACCATGTTTCCTCTGTCTTCCCTCTTTCTTTATCTTTCATATACAGCAGATGTGACCCTTATTGCAGCCATGAGGCTGTGAGGATGCTGAACATGGATTGGGTGGGGTGCAGGATGGACCCTGGCTGGGCTAAGGCTTCCTAGCTTAACTCCTAAGGATATCTAGGGAACAAACTCTGCTCTAGGTCCATAGCCCTGAGTTCAGGAATGTCCTTGGTCCAGTTCTAGTGAGTTAGTGCTGAAGACATTAAGTGAAAGCTGGATTCATGCCTGAGCAAACTACCTTGTATTGGAAACCCAGTACTATACGGTGCTTGTGTAACTGTCCCTGCTCCAGAGGAGGTGGTCCTTAGCCTCACTCCAGGCCTACATATTTAAGGTCAAGCTGGGAGGAAGCTGGTTGGGCTTCCTAGAAATCTCAAGTGACCTTCACTCTCTCATACAGTACCCCACCCATGGGCCGTCCTTGACCCTTCACGTAGGAGGTCAGGTGAGGATGTTGGGGTCTGGATGCTAGCAGGTCTACTGTCCCTGAGGGTATGGCTATGCTCTCTGCCAAGAATCCTGTGTGCTGGCTTCCTTATCTATTGTTTAGATAAGCCAACCTGGAGCATGGCCAAACTTCAGAGCCTGCTTCAAGGCCACTAGTTTCTTTCCCTGGATGATAAAACTGAATTAAGCAAGGGCCAAGTATCTTAAAGCCTGGAATCTTGCTCAGCAATGAGTTGAACAATGAATGTTGAACAAATGAATCAACTCAGGAGCCCCTGTTGAGGACCACTCCATTCCTCTCACCCCATCCCCCTCACCCCAATACCTCTCGGATCCTCTTCTGCCATTCCTCAGTGAATTCAGGGGAGGTGGTGTTCACCAGGCTGGCATTGAGTGTCCACATGGGGCACTTCCAGGTGGGAAGGGACAGCATGGCCAGGGAGGGTGCCAGAAAAGCAAATGTTCCTCCCTGGAGAATGGGCAGCCTGGAGGAGGGGAAAGGAGAGAGTTACCAATCAGCTCTTTAAGCGCTGGTCTGTCACTGGTCCCAGTGGAGGCCTTTTAATCCCAAGTCCTACCTTAGTTTCAAGGCAACACATGACCCCTGCAGTTCTCAGTTTACAGGGAACTCCTGCCAAGCTCCAAGTCAGACCCATGAACCCTGCCAGACTTTGGACGGGTAGGAGAGGTGGAGAGGGAAAGCAAGCAGACCTAACCCCAGTCCTGGAGATACAAGCCCAGGAGCAGAGAGTCAGGTGCTGGGAAACGATTTGGGGGTAGCACAGAGCTCAGGGAACATGTTGAGTGGGTGCCATTGTCTTCCTCAGTCCCAGAGAATCTTCCCCAGACCCCAGGATCAAAGCACAGCTCACACATGTGGAGTTCCACCCACTGACAAGAGATGCACAGCCTAGAATCTGGGTGGCCAGATTCCTTTGCCTCTTCAGAAATGAACAGCAATCCCAGACCTCTACCTTCAGGCTCCTTTTTATCACCTGGACTGAATAGGCTTGAGGTCAATTATCAGGGCGTATCCCCCACCCACGTCTTTCTCCCTCCTCGTTGGTGTCTCACTCTGGCCTCTGTGAGAACTTCTAGCAGAACTTCTAGCCCATCTGACTTGTCTCCCTTCAAGGTGAATGTAGCCTGATAAGTCAACCTCCAATAACCCTCTCTTACTAGAAGGTCAGAAGCTATCAAGGCTCACCTAGTCTCTTTGCCCTGCATATTAGAATTTGGGGTGGGGGGTGGAACAAAGGGACGTCGGCCTCGTGCTTGCATTTGTCACTATAGCACACCCAGTTTAGGTACTTTTTCTTAACAATACTAGAAGGCTATTTTTGAACTCAGGATTCCATGAAGACAGCTTAAAGGGTTATTTCTGAGAAAGATTGAACACATTTTACTTAATGAAAATATAAAGTTTTGCTGCCTAAGTGGGCTGAAAGTAGGAATCAGCAATGCCTGGGTATCACCCTCAGATGAGTTAGTGGGCTTGTCAAGAGGGTGCAGCCAGGCATGGGGAGGGCTTAAAGCTCCAGGTGATTCTAATGTCAACCAGGGCTGAGAACAAGTAATCTAGATTCATAAATCTAGACCCATAAGGTTCCAAAACAGATTGGAATATATGGCACACACAGGGCAGGAACATATGGGTGGTGGAATGGGTATGTGTGAATAATGTTTTTAATTAAAAAATTAAGGGGGGGAGATAAATCAGGAGTTTGGAATTAACAGGTACACACTAATATACATAAAATAGGTAAACAACAAGGACCTACTGTATAGCACTAGCACAGGGAACTATACTCAATATCTTATAATAACCTATAATGGAAAAGAATCTGAAAAAGTATATATGTACATATCTACACATACATATATATATATATGTATATTTGTATAACCGAATCACTTTGCTGTACACTTGAAACTAACACAACATTGTAAATTAACTATACTTCAATTAAAATGCATAGAACTTATGAAGCTAAGTATCTTGACAGAGAAGGGAAACATGCTATACTTATATCACTGCAAAATCCTTTTGAGCTTTTAAAATGAACATAGAAATCTTTGCATATCATATGTACAGAGTATATAATACAAGAATTGTGTTTTAATTTTTTGCTGTAATTCCATATGCACATTTCATTCATTCAACAAATATTTATTGAGGACCTGCTCTGTGAGAGGCACTGGTCGCCAGGTATTGGGGATACCATGGTGACTGAGACAAAACACCACTTACATTCTACACATTTCTCTGTTAGCTCTTGTACTAACAAACTAATCATTTATAGTAACTGACTCTCAAGGGTTCTTTAAACACCTTATGACTCTGCTTAAAAGCACTCCACCATTACTATGCCACCATTGCCGCAGCCATTTCAGTATTAATGGGTTCCATGAGGTCAGGGATGATTATTTTTCTTTTCCATCTCTCCAGCACTGAGCCTAGTGTTGCAAAAACCTACGAACGTTGGGTTTTCTCATTTTATTTTATTTTATTTTTTTAGTTTAACAGGTATATAACGAAACCCTAACAAATGTTAATTTGCATTTCATTAAGTCATAATAGACGTGCACTCATTCGTGTCATTTTATGTTTTTCCTTGTCTATAAACTGTCTACTCGTTACACAGATACTGTCAAAATATATTTATAACAATTTTTATGATGGTGAGCTTTATGTTTGTTGAAAAAACTGTTTTTTGTTATTATATGCAGGAATTCATCCCCAACTTAGAACTTCTTTAAGGGAGCACTTCAAAATTTTCAAGTAGCTCAGCACTTTTCTAACTCTGTTCATGTTCCTTTCAAGATTATTATATGTAGTTGGGATAATGTGATATATGGACTTTCTACCTTTTTGTTTTGTTTGGTCACGCCTCGCAGCTTGCAGGATCTTAGTCCCCCGACCAGGGATTGAACCCCGGGCCACAGCAGTGAAAGCACTGAGTCCCAACCACTGGACTGCCAGGGAATTCCCTCTATGTTTTTGTAATTGCTAAGAATACCTTTTATGTTCAAGAGCAAGATGAATTTTTTCCATTTATTTACGAGAGTACTCTTTTTTTTTTTTGCAGTACGCGGGTCTCTCACTGTTGTGGCCTCTCCTGTTGTGGAGCACAGGCTCTGGACGCGCAGGCTCAGTGGCCATGGCTCACGGGCCCAGCCGCTCCGTGGCATGTGGGATCTTCCCGGACCGGGGCACGATCCCGTGTCCCCTGCATTGGCAGGCGGACTCTCAACCACTGCGCCACCAGGGAAGCCCTGGAGAGTACTCTTATGTGCTACCTTTAGATTCACACAATGTATCCATAAATTCTTCCCTCATTATTCTGTACTCAGACCTTCCAATCCCATTTTCCATCCATTCCTCTCCCCCTCCCCACCTCATTTTGTTAGCATTCCCATTTCTTTCCCATAACTTCTCATTGGTACCTTTTTAAGAGAGGGAGAGAGATCTACATGTATTTCTTGCATTTCTGCTAGTTTTTCTATTACGCACTTTCCTGGTACATGTTTAAGACGTGTGCATTCAGTATCACTACAAGGCTTTACTGCTTCATGTATCTTTTACCTTTCATGGTGACCTTAATGTGTATCTCAGTGCTGCTTTAATTTCACAATTACTTTCATGTGCTAGCATGATGGTAATTCCTATTTTTAAAATTTTCCCATGAGTATGATTCACTATTATTATACATACGCCTTCTGACTTAAATGTCTCTCTTGTAAACCATAGATTGTTGATTTTTAAAACTCAACATTTTAGAAATAGAAGAGCCATTTGAAGCGTATTCAGCCTGGCCTTGTCATTTTATAGATAGGGGATTTGGAGCCCAAGGTCTTAGAGTTAACCAGCATGAGTGCTTGGGTTTCCTTACTTATCACCATTGCCCTGTAACACCAGTTAAGAGCATGGTGTAGACCAAAGGCAAGTTTGAATCAGGCTCTACCTTATCAGTTGTGTGACCTAGGCGTGTTGCCCAGTTTCTGCAAGCCTCAGTGTCCTCTTTGACAAAATAAAGATAATACTACTCTCCCAAGGAGTAGCTGTGAAGATAAACTATATGTAAGTGATTAGCACAATGCCTGGGAAAGAGAAGAGCTCAATAAATAGAGTAATTTTCATTTTTATTCCCTCTGCAATGTGTGGCTACTTCTAGAAAAGGTAGTGTACACCAAAACATTTTCTTAATGTTTCCTCAAATAACAGATGTTATAGTATGGACTTTTTTTTTTTTAAGCTCTTGTCTGGCATTCCCATTTCTTGCAGGTTGGTTCTCCAAGATTTGTTTCCTAAGACCTTCCCTATCCATCTTCCTCTTCCCTTCACCCTTTACCATCTCATCTGTATACTCAAGTCTGAAGAAGAAAACTCCCCACCATTTTCTTTTAAAACAACAACTTGCATGTAAAATGTCAAAATCTGCAGTCTCAGGAATGTCTCCTAGAAGTTTGATAGGATTGATATTTTAGGTTGTCAAAGCCACAGAAATGTGTCGTGGGGGTACTATCAACATCTAAGTTTATAAAGTATTTTAAAACTACATAGCATTTTCATATAATTATCCCAAGAGTACTTCAGGGTGGGTAGGACAATACTGCACTGTCTCTGTATGAGGAAAATGATGCTGGGGGCAGGTGCCAGTGGCAGGGCTAAGCTGGGAAGTGCAGAGCCCTGATCAGAAAGTCTGAGTCACTGGGCCAAATTGCAAAAGTGTGTTTGTTATAAGAACTGATAAGAGGGCATGTGGAAAGACAAACTTCTTCAACAGTTTATGCTAATGATTGTGTGGGGAATTTTTCTCATCTCTTAGTAGTTCCATTTGGGCCCATAAAACAGAAACAGCTAACCTTTTGGAAGTATTGGGAAGTTAAGCTTCAACCCTTCTCTCTGAGCTCTCATGTACACTTCATAAGATGATATACATGACGGTTGTTAAAGACGTTAAGGCAGACTTCATTCAAGGGGGGCTACTACGATGGGGTTTTGTAATAGGGGAGAGAGATCAGGCTCAACTCCCAATGTGACAAGGAAAACTTGGAATTTATAGCCAAGGAGCAGGGTGGGGTTCAGTGGATGGAAAGTTACTAAGAGGAAGCATCAGGGGTAAGAACAGGATTCTTGCTGAAAACAGGCCAAGGTGAACAGACATCACCTGTGGATAGTGAAAAATGAGAAAACCAATCAGAGAGTGAGGGTGGGGATTCTGGCTACAGTGACTGAGCAAGATTCTTGCTAAAATTGGATGATGCAGAGACCAACATGGAAGCTCAAAAGTCAAGTCTAGTTGAACAGTTGTCTATTGGATTTAGCAATAGGATGATCATAGTTGATCTTGTATGTTAGACACTATAAATAAATAGATCTCTCCCAGTTAAATAATAAATAGACTCAGCACAACTTGGGCCTGTACAAAATTCTGCAGCAGAAGGGGGAATGTCACATAAGGCTTTGGAGTTCTTAAAACCATATTGGAAACTAGAAGGCAAGGGAACAATTCTTTCAAAGTTCTGAAAAAAAAATGATTTCCAACCTAAAATTTTATACCCAGCCAAGCTATCGATCAAGTATGAGAATAGAATCAAGACATTTTCACATATGCAGAGTCTTACAGAATTTACCTCCCATGTGTTCTCTCGGGAAACTACTGCATGTTCGTGTTCCACCAAAAAAAAGAGGAAGACATGGGAACAAGAGATCTAGACTTGAAAACTGACATGAAGGGAATTCCCAGAATAAGGGTAAAGAGGCATCTCAGGATGACATATCTAATGTATACCAGGCACAGACAGCGACAGCTCCAGACTTCAGCAAGTCAGAGAGCCCCAGGAGGTAGTACATCAAGAAGATGAAGTTGATAGGCTACCTGATGTGATGAAATTATTAAGAAGAGATTTAGCAACAGGCAGGGAGTTTATCATTGAGTTAAAAACAAACAGATAGAAACTAAAGAATATTTAAAAAAAGAAAGATATTAATTTCAGGGAAAACAAAAAGTTGGGCAGGAAAGGAATCACTTTGTGATTCAGCTCTGAATAGCATCCCAGTCATTATAATGTGTACATTCAATATTGACCTATGCTGGGAGGGTATGAGAATAGGATGATGGAAAATATGCTTGTATGTGGTGGGAGTGAGGGGCTGTGAAAGAAAATGAAATCATAGTCATCCATATTGGCACTTCAGTCAATAGTGCCTAAAACAGAAGTGCATTAATTAGAGACGGTGGAAAATAACTAAATAATCAGCTTGGAGGGATGAGAGTGCTTGTTTCTGCCTAGAAGAAAGGGGGGAAGGGGGGGATCTCTGGTTGGTAGGGGAAGGCTGTTTGTCTGCCTTCTCTAAACCCATCACTACCCACTGCCTTGAGTGTACCTTTGACACCCACCCTCATTGTTCCAGTCCTCCCTTCTGATCTGCCCCAAAGACAAGCACAACTCTCCTTTTTTTCTTTTTTTAATGGCTTTAATGCTGACCTCCACAGAGAAACACATTGGGGAAAACAGAGATAAAAGCAGGTGAAGTGACAAAGAATCTAGGAAGTTGTCTCAAGGCTGTAGCCTTGAACCTTACCTATCAAGCCCCTTTCCAAGATGGTAATGGGCAGCCTACTGGACTTTTGCTCTCAGGCAAAGATTCAAAGGGTGTGGCTCACAAAACATATCCTGATACTTTTCTAAAAAAAATTTTTAAATGGTTTTCATTTCTCCCAGTTATAAAGAAACACATGGACTCTGAAGAAAAATTAATGGTAAATAAAAATATAAAGAATAAACCACCCTAATTCTACAACCCAGAAATAATCATCAACATTTTGTTCTCATCTTTTTTTAATCTTTAACTAGATAAACTTTATCAGCACACATATAATATATACCTTTCCTATACAATGTATACCAGCCAGAAATAACCTTTAACACTTCTTCAAGTCTCTTCTCTGTCTTTAACTAGATAAATGATTATCAGTACACATAAGATGCATATCTCTCATAATTATGAATTATGTTGGTCACTATTATGATAGTGAAAAGCTCAAAACAACTTAAATGTCCTTTAATAGGAAATGGTTAAACTAGAATATGTTATGTACTCTAGAATATGGAATACTAAGTGATATTTTTCTAAAAGTGCTATTGTGGAAATGTGTTTATTGAAATGGAATGATATTTATAATGTATTGTGTATGTTTAAAAAAGAGGGGGAGGAGTTTTTTTAACCACATTTAAATTTTTTTCAATAATTTACAAAGGCAGGGAGGGTGCAAAATTGTGTTTATGGTAATACCCTTTTCTTGGTGTGAAAAATAAATTTTACGTACCAGGCACTGAGCTAAGCACTTTACATACATTATCTAATTTAATTAGCATGGCTTTGGTAAAATTTTTTTAAATTTCCTCTTCACAGAAATACGAGGGACTGCCCTGGTGGCACAGTGGTTAAGAATCCGCCTGCCAATGCAGGGGGCACAGGTATGATCCCTGGTCGGGGAAGATCCCACATGCCGCAGAGCAACTAAGCCCATGCGCCACAACTGCTGAAGCTCACGTGCCCTAGAGCCCGCGTGCTGCAACTACTGAAGCCTGTGCCCCTATAGCCCGTGCTCCACAACAAGAGAAGCCACCGCAATGAGAAGTCTGCGCACCGCAACAAAGAGCAGCCCTTGCTCGCCGCAACTAGAGAAAGCCTATGCGTAGCAAAAAAACCCAACACAGCCTAAAATAAATAAATAAATATTTTTTAAATGAAGAGCAGAGAAAATATTTGAAAAAAAACAAAAAAAAAAAAAACCACATGAGGACTCCAAGATAACATTAATGCAAAAATTGTCAGGGGTAGAAAGGAGAGGGAGAATTAAGTCTCCCCTAGGTAAGGCAATACAGCTTGGGCACCCAGGAACCTGGAGAGGATGAGCCCCCAGAAGGGGTTTGGGGTTGGGACATGTAGAGCATGAGGGGCTTCTGGGGAAGAGGTCAACCGTTGGGGACAGAGACATCTGGAGCTTGAGCTGCTGGAATCCAACCTCACCTGTGTCATCATTTTGATGTTCCCTTTTGGAGTCAATCCAATGATTTGGCAAAGGGTGGTGTCACAGGGATTTTCTTTGAAATAGTTCAGAATGGGGAGCAGAGCCTCAGGAATGTCGAATGGGATTGATGAATTCTTGAACTTAAAAGGGTCGCTCTGCTGTGAGAAACCCTGGGTACCTTCAGAGCCCCAACTCCTTCACTATTGGACAAAGATCACTTAGTGTTCATCTTTTTACTGAGCTTCCTACCCCAAGCACGTAAGAACCTGCTACCCTGTAGGAAAGCACGTCCTGCACCTTCCGTGTAGTTAACTACCCAACCTAAACCCAGAGGAAGAAGCAGCACCAGGCCCCTCTTTGGGACACATCATCCCCTCCTCTGATGTGACTGATTACCAGGTCACTCTTCTGCTGCCAACAGCCACCACTGTTTCTGTTCCAGACAGAACTCCGATGGCACATCTGGTGCCTAGTTTTCAATGGGGCAGGGGCAAGATGGCTGCAGACCTCTGGCGATGGGCATGGACTTTCTGCAGAACCAGTAACAGATGCAGAGCTAGGACAGATCAGGGCTTGGCCACAGGGAGGTCCATGGAAGAAAAGGACAAATGCCAGGCAGGCTGATTCGGGCAAGACTACACAGAAGCCAGATTTGAATGCACTTTGGGCAGAAGTACTTGCTCCACACATGAGACTTTCCCAGGAAAATGAAAAGGGAGATCTATCACTTGAAACCACTCCAGAAAAAGAAATTCCCGGGTAAAAATCATGAGTAATTCCAGAGATGGAGTTAAGACCCAGAATTACACATAGTCAATAATAATTTCCTCTAGTGATTGCATTTAAACTTAATGCTTTCTTTTGAAACAGATAATGAAGTACGCCCTTACATGAATTTTGGAACTGAGTGCTTAACTGAGGAAGGCCCTTGGGGGACACACCCAAGACCCCTAAATTCACACCAGGGAGGCAGCCACCCCTCCGCCAAGGATTGCAGATGCCCACCCCACAATGGACACTACGCTCTTTAGCTCTTATTAGGGAAGCTGTTTTTACCTCTCATCATTCCCTTTGACTATTCAAGATGGTTTTAATCATTAAAATCTGAAATCTCATTGCTGCACCAGCATTTTTGTTTGCAGTCTAGAAAAGTACATAATTAAATACTGGTTATCAGATAATCAATAATCAAATCTACTTGATTCACAGGCTATCAGCTAGTTTTATAATCTCTAATGTCGTAGGCAGTTACTGTACTCATTAGCCTCTGAGCAGGAAGTCCATTTCCATGAGTGGAACCAAACTCAAGTGTATTCCTGTCCCCACCTTAGTTTAAGGACATTAGCATGGTTTTATTTCCTAATTTTATTTCCCTCTTTCTTTGTATGTTTAATTAGGCTATAGATTCTTTGAACTCTTAACTCCTGATTTGTTGTGTCTCTCACAGGGTTTACCAGAAGGCTAGGCCCACAGGCACTCTCAGTACTGAGATTCCAGTAGGAATATGGTACTGTATCATCTGTTCTGTCAGCATCACAGGTGTCCACAATATTAGAGATGGAAGGGACTTACAAATATAACATACTTCAACTCCCTCATGTTACAGATGAGAACACTGAGACTTAGAGAGGGTGAATGGCTTGTGCAGGTTCCCACAGCACAGAAGCCAGGACTAGAATTCAGGCCCTCAGTTTCCAAGATCAGTGTTTTTCCATAATTACAGTGAACACCATCTCAGTTTAAGAGGAGGTGCTTCCCCATCCAGAAGAGCCTTGTGTTTGTAACTCTCCATGGGGCAGCCAGGGGGATTGCTCCTGGGTATCCAGGCAGGTGGCTGCAAGGCCTCTCTGATGCTACCACAGCATCTGACACTCCAAGGACTGATTCTGGAAAAGTGGGAGGGGTCCCAGATTTTAGGGGCCTAAGAGACCAGACCAAACCCTATACCTCTTTGAGTCCTTGGTGGGGGATTTAGAAGAAATCTTGGCTCTCAGAGATGGTGACAGAAGGAGGAAGAAAGAGAAGGGAAATAACCTGACAAAGATGCAGGCACTAATCCCCTCTCCTCGACAGAAAATGGGAGAACTTAAGCTTTGGCATATCTCCTGGAAATGACTTGCAAAAGAAGCACTTTGGAAAGTGCCTTTGATTTGGTTTAGGCCAGAAGACCACACAAGGAATGAATATTCTCTGGATGCTGTCTACAGACAGCCTATCCTGGAAATAATTGGCTACCTTGCATCAGCCTTCGCCTGTGTGGTTTGATTCAGAAAATTGATAAAGAATAAATAAATGATAAAGAGTAAATCCTAAGAGTTCTCATCACAAGAAAAATTTTTTTTTCTGTTTCTTTAATTTTGTATCTATATGAGATGATGGATGTTCACTTAATTTATTGTGCTAATCATTTCTTGATGTATGTAAGTCAAATCATTATGCCATACACTTATACAATGCTGTCTGTCAATTACATCTCAATGAAACTGGAAGGGAAAAAAAGAATAAATGGACATTAATTTTTCCTGTCAAGTCATTTTCTCTTAAGACAGGTCGGGCAGAAGCACATCGTAGGGAATGTTTTACACTTTCCTCTGCAACTCCAGGGCTGAGCACAGACCTGGCACAGATTAGGTCAAAGCAGATTTACCAGTGAAGGGCCCCTCACTTGCACCACTCCTTCTGAAGTCCAGGGAGGAGGCCCCGCAATGTGTTCACTAGCCATATGCCTTGTAATTTGCAAAAGTAAAAGGTTTCAGGCATAATTGTCTGTAGCTATTTGTGTTACTTTAATCAAGAATCCTGGCTAATGTACACAGTAAGTTCTAGAGCTAGGACTTGAACCAAGGCTCTTAGTTCTGGTCCTGTGCTCCCTCTATCATGCCACTCATGTAACTCATCTCAGGCTACAAGCCAAGCAAACCTTGCTGCTACCCTGGCAGGTAAAAGTCAGAATCCAGGGCTTCCCTGGTGGTGCAGTGGTTAAGAATCCACCTGCCAATGCAGGGGACACGGGTTCAAGCCCTGGTCTGGGAAGATCTCCCATGCCACAGAGCAACTAAGCCCGTGGGCCACAACTTCTGAGCCTGTGCTCTAGAGCCCATGAGCCACAACTACTGAGCCCACGAGCCTAGAGCCCATTCTCCACAACAAGAGAAGCCACCGCAATGAGAAGCCTGTGCACAGCAACAAAGAGTAGCCCCCACTTACCACAACTAGAGAAAGCCCACAAGCAGCAATGAAGACCCAATGCAGCCAAACATAAATAAAATTTTTTAAAAAAAGTCAAAATCCATGGGGAGGAGTTTTACCTACCTGACTCCTAAAAATACTTGCAGGAGAGTGCAAATGCCAGAGACGAAGAAAATGGTGCTGATGAGGTAGCTCTGGGTCAGGGGGTCATGCTGCAAACACAGGTCCTTGGCCAGGATGAGTGGAATTGCCACGAGTCCCCCCAGGGCTGTGAGGAAGTGCTGTGGGCAGAGCAGAGAGAAGAGATGGGCTTGGAGATGCTGTAGTTGCCTACTCTACCTTCATTCCTATTCCTACTGCCAGAGGCAAGAGTTCCATCTCTGGTCTCAGAGGAGCCTGGCCTTGAGCGACAGGCAGCGAGATCCAGGCAAGCAGTGGGAAGGAACCAGGAAGCCCTGGCAGCAAGAAGCAGGGACCCAGCCAGAAGGTCTGGGGTTCAAGGGCAGGACCCTACTGCCAAGAACTGATGTTCTAGGTAAGAAATCAAGGCAGGGACACAGCACAGGAGGATATACCATGAACCAAGGAGGGGACCTTAAGAACAAGAACAAGGCAAGAGGCTCATTATTAAAATAAGGCACAAGGTGAGGGCAAAACCATTGACCAGGATGGCCTGAGCACATTCTCCAAGATAGATCATATGTTAGGTCACAAAACAGCCTTAGCAAATTTAAGAAGATTGAAACCATACCAAGAATCTTTTCTGTCTGCAATGGTATGAAACTAGAAATCAATAACAGGAGGAAAACTGGACACAAATTTGTGGAACTTAGCATCACACTTCTGAACAATCAATGGGTCAAAGAAGAAATCAAAAGGGAAATCAAAAAATATCTTAAGACAGGCTTCCCTGGTGGCGCAGTGGTCGAGAGTCCGCCTGCCGATGCAGGGGACACGAGTTCGTGTCCCGGTCCGGGAAGATCCCACATGTCGCGGAGCGGCTGGGCCCGTGAGCCATGGCCGCTGAGCCTGCACGTCCAGAGCCTGTGCTCCGCAATGGGAGAGGCCACAACAGTGAGAGGCCTGCGCACCACAAAAAAATATATATATGTATATCTTAAGACAACTGAAAATGGAAACAAAACATACCAAAACTACTGGGATGCAGCAAAAGCAGTTCTAAGAGGAAAGTTTATAGCAATAAATGCCTACATTAAGAAAAAAGAAAGATCTCAAATAAACAACCTAACTTTATTCCTCAAGGAAGTAGAAAAGGAAGAACAATCTCCAAAGTTAGAAGAAGAAAGGAAAAAACAATGATCAAAGCAGAAATAAATGAAATGAAAAACAACAGAAAAAAATCAGCAAAACTAGAGCTGGTTTTTTAAGATAAGCAAACCCTTAGCTAAACTCAGAAAAAAGGGGAGAAGACTCAAATAAAATTAGAAATGATACAAAAGAAAGACAAAGTATCCTTAAACACTAGTGTGAACAATTACACATCAACAAATTGGATAACCTAGAAGAAATGGATAAATTACTAGAAACACACAACTTACCAAGACTGAATCATGAAGAAATAGAAAATCTGTACAGACCAATAAGTAGTGAGGAGACTGAAACAGTAATCAAAACTTTCCAATGAAGAAAAGCCCAGGAACAGATGGTTTCACTGGTGAATTCTATCAAACGTCTAAAGAAGAATTAGTACCAAGCCTTCCCAAACTATTCCAAAAACTGAAGAGGAGGAAACACTCCCAAACTCATTTTACAAGGCCAGCATAAGCCCTGATACCAAAGCCAGATAAGGACACTACAAGAAAAGAAAACTACATGTCAATATCCTTCATGGATATAGATGTAAAAATTCTCAACAAAAATACTAGCAAACTGAATTCAACAGCACATTAAAAGGGTCATACACCATAATCAAGCGGGATTTTACCCCTGGATGCAAGAATGGTCAATATACACAAGTCAAAAAATATGATACACCACATTAATAAAATTAAAGACAAAAATCATATGATCATCTCAATAAATGCAGAAAGAGTATTTGACAAAATTCAACATCCTTTCATGATAAAAATATCTACATTATCCATTTTATTGGCTCATAATAGTATTTTTAAAAATAGTATGACATTTGCTCTTCTTATTTTGTAGAAAAGCACAGAGAAGTTAACAAAAAAGTGTATCCCATCCCTGGTACCCCACATGGAACTGTTTGTAAAATTAAAAGAAACACATCTATAAGATTAGAAGATTCAAGCTACAAAAGTTACAAAATAAATAGTGAAAGTTGAAAGCCACCCTTCCTTTCCTAGCTTCTCTTCCCAAGGCTAAATACCTCTATTAGTTTCTTGTGAATTCTTCAAAACATGCAAAATTACTACATATACTTATTTCTATTGTTCTATCTCTCTTTCGTTTGTTAGTTTTTAACACAAAAAAAGATCACATTATACACAGTTATTTACTTGGCTTTTTTCACTTAATATATATTGGTGATCATTTTTTAACTGCAAGGTAGATACATCTTTCTCTTTCTAACAGCTACATAAAAAAATTACTTGTTAGGATGTGCCACAGTTCTCTAAGATGGATATTCTGGGGGTGTTTCTAGGGTTTTGTTTGTTCGTTTGTTGTGATTTTACTATTACCAAAAGAAGAACATCTTTGTACTTACCTTAATGAGTCTTGCCAGCATATCTATAGAGAAATCCTTTTTTTTTTTTTAATTTGGCTGTGCCACACGGCTTGCAGGATCTTAGTTCCCCAACCAGGGACTGAACCTCGCCCTCAGCAGTGAAAGCGCAGAGTCCTAACCACTGGACCACTGGGGTATTCCCTACAGAGAAATTCTTATGCATTAGGGACTGGGTTAAACAATATATATGTTTTACATGTTCACAGAAAAGTTGCACCAAATAACATTCCAACAAAAGTGTTTGAGAGTGCTTGTTTCCCAATATTCCCCAAGCATTGGTTATCAAACTCTTTAGTTGTTGCCAAACAAATTATAATTGGTATCTTGAAAAAAAAACCCAACACCACAATGGCCCAGTTGGTGTCCTTTATGTGACCTACTAGCTCAGCATGGGGGAGAATCCTCCCTTAACTCCACGCCCCACCCCCAAACTCCTTGAGAGAAAGAGAGACTGGAGGAGCCTTGAGCCCCCTGGAGGTCAACAACATGGAAGGCAAGAATATCAACAACATGGAAGCCAAGAATATCAGCAATTTGACCTGAGTGTGTGTTCATGTGCCTTTTGAGGCAGAGCTTCTTCGGACCCAGTGCTTATGGGTGGCATTACCTGCACTCCCAAGAAGACACAGAGATACCATGGTGGGATATCCAGGATGCTATAAGCCAGGTGGTTACTGCTGAAACCCCTAGGCTGGCCATCCTTCTTCCTGCCTTGGCCACCTTCATGGGAGTTGAATACACCATCACCCTTCTGCTGAGAGTAAGAGAAGAACACATTTGAGCATTTCAAGAGGAATCAAGTGGACTTTTGATGCCGAAACCTCCGCCTCTGTCCACCGGTACTGAATCAAATCTCAGAGACAGAGTTTGGGGTGAATTAGAAAAGAATAACTTTATTATTTTGCTAGGCAAAGGGGGACACAGTGGTCTCCTGCCCTAAAAAACTGTGTGTCCCAACCTGGGAGGATCTGGTGAGGAGTTTTATAGCAACGGTTCAAAGGTGGATTTGCTGATAAGATTAGGGTGTGTGCAGGGCCTGCACTCCTTTAATCTGATCTCAGGTAATCTGATGAGTTTCTGTGGTTCTTTTAATCTGGCCTCAGGTGGTCTTCTTGAAGAGCTTCTCTGGTTCCTTTAAGCTGGAATGAAGAATGCTGACATCTTCCATTTGTTGGGGGTTTTAGTTCTATAAAGAGCTCAGAAGATACAGTTATGTGTATCCCTTGAGGCTGAACCAGGACCCTGGAACCAGGAGCCTGTCCCAAGGCTGCACTATGGTTTCTTGGCTGCTCCTCCCTTGTCTCTGCAACCCCTCCCTTCCCTGATTAGCAACTGTTTGAATCTGTCCTTTGGGACTCAGGGAAGGTCATGGAAGCTGGAGTCTGTTCCCTACGAACAAGGAACTGGGAACACGGAAAGGCTTCCGTGCCCAGGAGTCCCCTAGGGTCCTGCTCAGTTTCACTTTCTGATTTCAACCAGACAGATGCACAGCTTTCCAGAGGCAAGAGCGATGGGACAGAGATAACTGCTGGCCTGCTTGGGATTTCTAGGTCAAAAGACCAGTGATTTTCTATACTATACATCTGCAGCAAGACCTCCACATGCAGTCTGGGGCCAATCAAGAGAGGTGGGTGCCTTGCCTGAAGCCCTGGCAGAGAAGAAACTTTGTGGAGGAGGGAATGGGGGTCAACTCCACGGTCAGGAAATGGGCAGGTAAATGGGGATTCTGGCCCAGAACGGTGTAGCTGCCCTTGCATACGCTCCTACAGGCCAGCCTTGCGCCAAAGCCCTCATCACAGCATGTTGATTATAATGGATGGACTGTTTCCTTATCCATCTCTTCTGCTGGGGTGTGAGTTCCTAGAATGCATTCACTGTGCCTTATTCTTTTTGTCCCAGCTTCTAGAATAGTCTGTGCGCTCAGTCTGAACAGTCTGAGTGTATGGATGAATGAATAGATATAACACAAATGTAAATAAGTGCAGGGCACACAGAATGCTCTAGGGTCAATAGCCAAGTTATATTCCTACCAGTTTAACCCCCAATTAACTTTGAATCGTAGACCTTCTCCTCCAACTTATTGGCTATATAGTTTACCAAACTTGGGCAAATTACTAATATTTTTAAGCCTCATTTTTCTGATCTATACAACAGAAATGTCAATAACATCTACTTCATAGTTGAGCCAGTCCTCCTCCTCCATGGGGTAGAGCACTGGCAAATCTGATCCTAATTCCTTCCCAGTACTCGGGGCCCACATCACTGGCGATGGAGAAAATGGCCCAGCACACTGAGCCTCCAGGCAGCCGGAGGAGCCCGGGGCCGTGGTCAGGCTTGCTGACCGTGGGTGGACTGAGCCAGCCACAGCACAGCTCCGCAGAGTCGCATTGCTCCTGGGCCTCAGAACAGCGTTTGCTCATTAACCTTCTAGCATTTAGTTTCTGAAACTTAAATGTAAGGATTTTGTCTCTACTCATCTATTTAGCAATGCCTGGGAACAAGCATCCCAAAACTGTTCCAGGAAGCATTCCCTGACTTCACTCCACCCCGGCCTCAGACCAGACGAGGCCTTCCCTCCTCAGAGGCATGTTTACTACAGCCCAGAACACACCTCACTACCCTATGTCTTCTCGTCCTAAAGGCCATAAAGTCCCAAAACTACTCCATCTCTAGCACAGAGTTAGTGCTCACAGCATTCTCTGTTGAGCTATAAAATAAATGAACCCACGTATAATGACCATAAAGAACTTTTCTCACGGATTTTAAAAAATAAATACTTAACTGGTTAGAATTCTTTGGAAACAACACGCTGATCTTATTTACACTCCTGAAAAGAAGGAGGCACTGATGCTACTTGGTACTTGGGTCGCACAAGAAGGACGGCTAGCTCTGCCTAAGGAGGTCAACGCCAAGCCAAAGATGGCCGGGAGGCTGCTGGAGGGAAGTCTGGAGCACTTATCGCGAGGTTTTAGTGAAGGCGTGGCACAGTCAGTGAGCACGACAGCAAGAGCGGGAGAACAGGCTGAGGAAAAAAGAGGAGGGGCAGAAGGAAAGAGCGGCTGGCTGATTGGCTGGTTGGTTGATTGATGCTGGGTAGGCTACACAGAACAGCAGAGCGCGCAGTTTGGAGTGGGGGAGACGTGGTCTGTCATTCCCCTGCTTGGCAGCCATAGGCACTTCACTTTCCCTCTCCCAGCCTCAGTGTCCCCTTCTAACTCTGGTATGGTTGCAAAAATACTGGAAGTCTGTGTGGCTGCCTGTTAATGTGCGCCGGTGATTGAGCTCACCGGGCTGGGGCAGGTACAGCTGCCAGCAAACTCACCTCATACCTTCTCCCAGGACCCCTCGGAATTCTCAGAAAGGTGATGGGGAGGGAAACACTGACTGAGGGAAATGTTAGTTTGGGGTCTTTTTTTTTTTTTTTCCTATTAAGAGTCAATGACTCAAAGAGTGTTCTCAGCCTGATGACCTCTGAATGTTCTAAGTTCTGTCTAGATATCAACTTGGACCATCTGAAGGTTATAGAAACCACTTCTGTAATCGTTTTAAAACAGTTTTCTGGGAAATTGACCTTGTATGAGGTCCCACATGAAAAAAAAAACCTAGAACTGAGAGTGGGGAAAAACTTGTCTTCGTTGAGAACGGCTGGTTCTTCGCTTCTGATAGGAGTGTGAGACTTCTGTGAAACCCGTCAGTCATGGCTGGTAGAAAGCATAGGGCCTGATCAAAATACATCTTTTGTTGTAAACTACCTTACATCACTTATGCAAAGCACTGGGACAAAAAATAAAATAAGAAGGTACACAGTGTACCTGAGATTCCTGTGTGTCAGAGATGAGTCACTAGCATATTAAAGACACCCATAGAAACAAGTGACATCCCAGAGGTATTTTAGAGCAGGGGCTTCTCAGATGGAGGTGGAAGAAATCCCATCTCAGGGCATATCCGGATACGGGAAGCGCCTTTATCCCAGGAGAATCCCTGGGCGGGAAAATTCTGTGAGTCTTAGAGCAGCTGAAGATCGCCTACAAATACCTTTTTGAAGGAAGAATGAACTCTTAATGAAGCTTCCCTGCCAGTGAGCACTGGTGTGAGAAGGGGGGCCACAAAGTCTCCTGGTTGGAATTGTCTGTCAACTCAACACACGAGCTGTAATTTCGCCAAAAGCCTTGCTCCAAAGAGGCATTGTGCTGAGGCTTGGCATTTTATAGTGCTTCACAGTTTGCAAAGACCTTCCAATGCATCCTCTCGTTTGATTCTCACAACCCAGTTTAAGGATGAGGAGACTGAGGCTTGTCCGAGGTCCCCTTGTAAATGGGAGAATGGAACCCTCCTCTTTCGGTGTCGAGGGCAGCTGCTGGCAGGTGCTTCCCTGTGAGTACAGGGACAGCTTGCCAGCTCTCAGGAGCAGACCAGCAGAGCAGCAGGAGACTCTGCTGCAGAGGGAGCAGCAGTGGGAAGGAGGGTGCCTGGGGGGGAAGTGAATCCCTTGGCCCTCTGACTCCATCCATTCCCCATACAGCCTCCCACTCCCTGATGTGCCCCTCTAGCTTTGCTTCCTAACACTTCCATTCAGCTGACTCTAGCCAATGGGATTGACCATATCCCTCCAAACGTGGCCTCAATTATCCTGCCTCAGTGCCTTTGCTCACCCTGTGCTCCCTACCTGATCCCCACGACCCTGCTTCCCCTAAACCCACCTTCAAAGAGCTCAATGCCTCCTTTTCCTGTACCTCTTCTGCTTCCCCCACCCGATATGATTGCCCTCCTTGTACTCCCAACACATCTTGTCGCTCTGTTATGTAATTCACCATCTTCTCCCTTGTATCAGAAATATTTTTTTATACCCCGCTTTCCCCTAGCTAGGCCGTAAGCTTTCAAGGTGGGGAAGCTGTCTTCCCCATGTTTATATCCCTAGAAGATTCTAGCAAAGCAATATGCACTTGAAAACCAAAAACATCTCAGAAAATGGCCTCTTAATCTGGGTGCTGAAACTGAGGCTTTGAAGAAAATAACAAGACAGGCCACTGAAAAAAAATCAGATGTGTCCAGACTCTTCCACTCCCCACTGGCCTCAGGTGACCAATGAGGTGGAAAACATCACAGCCTTCAGAAAATGGAGTCTTCAACTTATTTCCCAAGATTTTTTTTTTTTTGGCTTCCATAAGGTAGTGGCAGAAGTGTTTTATTTTTTTTAAAAAAAGGCCCAAAATGGAGTCACTTATGCTAAGCCCCATGTTGGCAAACCAAGACTTAATATCTCACCTAACTGCAGTTTCAGTCTCTCCCAGGAATGTAACCTTTAACCAGTCAGTCGAATTATCTGGTCAGCACTAGTGAGCTGATCTGCCTGGTAGACACCTGCTTTCAGGAAAGTGACCTCACCTGAAACAATCCACTCTTTGATAGAATAACTTCCTTGCCCTGCCTCCTTCTGCCTATAAAACTCTTCCATTTTGTACAGCTCCTCAAAGCTCCTTTCTATTTGCTATGATGGGATGCTGCCTGTTTCATGAATCATTGAATAAAGTCAATTAGAGCTTTAAATTTACTCCATTGAATTTTGTTTTTTAACAGAAGGAATTCTTTGGAGAAGACAGGAGATTTCTCTCAGGTGTCTTCCACAATATTCCAGAAGAGATGGTCAGGGTCTCTTTACCAGAAGGCTGGCCAGCAGTGGGCAGGGTCTGACAGCCTGGCTCCAGGCGATAGTTCTGAGGGCCCAGCCTAGGTTCGTGGGTGGCACCTGTCCCACAGACACTATGGCTGCGCCTGGTTGGGGGAGCCTCTTTCTGGCTACGGTGGGCAGAGGGTCCCCACTCAGTTGCCCCTGTTGTTTTTAGGTGGCCAAAATAGGTTGGAGAGAATGGTAGGACCAGGGCTCAAGGACGAGCTACAGAGGCCTCCAGATAGGTTACTGTCACTTTACTTCTCTGGGCCTCAGTTTCCTCATCTGTAAAATGGGAACAGAGGTGCATGCTTCATTGGCTTGAAGGTAGAAAACAAAGTATATAAAGTGCCTGGGGCATACTGGTTATTCCGTAAATGTTAGTTCTCTCTCTCTCTCTCTCTCTCTCTCTCTCTCTGCTTCCCTCTCTTTGTCTTGCTTCAGAAAGGGCTTCTGATCAAAGAAATCATAATGCTGAGAAACCTACAAAACAATCATTTAGACTCAACAGAGTAAAGCAAAGAGGACTTTTCAGCTCTCCCTTCTTCCTTTGTAATTCATTCACAGAGTTTGGCACCCAGGGAGGAATCTTTGCCTCTGGGAGGGTGAGGTTGGGAGGACAGCTCTAATAATCCAAAGTCTTACCTAGAACACGAGTCAATGTCCTTAGCACTAAAAATGAACCCGCATTAGGACTTCATGCTGGGACCCCCTCCAGGCATCTTTCCTCCTTTCTGCTACTCCACCCCACCCCTTATGTTTCCCTCTCTTCTACCAGCGCTCACCAAGGGCTCGGGGTGCTCACAGCTGGTGATGGCAGAGTTCATGGCCGCTTAGGGTCTTCTCCTGTTGGCTTCCTCTCAGAACAAAAAAGAAGCCGCTCCAGGAGAGGAAGATTAACTTCTCACCGCCAGCCAAAATGATCATAGAAAGAGGAGGATCTGGGCCAGCTCCGGGGAGGGTGGGGCCTCCAAGCCCCACCTGCTGGTCTGCAACAGACTCCCCCTCCAGCCCTCTCCGGTCACACTGCAGGGGACCAAGGTGCCTTCAGTGGCAGGGAATGTTTCACAATTTGATAAGTATGGGTAATTGCAGGAGAAGTTAATGATCCCTCTTGCTACCAAGGAAACAAATCAGGGTGCAGCCTCTTGGGATGTGGCAGGAGAGCACTTTCCGGAAGCCAGGTTTCCAGGGGCAGGAAATGAGGGGGATGAGGGTGAGGCTCTGGGCTGAACACAGAGGCTTTTCTGTGTTCTAAAGCTGATTTCTAGCGACCGGCTGAGCCGGAATGAAAGCATTGCAAAAGTAGCGCAAGTAGCCTGGCCCCTGAGATGTACTAATGCAGTCATTAGAGACGGAAAGGTGTGGCTGCTGACCTGGGAGAGGCCACTAAGGCTCATGGCGGGAGCAAAGGCCTCAGGTGAGAGACGGAGGAAAAAAATGCTTCTAATCCTTGGGTGCTTGTCTCCCTAATACCCAGAAACTTCTAATAACCCCCCTTTCAGAGAGACAAGTCCAGGAAGGTATAGTCTTGCTCTTATTCTACACACGGCACTAAAACGCTCCTCCAAAACTCTCAATAAACCCCACTCTATGAAGTCCAGTGCAAGCAAATACCTGCTATTCATAATGATGGAATGTTCTGTAAGGGGTAGCACTGGGTCTCAAGTTTCGGGAAACACACAGTGGGACACACGTAGACGTTGATGGGAGTCGGTCCAAGAGGAAGCCCTGAAAAATACAACAATGAGAAGTCTGACAAGGGAGGGGACAGAGCTGACTTAGGCTGTAACAGAAAAACCAAGGTTAGAAGAAGAGAGTCAAAGGTCAGTAATTACTGAAAACTTTGCACTGCACTACACCTTTTTTTTTTTTTTTTTGCGGTACGCGGGCCTCTCACTGTTGTGGCCTCTCCCGTTGCGGAGCACAGGCTCCGGACGCGCAGGCTCAGCCGCTCCGCGGCATGTGGTATCTTCCCGGACCGGGGCACGAACCCGTGTCCCCTGCATCGGCAGGCGGACCCTCAACCACTGCGCCACCAGGGAAGCCCCCCCCCCTTTTTTTTTTAATCTTAATGTGCACAAAAAAATAGCATTCACATCCTTATTTTACAGGATTAAAAATCCTGTAAATTCAGGGTTTTTTAAGATTAAGAAATTTGGGTGTCGATGGGTTAAGCTATTTGCGCAAGAGTCATAGCAAATACAGGAGCCGAGATTCAAACCCAGACAGTCTTGTTCCACAGTCCACGGGGCTCAAGGAGATGCCCAACAGAGACAGGCAAGCGCCCTGGGTCTGAAGATGCACAAGGTGGGGCTCGGAGGAGATGGTCCAGGGAGTGTGGCCGGAGGGGCTTCCCCATGCTACCTGGAAAGGAAACACAGATCCTCTACAAAAGGCACCAGGGGCTCCAAGTTCAGCTGAGAAGGGAAGGTGAGGCTGCTCGGCTCCAGGCGGCATGGGTCCTGCAGCTGTCGGGGTCCCCTGGGCACACTAAGTGTTCAGTTCCCAGGGCGGGTGAGGCAGGAGGTAAGGAGAGAGACCAGGTGCCAACATTCAATGGACAGTGAAGACCACGAGCTTCGGCTGTTGCTCCAGGAAGGCCAGGCTGGGGGGTGCGGGGGTCCGAGGGGGGGCTGCCTGCACTACCCCCAGCCCCCCTACCCTCACAGACCTGTGGGCACAGGCAAAGTTGAGGTCACGCTGGACATCTCTTTTCCCTGTCACCTTCTGGGACGGCACAGAAGTGGGGGGCTTCTCAGCCTCTGCCCTCCCCACACTTAAGGTCCTTCCTGACTCCACTTCACCCTTTCCTCTCCCTGCCGTTGGCTGGGGCGTACAATTAAACTCCTCTGTAACCTGAGACAAAATGGTGCGGGGTTAGCTACACAACTGAGGCAAAGCAGAAAGATGGTCTCCTGTCACCCCTTCGTTTGGTTGCCTGTACAGTGTGTTCAGAGCCTTCCTCCCTCTTTATCCTCAGGTTCTCTCTTCTGAGCCTGACGCTCTGTCCCACACGGTTCTTTGTACAGGCCCTCCCAGCGTTCACCCTTTGGCTTGCGGTCACTGCCGCTGTCCCCACCTTGCTCAGCAGCTCGGAGGCGGAGCCGAGCCAGTCCCTTTCCTCTTCCTCCACCTTCCACGCCTTAGAAGTCACTTCCAGGGAATTCCCTAGCGGTCCGGGGGTTAGGACTCGGCAATTTCACTGCCGAGGGCCCGGGTTTCGTCCCCGGTCAGGGAACTATAAGATCCCGCAAGCTGCGCGCCTCGGCCAAAAAAAAAAAAGTCACTTCCACAGACTAGTCCCTCCACTCATCACTAGCCAGGCCCGGCTTTGAAACAGGAGGGAAGGGAGCAGGGCATAGCCTTTAAACAAATGACATAGCCCTTAAGGATATGACATAAACTGGCTAGAACCTACTAGGTCCAAGATGGCTGAAGATTCGACTCCCAGTAGCCCTTGAGCCTCGCTATACGCTCATTATAATATATTAACATGCTAATGACACACCCACAGGCGCCACGGCAGTTCTGTGGCCGACCATAAAAGGCCAAAAAGTGGGCGGTGGTTCATTTCCTGGAAATCCCCGACCCTTCTCCAAGATAGTTGAAATAATCCTCCTCCTCATTAGCCTATGAAATTACCCAGCCCATAAACACTAACCACCCCATATTCCGGGGCCTCTCGCCTTCTGAGATGGGCCACGCTCTGTCTGTGGAGTGTGTTTCTCCCATGGCTGCTCTCACTTTCCGAGATGACCCCATGCCCTGGAGCCACTCTTGCCTTTTGAGACTGTCCGCATTCTATGGAATGTGTATCTCTCTAAATAAATCCACTTCTTACCTATCGCTTTGGCTCTCACTGAATTCTTTCTGCACTGAGACATAAAGAACCTGAACCGGGCTTCCCTGGTGGCGCAGTGGTTGAGAGTCCACCTGCCGATGCAGGGGACACGGGTTCGTGCCCCGGTCCGGGAAGACCCCACATGCCGCGGAGCGGCTGGGCCCATGAGCCGTGGCCGCTGAGCCTGCGCGTCCGGAGCCTGTGCTCCGCAACGGGAGAGGCCACAACAGTGAAAGGCCCGCGTACCGAAAAATAAATAAATAAAAAGAACCTGAACTTCAGTAGGTCCTGAGACCAGGTGTGTGATTTTAATTAAAAGACAGTGGGTTCAAGTCCCAATCTGGGTTTTGGCTGGGTTCAAGTCCCATCTGATTTGTGCAGTTTCAGCTTCTGCTACCATTTCTCAGCCCTAAGCCACGGTGGTACCCGCAACTCTCCCACAGTCTCAGCTGCCCCAGCTGGTGGTCCTGCCCTCCCTCCCCAGCTGGAATGATCCTGCTACCCCATACACACACCAGCCTGAGGTTCGCCACACACACCCAACACATTCACATGTGATTATTATTTATGACGCTGTGTTTCAAGTTACGGAAATCTAGTTCTAATAATTAGCTCTCGCAATGAGAGAAATTGGTTTTAAGAACATGGAGTCTCTCTGGGAACCCATGATCCTTCCTCAAACACATGAAAGAGTTAAAACTCTTCCATTACATTTGCACACATAAACTTCTAATCCCAAATTTGAGGCAGTTCCTCAGGCCCCAGCCACTTTGGGAGGAGAAAGGCACTGGACCTCTCCATATGTAATGCATCATGGCCCCACCGAAAGCACCATCTTTGTGTGGAATAAGCTACACAGGGAGGCTTGACCTGGACCTTTTCACTGTTGAGGGCAGCTAAATTGGCTGTTGGCTGTCATAGGAGGGAATCTGCCAAGAGACAGCCATAGGGCAAGTCACACCTGACAGCAAGAATGAAAGAGGCCAGCAGCGTTTCTCAGAAGGTCAAGCTAAACTCAGGGTGCACCTCTTGGTTTTGCCATTGAGAATCCATTTAGCCTCCCCTCATTTTCCTCTTGGGAACCATCCTGACCCACAGCAACCAGTCCATGGGCTTCAGGCAGGGTTTACTCTGCCCCGTGGTGCCCTGCATGAGGGTGAGGGGCCAGCTGGAGCACTGCAAACTCCTGGCCACAGCCTTGGATTAGCAATGGTCATGGCAACCAACCAGAGACAACAGATGCAATGGAACTTTGCAGGGCCTCTGGGGAGAGAGGCATTCTCTCTTTCTCACTAAACCTGAACCTAAAGGATGCTGGTCTGTAGCTGCTGACAGCCATCTCATGATACATAGACCAGGTCCCAGTGATATTTGAATCTATACATCAAGCCATACACCTCTGCTAAAAAGTTCTCTTTTTGGCTTAAACAAATTTGATTTGTGTTTTCTGTCATTTGCAACCAAAAAACCAATCCACAACTTATACTTTTATCTCCAGTCCTAGACTGGTTCTAGAATAACTTATACAACATTTGCCAACTATTTACCCTTCACCAACAATGACTGTTAAATTTCAAGGGCATTAAAAATAACTTAAACATCGATTCCAATGCTGACGACCTCAACATATTTCTACACAACAGAATCAATTGTCTAAAATGTGACAAAAACAACCCAAGAGAGTATTGAGGAAACAATTTAAGACTACTTGTCTCTGAGATGCTTCATTCGAATGAAAACCTAATTCGTTAATCTTATACTGTTGATGTGAAAGGCCAAGAGACCAACATTAGTCGTGGAGGCTGGGGGTTTCTAAATCTTTATCAAGCTCTGACTTGTTTTAACAGAAATTGAAGGTGTAGAATTTTAGGTTTGTATTTGCAAACTTATTTACTTCAAATTTTGATACGTGAAGCTTGGGAAAGCTGCCTCAAGTGGATTGTGGCTTTTAATTTATGACCTCCTGGTCTAAATAATTCCCATACTCATGCTTAATTGAATCCCCGTTTATAATGCAGGGATTGGCAAACTATGACTCATAGGCGAAACCTGGCCCATGGCCCATTTGTGTAAATAGAGTTTTCTTGGAACACATGCACGCCCATTCTTTTATATATTCTCTATCGCGGCTTTTGTGTAACAAGGGCAGCGTTGAATAGTTTTGACAAGCCAGAAAGCCTAAAATAATTTATTAACTGGTCCTTTATAGAAAAAGTTTGTGGATTCTTGCTCTAGGACACCGGTCCAAAAACTTTAAACATCTTCAGCATATACTTTTTCATCTATAATTATACAATGGAGGTATGATTTAAATAAATAAATTTAAACAAAGTATAACTAAGAACTTTTTTAAAATCTTATTTTCTGGACTTCCCTGATGGCACAGTGGTTAAGAATCTGCCTGGCAGTGCAGGGGACACACGTTTGAGCCCTGGTCCGGGAAGATTCCACATGCCGCGGAGCAACTAAGCCTGTGAGCCACAACTGCTGAGCCCGCGTGCCACAACTACTGAAGCCCACGTGCCTAGAGCCTGTGCTCTGCAACAAGAGTAGCCCCTGCTCGATGCAACTAGAGAAAAGCCTGAATGCAGCAACGAAGACCCAATGCAGCCAAAAATAAATCTTTTTTAAAAATCCTATATTCTCTTCTTTTTTTATATATCGTTTTCAGATTCTTTTCCATTATAGGTTATTACAAGATATCGAATTTAGTTCCCTGTGCTACATAGTAGGTCCTTGTTGTTTATTTTATATATAGTAGTGTGTATCTGCCCTATTTTCTCTTCTTCAGTTGATATCAGTATTTGCATTTCTCTTCCAAAGCTCAACATACTACGAGCTTTCCTTTGAGTTCACTCTTCCAGAGCCCAGGTATGACTCCAGGGCTGCTTTTTTCTTTTTTCTCTGTTCTTGTGTAACTAAATCCTTCTGCTAACCCTTCAGCTTGTCTCTGTCTTTCTGTGTCCATGTCCTTCTGTTGGGCAAGCCAGGCCCAGGGAAGAATATCCAGGTGGGGTCCCAGGAGACAGGGCTGGACTCCTGGATGAGATGGTACTGACCTGGGGGCGGCTGACTGTAAAACCAAAACCTGAAACCAGCTTGTGGGGTTGAAAACCATTACTCCAATACAACCAGGCAGATTCCAAAGTTAGAAAACAGGTTGCCAAAATTTAGCTGCTGCTCCAAGCTGCCCCTTGCCCTGCAGCCAGCTTTGGCGTCTTTTTCATTCCAGCTCTCCCTACGGCACCCTCTGCTACTCCCGCTGCCGGGTCAATGAGACTTGGAGAAGAGGGTGGGGCTGGATGGGCAGAGACCAATGAAAGTCAGATGGGTTCTCATGCAGAGACACCTCTGGCATGAGAGGCCCTGGGTTTACAGACTCCATCAGCTTGAAGTGCCCTATCTGACCTTTTCCGCAGGCCTGAGCACCATTCTGCAGCCTTCTTGGGTCACCTCGTGACCCACATATTCCAGAGGGCAATATTCCAGAGCCCTTCTTGGCAACTCATAACTCGCCCTGCTACTGCCTGGCCATTAGAGGATCTGGAAAATCAGAGGATGCCTGGTAGGTGTAAATCAAAGGCTATGAGTTAGTGTTCTTAGTTGCAAGCAACAGAAACTGACTTTGACCAACTTAAGCAAAAAATGGGCAGTTATTTGAAGAGCGCTGGTAGCTCAATGAAGAGTTGAATGAAGAGTTGACCAACCAGGAGTTGGAAGGATAGCAGTAGTGGGTCTAGGGTCACAGCAGAAGGAACACGGACTTTCTCTTTCGGGGCGTTACCTTCGGGTAACTCAGCCCCATCCACCGTCTCTTCCTTGTGCCATCACTCAAAAGTCAGACTCCAAGGAGACGGGATCTGATTGGGCCCGCCTGGGTTATGTGCCCACCCCTGCAGGCAGCCCACGGCATTAGGGTGGAGGTGGGGTCCTGCAGCTGGCAGCTCTCTGGGAGGCGTAGAATGGGGAAGGGGCAGTTTTTCCAAAGGAAAGGGAAGAAAGGCAGGAGGAAGATGCAGGAAGGAGGCGGCCACTCGGCACCGTCACCATGATAGGGAACATCCTGGGTGGGGGAGCCCAGCAAGTCTTCCCATGCATGTTCTGTACTATTGCAGCAAGTGAACCGGCCATGTGGTCAGTAGGCAATACAACAGTGGAGTGGGCCTGCTTCTATGCTCCTGCCACGCAGAAGCGCTTTCCACCTCTACCCGCCACTAAGCACACACCTGGAAGGGGATTCTCTGCTGCCCTCCCCACTTCCCCAAGAAACAGGAGTTTACTGTAGCTGGTACACCCTGGTTCTGCACTATTAATGCGTGTTTCTTGTGCAGATGTTTTCCTCTCCCCACTCTCCACCTATTCTAGCTGACACAGCTCTAAGGCAGGCAGGCAGGAACCCTGAACTGATAAAGTTTTTTAACAGCACAGTTAATTTCTTGCGCCCTTTGATTTTCCAGACTGAGAGTCCTACCCTCCAGCGTGGGAACTCCCCTGGCTGGCTGAGGCTCCTCAGGCAGAGGCGACTCACAGACCCGAAGGAGCGCCATTCACGGCCGTGGGGAGCCGGATAGAATCACACGCAGCAACGTGGAGCCTCTCAAGTACAGGGCTCAGGGTGACTCCCCAGGCTGCAAGAGGGGGAGGGGCCCACAGAACACTAAATGGCTTGAGCAGATCCAGGGACAACGGCAGGACAAAGGGGGGGGGGGTTGCAGACTGTTACAGGCTGCGGACCAGATTCAATCCTGATTCACAGGAAAAGACTAGAAAAAGAGGGGCATGGAGGATGAAGTTTAAGCCCCCTATGCCAGACTTGGAATTTCTAAAAGAACTAACCCTCTTCCTGCAGAGGGAAGGGGCCATTCCAAGAGGCCTCTAGGGCAGAGGGGTGTTTGCCAGAACGTGGCACTGGCTGGTACCAGGCAGGTGTCACCGACCATCAGGCGGGAAGTGGGGCACTTTACCGGAGGGGCCCTCGGTGCCCACCAAATGGTAGGGGCCGGACCCAATGCAGAAACTGAGTACGGGGGAGGATTCTGAACCCACAGCAAAGCTGGAGCAAATAAGGCATAGTTCCAAGACAGCTCTTCAGAATGTAGGGCCTGTGAGGGTCCTTTTTGTCTGTGCTTCCAGGAGTTTCTGCCATTTCAAGGGCAACTTGACCCATAGACTCATGAGCTCTCAGCTAAAAGTGTGGAAGTGAGGTGTGTGCTTGGGAACGTCTCAGGAGACCAGGGGCCCAGAGGCAGGAGCCATGAGGGTCCCACACAATCCTAGCCCCAGCTGACCCCCTACCCCTGCGATGGCAGCCAGCTGAGGCCCAGGGAAAATGACTGGAAGAAGCAGATGCGGCTGGAGACTGGGGGCAGGAAGCAGCCCACATTTACTTGCTGCCTTTGAGGCCGAGACCCCAGGGAATAAAGCACCCCCTTCAGGTGAGACACTCAGAGGCTTATCCAGATTCAAGACAAGTTCTGCTGGGCCCCTGGGTGGGAAGGAGAGGAGGAGGGGCGGGCACGGTGCCAGGACAGAGGGGAGAGCTCTTTGCCCAGGATCCAGTCTCAGCCAGCTGTCCTGAGAGACCCTGGGGAGTGGCTCGCCCACAGAACCAGGCACAGTTTGTGCGGGGCAGAACCAGTGTCTGCTCCCTCTACCCCCTTCTTTGTTGGGACATAAGACTTATTAGGAAGACGCTGTAGAAGAATGATGTTTTGGAAATAATAATAGTGCTAGATTCCTCAGGCCAAAAAAAAAAAAAAAAATCACTATTTATAAAGGGAAGGATTTCACCCTGCAGGTAGTTGAGGGGGTCAATGATGAGGGGAAATGGAGAAAGTCAGAGCCTTGGGGGGCGTCTTCAAGAGGTGGCTGAGCCCCACTTCCTGAGGGAGAGTCCAGCAAGAGGACAGCAAGACCCAGAAGGGACCATCTGCATGACAGGTCCAAGTGGCAGGGACCCACACTCCACCCTCCCAGGTCACTGAAGCAGCTGAAGGATTCCTGGATCCTCGAGCCAGAGCATCAGAGAATCAGAGGTGATCATGATGGCTGATGGGCCTGAAATGACAAGAGCCTTCTTGTGGGGACCTACGTGAACTGAAGAACATGGACCAGAGAGACAATAGACACCTCCGGGGACACCTGAGAGAGCACAGGTGACTCTGGGCCCAATGGGGCCTTCCCTAAAGCCTTGGCACTACCAATGTGCTCCCGAACTTAGCCACAAACTCCAGGAAAGGGGGAAACCCCAATCCAAAGGTTAAACACCTGCCATCCCAGTAGAATGGAGGGGCACAATAAAAATGAGTGTTTTCTACTTTTGGCCCACCTGCATTTTTCTGATTGAAATTCATACTTGTTACGGACACCGTAAGGAGAAAGGAAGGCTGACCCTCTGCATACGTAGAACATTTCTCCAGGAGTAGCAGCTGTGGCTGTGTGGGCCACAGGCAAAGCAGAGTCAGTGTTTGTCTTCCCCACACGCCACCTCCGTGCTCAAATCAGGGACTAGTTATCATGGAGGGGGCCCGTGGTTGGCCCTCCATTGCACCATCCCCTGTGTTGTACTGGAGACAGTGCTGTCCTGGCACTGGGCTCCATCGTAGTTCCTCTGCTCTCCAGGGGTTGATGGCAGCAGAGTGGGGTGGGAGCCCAGGTCTGAGGACCACACCCAGCTCCTGTATGTCTTCCCCACTCGAGTGTGGGCACCGGTTCCTCTCTGTGAACCAGCTGCAGCAGTTGTGGGAGCCCAGGGCCGGAGACCTTCCAAGATTTGTGCTATACGCTGAATGTTTGTGCTCCCCCCAAATTCATATGTTAAATCCTAATGCCCAATGTGATGGTATTTGGAAGTGGGGCCTTTGGGAGGTGATTAGGTCATAGGGATGGAGCCCTCGTAAATGGGATTAATGCCCTTATAAAAGAGACACCAGAGACTTCCCTCAACCCTTCTGCCATGTGAGGACACAGCAAGAAGATGGCCGTCTATGAACCAGGAAGTGGGTCCTCACCAGACACTGAAACTGCCATCGCCTTGATTTTGGACTTAGCCTCCAGAACTGTTGTTAAAGCCACCTGGTCTATGGTATTTCTATTATTACAGCCCAAACAGAGTAAGACAATCTGGCATGTGTGGAATTCCCTTGTGATTGGCTTTACAAGGAGAGAGTGGCTTTGGCCTCTGGGCTTTTTTCTTGGCTCAATTTCTCTCAATAGGAGTTTGACCTAAATACTTTTTGCACGTGGTATCCGTCTTCTCATCGATCATTTCTAAGGGGGCTGAGGAGCAGTGGAGCTTGGGCTACACATTAAAGATGCTTCTTCTGAGAGGCACACAAGGTGACCGTCATGGGTGGTTTCTGCCCAGCTCTGACCAAGACCCAGTGAACTCAGTCCTCCACTGAATGCCAGCCTGGCAAGATGTTCAAAGGCTGATTTCAGGGCCTACTAGTGTGAACATTGCTTCTCCCTTTTTTGCCTCCAACTTCTTTCTGGGAAGTAGAATTCTAGATTATGAAAGCTGAAAGGAACTATAGAAGAAACTAAGGTCCAGAGAAGGAGGGAACCTGCTTGGTCCACACGCCTCATCTCAGTGAATGACACCAGCATCCACCAATACCCAAGCCAGAGCTCAGTTCACCATATGCAAGTCTGCCCAAGTTCTACCAAATTCATCTTCTATAATAAATATATCGCATGTGTGTCCAGTTCTTCAATGGTAGCAAGTATATTAATTTCATCTAAGCCAACTTCATTACATCAACTCTTCAAACATAAATCTAGTCATGTCATTCTCCTTTTTAAAACTCTCTCTTACTCACCCGTGCCCCGCAGATACAGTCAAATGAACACTTAGCCTGGCCTATGATGTCCTTCAGGATTGGCTCCTCCAAGCCCCATTGATCCCCGTCAGAGTGTCTGGCACACACAGTAAGTCCTCCATGAAGAGCAACTGGACTGAATGCCATCATCCAGGCCTGTTCAATATGTCTCAGTCAATAACTTGTGGCTGTGAACTCTTGGGCTAGGTCTTGTCCACAAAGAGGTGGACTCCAACACCTTCCCTTCCACAGTCCACAGGTTCTGGCTACAAAACCATAGGGGATGCCTGGAAGCACAGGTTCCAGTCTTCTCTACCTGAGCCCAGGATTGACACCATGAGATGGACTACTGGTCGAGGAGCCCCCCAGGGCATGAGATGCTGCTGTCACAGCGGGAGGACCTGGGCTGGGTTTTCTCTAAAACTTTAGAAATCTCATCTCCATTTCAGAGGATGACACAGCCCCTCCCTCAGAAAGGGGCATAGCTTAACCAAGGTCTTTGGCCTCCATGCTGGTTTTAAAATGTACCTGGGATTTTACTTTCATTCAGGTAAGATGAGGCCGACAGATTAGGAGATGACTGCCATTGAAAAGGTAGTTTGTTACTCACAGGTCCCAAGAAGCGGGGCATGGCCCACCACGTAGGGCCACACAGAGAAGCACCTGAGTCAGTCACGGGGCAGAACGAGGGAGGGGAAAGCTTGGGCAAAGGCCTGTCTTGTGTCTTTTTTGCAGGAAGGAATGAGTGAGGCAGGGTAAGTAGCTGAACAGGCTTAAGATTGGTTAGTGTGAATAATTCTGGGGGGCTCTGGGGCTTAGGTGTTGTCACCACTTGTGTGGTATCTTGCCCTGGGAGGATTAGGGCAGGGGGATGGATGGCGGCTTGGCCAGATGAAGGAGGTGGCTGAGGGTACGCTCTGGATTGGATGGTTAGCATATGAAAGGCTCACTCACAGGTGAGTCACTTGCTATCTCTAAGGATTGGCTAGCCCTGAGAAGGGCAGTCTTTCTCTGGCCAGTGAGCCCCAAATGCCAGGAAACAAGAAACTATAGTTAATACAATACAAGATGGAGAGGTTTGAAGTGTTTCACAGTCTCACCGCTCACCAGAGCAGCTCCTCGGGGGTGCTACCTTTGCTCCCATCCCCTTTGTAATGACCCCAGAAGTCCGTTCTTCCATGAAAACGGCTCATGGAGAAGGACCATGGAAGGCTTCTGGGAGAGAGGAGTGAGAGTCCTAAATAAAACATTTCCTTGCCATCCTTTTTAAACGAGATTTGCGGTTTGGTGGGAAAAAATAGACTGATGTTGGAGTGGAGGTAGAAGGAGAGAGGTGCCAGAGAGCTCAGAAGAAAGTGGCTACAAGATGGCTTAGAGCCCAGGAGGGTCCCTGCGGCTTGAGTCACCTGCTCCTTAGTCACCTGGATTTTGGTCTGGGATCAAACTGGACAGTCGCAAAGGTCAGTCCTTGCTGATGTCTGTCTCCTTCCCTCCCTCAGACCTGCTCTGGGCTGGAGCAAGGCGTGTAGAGAACTGGGAAGTGGGGGGCGGATACAGCTGCTATCAAAGCAGAGGCACAGGGAATTCCCTGGCGGTGCTCTTACTGCCGAGGGCTTGGGTTCAGTCTCAGGTCAGGGAACTAAGATCCTGCAGGAAAAAGAAAAAGAAAAGAAAAAAAAGCAGCACAATCAGGCTTAGCGACTTGGATTTGTGGAGAAGGAAGATATTAAGGGATTGCGTTAACAGCTCTGAAAACTATAAACAGGACGGGGGGTGGGAGGGGGTCGTTCTGTCAGGGCGACTGAGGAAGAAGCCAGCTGCCATGGTATAGCTGCAGTAGGGTGAGGCCCACGTGGCAAAGGACAGATGTCTCGTGCCAGCAGCCAGAGAGGCCTACCTCTCAAGGCCTACCAACAGCCATACCAGTGAGCCTGAAAGCCGATCGGCCCCAATCATCCTCCACTCAAGCCTTGAGATGACCACAGATGGTCAATGCCTTGATTTCAGAGCTCCTGAATCAGAGGCCCCCAGGCAAGCTGCAACCAGATCCCTGACCCACGGAAACAGCGAGGTAATGAATGTGCATTGTTTTCGGCTGCTAAGTTTGGGGGTGATGCCCATGGGGGCAGGGGAAGAATGATAAACTTGAAATGGTGGAGCAGGGCAGGTAGAAATCAAAAGGCATCGTAATGGTAGGTTCAGCGGTGGCTGTTTGGGACAGACATGTTATATTTTAGGCTCAGGGACTTCCATGGCGGTCCAGTGGTTAGGACTCTGCGCTTCCACTGCAGGGGACGTGGGTTCAGTCCCTGGTTGGGAAACTGAGATCCCACATGCTGCGTGGCCGAAAAAAACTTTTTTTAGGCTTAAACCATACACTCTATAAGTGTATGTGGAGGCTCCAGAAGCTGGTGAATCCGAAGTACAGTGTAGTAGTCTTGGCATAAAATGATCAAGTCGTGACAGAAGCATTTGAATAAACCTAGACCCAGGCCAGGACAACGCTTGTAATAAGAGCCTCCTGATGGACCTGTCGCTCAGGTCTTACCTTCCCTCCTGTCTCAGAAATGGCAACCACCAGCCCTCACAAGGTATCCTTCCCCTCAGTGAAGCCCTGACCCCGTTATTTCCTGAACCCAAAGTTAGTTGTTTTAATGCAACACAGCACCCTGCTCCCCAACACTGAAAAGTGACCAGCCTGGCCCCCCGAACTGTCACCATGCCTCCAATAATTAGCTTAGAACGTGTTCCCAGACCAATGACCGCTCTGGGAACCCAGATGGGGCACTTAGCCCTTTAGAGAACAAAGTAGATGATTCGAACCCAACAAAATGGTTTTGGGAGGGAACAAAGAAAAACGTCCTGCGGGGAGGGTTGCATTTGTGCCAGACCTTGTTGGGTCAGGGAGGGCTTCGTAAAGGAGGCTGGGCTGGGAGGGATGCTGCGGGAGGCTGTGCAGTGGGAGAACCGGAGGGGCTGGGGCTGAAGGCGCAGAGGTTACACGCCTGCCGTCTCTATCGCCCCCCGCATTGCCTTGAAGTGGCCCCCATTGCCATTCACAGGATGGTTCTGTGGGCGAGACCATGTCATGGTTCCAGTGGATGGCACTTTGGTTGATCTTACACTTGATAACACACTTTCTTCCATAATTGTTTCCTGGCATAGAGATAAGGGAATTGCTTCACTCAACTCTAGGATGCCCAGCGGAAGATGAAACAGATCCATATACCAACTTGGGGACGGTGGGAACTGTCGAGTGACTTCACGGAGATCATTTGGGATGTTCTGTGATAGAAATGCCTGTGGGGCTTTCTGCCCTGAAATATGTTTTCTGCAGGACTGGAGGGCTGCTTTCTTTGGCATCAGTTCTCTTAATTCCGGCAGCTCCTCGGAGTCTCTCTAAGGACCCCTAGGACCCAGGCTGCTGCCCTTCTCCTTTCAGCTCGTACATCATCAAGGCAGGCTCAGGCCACTCTCTGGGCTCTGATGCTGAATGGGGTGTCAGCTAACAGGCTGCACTGTGCTGACCTGTCCCTGGGGACAGTGGTGCAGTCTGGAGCTCCAGAGGGTGAGCACGCAGCACACCAGCACACTGTGAACTCTCTCCACGCAAGGGGGACACACCAGGACCCTCAGCTCTCGTGGAACTCCTGAGCCCTCTGAGGATGGCTTCCACGGGGCAATGAGTGCCTCAGTCGTGGGCGCTCACCTGGCTGGCTCCGCTGTCTTCTCCTGTGCTGACCCTGTGGGTGGATGGCCCCAAGGAAGCAGGGGAACAAGGTCTCCCACACTCCTCCTTGCTCATGCCCGTCTCCCTGTTCAGATTTTGCAGAGGATGTGGTAGGTATGATAGGAAGACAGTAGAGCTGGGGGCATCGTGGCTGCAGGGAACTGCTGCAAGCAGAGAGTGCCAGCAGGGAGTGTCCCCAACCCTAGCTTTACCACTGAGGGCAAGTGGGGTCGCTGGTAAGTAGCACTCGAAGACTAAAACCCACCTCTGCGCTCCCAGCCAGCGTCCTCTGGACTGACCCAGACAATTCCTTCCCTGTCCTCTACTTGGGGCCTCCTTCGCTTTATCACCTTGCAGTCTGCCAGAGCCTGTGTGATAGAGAACGAGGGGAGCAGTGACACCCAGTGGAGGAATCATCACCATCTCTCTCCTTCCTGGAGACGGGAATTGGCCTGCCTTCTGCTTGGCCTGAATCCTGAACAGATCTCACCTTCACAGGACTGGGCTTGAGTCCTGTCCGTGGTGCTGACATCCCAGGGTGGGAGGAAAGGCAAGCTGACTGGAAGGTGCCGGAAGGGCCTGACATGTGACCTCTGCTGCCTCGAGGGAAGCCCACGAAGCCACGCCTGGCTCCAAGTGCCTCTCCCAGGACCAGTCCACTTCTCTCCACCCAGGGAGGCGGCCCTACACAGGAGGAGGCACGGGGGGCTGATGGACGAGGTTGGCCTGGGGACACAGAGTCACCTTCCTGCCCTTTACCCTGATAGCTTTTTCACCCCGATAACTGGGGTTTTCAGAGGTACTTTCTCAGATGGACCACACCCTGATCTCTGGCCACCCCAAAACAATCATAAAATCTTGAATTTTGGAAGAAACTTTAGAGATCATAGAGAGGTCCAGCTTCTGAGTTGGTGTGGCATTCCCCCATATGGCTCTGCCCCAGAACAGGCTGTTTAGTTTGTGTGCACAGCTTCATGAACACCAAGCCCTGTCCCAGGAGACTGAAGCATGGTTCAAGAGCACCCCCTACTGTCAGCCTTCTGTGGGCCCAGACCTGGTGGTGAGGGCACTTGGACATCTTCACCCCTCCCAAAGCCCCAAACCCGGGATTTTTTTGCCACGTCTATTTATTAAAACTCCTGGTACTCTCCACCACCTCCTTTCCTTTCTTTGCTGTAAGACTGATAAGTATTTTGGGGCGACATCAAATTATTCTGATGGGGTCTATTTCAGATATATGCTAACCTCAACTAGGCCCTTGCTACTTGTTTACCACTTTTTTTTTTTAATGCATTCTCCTGACTTCCTGCTACATTTTCCAAAGTGCTAGTTGTCCATTTTATATGTTCTTAAGCTCCAAATCCTGATTCTACCTCTGGCCTTCTCATTATACTGAGTTTATGGATTCCCTTAAGATTTCTTATATTTACCTCAAAACCCTCTGTCTTATTTGCTACTATCTTGGAGGAAAAAGTATCCTCCTTCCTAAGAGTAAACCTCCACGTGTGCTCTTGAGTCAATTTGGCATTCTTGTTCAAATTTACTTTTCCCAATAGTTTTGTCTGCTCTGACTTCTAACAGGCTTACGGTTTCCTGGGGACGGGCGGGGCGGGGGCGGGCAGGAAGCTGCCTTGACTCTGCTTTTGCCTCTCAGATTGTGTTGTCACCATCTCTTCATCAAACATCTTTGCCATACATTATGTCTAATCCTTTAATTCCTATTCATCCTTCATTCTTCAACCTACTGCCACAGGCTTTCAGTACCTCCTCTGGATTAAAACCAGTTCTTGGAAGATCATTACTGATCGCCTACCTGTAAAATTTACTAGTACCCCACCACCCAAAGTTTCCTTCCTTGCCTCATTTATTCAAACAGGATGGCAGGCAGTATGCTAAGCCCTGGGAACACGCGGACAGAAAGAAACAAAACATCCCTTCTTCATACAAAAGGTACAACAGGAGTAGGACCACCTAAATTTGAGAGACGTCTTCAAGGAGATTACCAGGGTGAGGATAAGACTGGTGTTCTCCATTCCAGGTTGAGAGAACAGAAATGTGTGGAACAGACAGACAGTCACAAGAAACAGAGAGTATCACTGTCTGTCCGGGAGAAGGCCCTGGGTACCACACTAGCAAAACTTAAACTTCACTATGAAGGTATTGGGGGTGGGGGGTTTTGGAGAGTTTTGAAAGGAAGTGACATAACCCATTTTAGATGCTCTAAACCGCAGTGCTAGCTTGTCTGCTGACAATTAATCATCAGCCCTACATCCTGCTACCCTCCCTTCCACATCACAGTTCTCAGGTTCCCTCCAACAGGATCCCAGGTTAGACCCTGCAGATAAGAGGCACAAAAGTGAAATTTGTGGGCTTCCCTGGTGGCGCAGTGGTTGAGAATCTGCCTGCTAATGCAGGGGACACGGGTTCGAGCCCTGGTCTGGGAGGATCCCACATGCCGCGGAGCAACTAGGCCCGTGAGCCACAACTATTGAGCCTGCGCGTCTGGAGCCTGTGCTCCGCAACAAGAGAGGCCGCCATAGTGAGAGGCCCGCGCACCGCCACGAAGAGTGGCCCCTCTTGCCACAACTAGAGAAAGCCCTCGCACAGAAACGAAGACGCAACACAACAAAAATAAATAAATTAATTAAAAAAGTGAAATTTGTAAGGTGAGAAAGAAGAAGTCTAACTCCTAGAATTGGCAGCTGTGGGCGGTGGGTGGCCACTGGCAAACGTGGGGTTTTGGTAGCTACTTTCCAGAGCCCTCCTGAGAATCACCAAGTTGGCGCTGCAGGCAGCTGAGAGAAAGCTCCTTGGCGAAGGCTTTCCTGGGGCCACAGCGCTTCCAGATCTCCTGAAAGCCAGCGAGGTCCTCCTGATCCTTCCTCTCCCAGCCCTTCCAGTGGTTGTAACATCCCTGATTTCCTGATGAAACCCTGATACAGGATGCCATTTTGAATAAGTCTTGCCTAGAAATGGTCCTACATCGACACCATATACTCAGTTCTCCGTCATGTCAGACCACTAATCTCTATTTTTCCCAAGATTTCTATCTCACTTCTCTCCACTGTAAAGATGACTCCAAAACTACATATATATATATATATATATATATATATATATATATATATATATTTACTTTTAGCCTTTCTCCTAAGCTCCACATCCAAATTTCCAATTATTTCCTGGACACCTCCACCTGGATGACCTGCTGAAACCTCTAACTCAACAAATTCGATAAGAATCGCCTTCCTTTTAGGGACTTCCCTGGTGGCACAGTGGTTAAGAATCCGCCTGCCAATGCAGGAGACACGGGTTCCATCTCTGGTCTGGGAAGATCCCACATGTCATGGAGCAACTAAGCCCATGGGCCACAACTACTGAGCCTGCGCTCTAGAGCCTGCGAGCCACAACTACTGAGCCTGCATGCCACAACTACTGAAGCCCACGCGCCTAGAGCTCGTGCTCTGCAACAAGAGAAGCCACTACAATGAGAAGCCCGCACATTGCATCAAAGAGTAGCCCCCGCTCGCCACAACTAGAGAAAACCATCATGCAGCAACGAAGACACAACACAGCCAAAAATAATAAATAAATTTATTTTTTAAAAAAAGGAATAGCCTTCCTTTTAAACTACTTCCTTTTCATGAGTCCACAGTTCTGGTAAGCACAATACAGTTATTTATTCCAGTTATCTGGCTGAAAACCACAGGCACACTACATTTCACGCTCATTCAGGTAAACATTTATTGAGAGGCTACAATATGCCAGGCCCTTGGCTAAGTGCTGGGACTAGAATGGTTAACAGGTAGATGTGTTCCCTGCTCTCAGAGCTTAAAGTCCAGTGGAGGATCTAAGAGAAACCTAAACACATTTCTGAAATACCTTAAAAAAAATCCTTTACCTGTAACTTGCAAAAATTCAAGATTCTGAAATATCTTTTGAATTATTTCCCCTTCTCTTTCCCACCCCCCTTATCAACCAGTAACATTCACCTGGACTATTTCTCTAGTTTACTAGCTAGACCTTTTATTGCATCATGGGCTTTTTTATGTTTTGATGAAACACACATGCACATACAGTATTTTGCAGAAAATTTCAGGGGGTCATCAACAGTCCCTTTGAGGCCAAACCCCAGGTTCTTGGGGTTTCTCATTAACCTAAAGAACCCCACCTCAGTGTCTCTCCCATCTTCACCATTCCCGCCTAGGGCTGTGTGTTTATAAAGCACAATCCTATCATGTCTCTCTCCTGAAACAGAAACTGTCAGTGGCCCATTTTCAACAAAAGCAGTGCCCAGTACACCCTCAGGCCTTCTCTCTCAAAAGTGCCCTGCACAAACCCAGGTTCCTTCCAAACTGAGATGCAACCCCCAAATACGCCCTACGCAAGCTCATCACGAGGGCTTTCTTTGCTCAGGCTGTCCCCTCACCCAAGTCTCAGCTTATCCAAAGCTCTCACTTCTTTGAGCTACTTTGACATTTTGTACTTCAGACATTTACATCCGGTCTTAGTTTTAGAGTTGATTATCCAAACTTTTTCAGAGTAAGAGAGCAGGAATCATCTTATCTTCGTACCTCCTGAAGCAGCTGGCATAAGGCCCAGCCCAAAGCAGATGTTTGGAAAAAATGTTAGACTAAATTAAACTCAAATTTCCCTTTCACATCTTAGTCCCACTTGTGTCCTTCATGCTTTTTCCTCTCCTACGTAACTGTCCTTCAAATATTTGAAGACAATTACCTTGTCCCTTGTTCCTTATCTGCACAAAATCCAGAAGATCCTGGCTAACTTGGTGATCCAATTCAATGTCAACAACAGTCAGTATAAGCACAAAATAGTCAAGAAGTCCCTAAGGGTTCTATTTCCCAACTAACCTTCGACTCACACTCTATGGTTTGGGGCAAGCAGTATCTCTTCACACCCTTTCTTCTACCACCACTTAGCTACAATAAGAGGGAAACAAATCATCTCACCCTCATCTTAGTCATTTCTTGTAAACAAGAGAGGTGGCAAAGCACTTGGAGCTTTGGAACAGAAAAGGAGTAGGACCAAAGTTATGGATAAATGTAACTGAGAATGGTTAACAACTAGCTTTAGCTCTGCTATTAAATCTGTGACCCAGGACAAAACTCAACTTTTGGGGGCCTGTTTACCTACTTTTTGCATATTACGGAGACTGATAAAAGCCGAGGAATTTACACCACTGAAACAACATTAAAAAAAAAATCTTCTGGACGATATGTAATCTTCTGGACCTTAGGCATTTTATCAATTGTATTTCAGTTTTGCAAATACGAAAGCTGAAAACAAAAAAGCCACAGATCATTGTTTCTTTAAATTCTCTTATGAGTTATTTATGAGCCTTAGAGTTTTAAAATCACCCAGCCTACACACAAAAAAGTTCTGTTTGGCCTATTAACCTCTATTCATTTTATACACCTACTTCCATCAACTCTGAAGGGAAGTTGTGGAAGGAAGTGCAAGGACTCCACTTACAAACAGCTGCTTAACACATCCGGTTTCCCTCAGAGATGGATCAAACGCAGAATATATTCTTTAAAATGACCAATTCTTATTAGATGTGCCTTGAACATTTGGGCCAATGTTTATGTTCTTTCCCAAATTATTTGGGTTACCACCAATAGAAACACTTATCTTACCCTTTAAAGGGATATTTTTCTAATCATGTACTCATTTCTTTAAATCAGTTTGTTCAGAAACAATTTTAGAAATGAATTTTCAAAGGCGGCTCTTCCTGGTAGGAAATTGCCTGCATGTCTAAAGGCTATGTCTAGACTAAGTTAATAATGCGTTCAGCACAAAGAAGTAAGTACTGATTTTTGTGACGAAATAAGTATTTGGTTTTTTAAAGAATTCATGCTAATGTCCTCGGTCATCTTTCACTTGGATAGAACACTTGAGCGGAAATAGCCACATGTGACAAAGGATATGTCTCACAATTATGTTTAAGGTACATAAGCTGTCAGCTCTTGAAAGTTTACATACCCTAAATATAATAAGGACCTTAAATCAAATGATGTTGGTAAAAACTTGATAGAAAACTCCAATAACAAGTGCAGTGTATATGCCATGTCTTCAAATCTGGGCAAGCGTTGGTGGAGATCACTAACTGCATTCAGCTCTGTATTGGTCATCATAGCATAATCCTGGTGGAAACACACTGTTGACACTTATTACCTGTTCACAAAATACAATTCATATAGAGTTAAGGATAGGCTATTCTTTCCTCCTCTGCAGTTTCTGGAATTGCTCTAACTCAATGTAGCCTAGAAAATGACCCACAGCCATCTGACTTGCAACCTCCCCTAAGACTGCAGTAAAAGTTGCCTTCAACATCTCGACTAAAATTTTAACCATTAATATAATACCCTGTATGATGAGCTTTTGGAAAACAAACTATTGATTGTAAATCAAAAGAGCTTCATCGCAAAAGACGATGTTAAAAGGAGAGAAACCACTTCAACAAAACAAACACGTGGGCAGGTGCTATTCAAACCAAGGTCCATAGCAAGAAGCTCCCTCTACTGCCCGACAAACTAAGCCTATTAGCTTATAAAACCAGAGCACAAAACTGCACTAAGGTGGTAGCTTAAACCTACACACTTAACTTAAAATTAGAATAAAGAAAAAAGTAGGGAAACCCTGAGAGCAGACGACAGAACAAAATGCGGTGACCGAGAAAGCAGCGGGTTGAGCTTCACTTGGCTGATTGAGAAGCTTCAAGCTAACAGCGGGGAAAGCTGAGATCCAACACAATTCACACCACAGAATCCTCAAGGGCACATAAACTGACAGTGCCAGGTACCCCTAGAACCAAGGATAAACTCTGCAGGGTGGGGCTAAAATAAAGATTACTGAGAAAGCTGTTTTAAGAAGTTAGTTCCCTAAATTCATTCCCCAACTCCACACCATAGCGCAACCACACTTCTCCTAAGTGGGCAGATATTTGGAGACAATCTCTGGAGAGAAAAGGACTGAAAACAGGGATGAAGTAAATATATTCATACTGAATACAGAGACCACCGCGACAGCTCCGGCAGTCAGACCCTCACCCTCTAGGCCGGCCAGTATAAGACTCTTCTCTATGGAATCTGACCAGCCCAGGAGAAAAAGCCCAAAGATGTTGACATTAGAGCTTCCCCAACACAGAGCCCATCCAGATCTTCCAACAGTGAAGTTCAAAGTTGGCATGCCTTCATGTTTACAAAACTTCCTATCAGCTTTTTAGTCTTATTCAAGAGCAGGTATCAAGGACTACCAGGGATCTGAGAAGTCTCTTAATATAGAAGATAGAGATCAAAGCAAAACAAACAGATAAAATCAACTTGAAGAAATAGAAACAATGCAAGGAGACTAAAACTATAAATATAAACAAAGTTGAGATAAAACTTCCTAGAAAGAAGAGCAAAAGACAAAGATGGCAAACTGGATAAAAGAATAGGAGAAAGTCCAAAATGATGGGATTTTTAGAAATGGAAAACAGTGAAAATAATTGCAAGAAATTCACTGGTGAAATAAGTCAAGAAAACTTCCCGGAATTGAAGGACATGAGCCAACAGATTTTAAAAACCTAGTGTGTATCCACTGTGTTCAGCACAATGAATTAAAATAGACCCACACCAAGGAACACAGAAAACAATTTCTACAGGCTTCCAGAGAGGGAGACAATAGGATTACATATAAAGGATCAGAGTGGCTTTGGATTTCTTTTTAACAGCAATACTGGAAGCAAGAAGACAATAGAGTAATGCCTTCAAAATTCTAAAGGAAAAAATATCTACAACTTAGAATTGTCTATCCACCAAACTATCAACTGAAACAGAATATTTTTGTATATGCAAATTACTAAAATATTTATTTCCCACATGCATTTCTCAAGAAGTTACTGGAGGATGCACTTCAACAAAATTAGAGAAGAAGAAGAAAAAAAAAGACTAAGAAATGGCATATAAAAATACAGGGGAAAGTAGACCCAAGAAAGGAGAGAGGTGAAAGGAAATACTAGGAATGTCAGCTGTGCACCAGATCTGAGTACTGTGAGCCGAGACAGACATTGAGGGTTGTCAGTACCAAGATTCCCACTGCTGTTAATACCAGCAGACTGCCTAAATCAGTTTGGTCCAGGTTCTTTTCTGTACTTATCTGATTTTGACCAAACCTAATGAAATTTCTGTTCTCCCCTCCACGCCCTGGTGAACTGATCAGCTGACGCTTATTTTAAACCACCCCACTCCCATGGGTTGGGCTTTGATCAACTCCAGAGGGCTGAGGGAAGCCACGGAGAGCTTAGACACAGGAAACAGAGAGCAGACCACTGTGCCAGACATCCAGGATCGGGCTCACAACAGCCCTGTCGGATGCCCTGAGTGCACTGGACCCTCTTTTCCAGGATTCATTCATGACCTTGCACACTGTCTTCCCCAGAATTGGCTTTTATAAATTATCAGAGAAACTAAAGCCAAGCTATGACCTAAAGAATCTGTTCAATTTATCTTCCCCTAAAATCCTTGATCTGATAGTGACAATACTGCCCTTCACTTACACAGCTAAGTTTTGATTTGCTACTTAGCTTTTTAAAACAAAGCAATGCATTATCCAGGGGTACATATGTAAGTGGCAAAACTCTAAAGAAAGATCAGCACAGAAATCAAGATAATGGTGATTTGTGGATGGTAAGGAAAGAAAAGGAAATAAAATTGGAAAGGGACAGATAGGAGGTCTTTCAAGATATTATAGGTTCTATTTTTAACTTCGGTGGTAGGCACACTGATTTTTATTGTTTTATTATTCTGTGAATGATATTTACATATTTTATAAAGTCTTCTGTATGATTCATTAAACATACGCACAATCACAGCACAGCCATGCAAAACAGAATTTCCCTCCCTTCACATTTTTGTTGATATACCAATGTCAGGAATATCCAAACCGCCCCCTACAATCCCCCAAAGCCTTGATTACAATTCACTACTACCTGATACTGCTTGTGTGTCGGGCCACCACTTTCCAGTACAATGTGAAGATTCAGGTGACTGAAGCAAAGCCTACAGACCAGAGAAAGCCTAGTCTATAGAGACATTTATTTGAGACAATCTGCTTTACATTTTTCAAAAACTATGTTAAAAATTTGTTTTTGGTAGCAAATTGAAGTACAGAGTAAATGTAAGAAGGAGAAAATCAATCTGAAAGCACAGAATATAAAATTTAAAAGATCTCCTTAGTTCATCCTACAAAGATCCCCTTAATGGATGTAGCTGGAAATATGCCATCTCCAGCTTTGGACTTCTGAATGTAACCCAAATCATACAGATTCCTAGCAACCTTGTACCCTCTTTTGGTTAGTGGTGTGACCATCTCTCCATCATTAGGTACTCCCCAGAATGAATGGTTGGTCACGAAAGATTTCTCTGTGGGCTTCCTCTATCAGTGTTTCCTGATCTCTTTCCTGTCGTGGCGCTCACATGTGCTGCTAATTGTATGGCACCCTGACCGCTGGGGCTGCCAGGTCTCCCCGAGACGACCAACATCTCAGCATAACCCAGCCTATCTGCTCCTTCGTGGCCCATGAGGCTTCTCAGTTGGGAAGCTGAGAAGCTTCTGAGTTGGGAAGCTCTGGTCTGCACAACACAACAGCACAAAGAAGCATCTTCTACTGAAAGCCACCGGAAGAGGAATTCTTGAGGATAAGATGGGCTGACCTTCAAAGATGGCAACGACCAACAGTAAAACGAATTTTTTTCTGATTTCTTCTTCTAACCCATCCTCCCTATTGCTAAAGATGTAAAATCAATGGAAACACCTGACGACTGTCACCACAAAATGTTTCAAATTCACATGCAATAAAATGGAAAAACAAAAACAAGAACAACCCAAGGGTCATCATCAAGTTTTCTGTTTTATTTAAGATTTTAGTTTTAATTCTGAAGAAAGAGGTACATTTCCTTTTTTTAGTTTTAGCATTAGGTTATAACCAGGTTTCTGTTTTCTTTTCTCCTGTCTTTTCAATACTGCACAAATGTCCAGAAACCACAGGGTTAAGTAAAAGCTGCAGGCGAGGTCGTCAGAGATTTGCTCCTGATGGTGATCAGGTGGCCCCAGAGCAGCGCTATCTCAGAGTGCCCTTAGTCAGGTGAATTTAAGGTAAAAAGAAAAAAAGATTCTGACAGAGGAGAAAGATTGAAGAAATCACTTATATTTCAGCACTTATATTATGCATAGGTATTAAATCTGTGAATACTTTTTTTCTTTAAAACATTTGAATTTACTTTAAATCTAAAGCCAAAATTTTTTCTCCTTTAAAAAATCACTTCTCCCCTCCTTAAACTCTTTAGCAATAGGCCAGTTACTACCGCAGATCAATTTGTCTCTCCATCAACTTCCGATAAATTCTCTTGCTTAACAACACAATCGAGTCCTCTCCATCAACTTGCCAAAAGAATTAAAAATTAAATTAAAAGCATTTTCCCTGCAATAGTGATAAGTTGAATACAAGATGGATGCCAGGACCACTGCTTTCCCCCATGCATTTAGCCATCTCATTTCAATCAACCTGGTTTTCAAACTTCTGCAGTTGATAATGCATTTACTTCACCTTCCCTATAAATTAATCATCATTTTCTGCTAAGCAGATTATGTCATTATTATGCGCAACAGACAAGCAGTAATTTTCTAAGTATCGAGACTGCCCTTTGATTTCTTTCTTTCCTCCTTAAAAAGGCATTTTTAGAAAACATTCAACAGTGTCACTCAAATGCTGGATCAACAGAAACTTTTACAATAAAAAAAAAGATGGTAATGACCCTGCGATCGCATTGCATCTGGGGGTAGGGAGAAACAAAACTGATCAGGAACTGGATTCTTCAGAACATAAGAGATGAGAAGGGAGCTGTGGGTCGGCTGAGAGGGCAAAAACAGGGTGGGACAAATCCTGCATTTTCTAATGAATTCTCCTCTTTCCCTAATGGCGGTCCAGTGTTGAACTCTGTAACAAATCTGTGGGGGTTTTGCTGGGGGGTCTGAAGGCTGTCTGAAAGCCTGGGGGTGGCGAGTGAAAGCTGGAAGGATTTGAAGGAGGAGGGTAGGGATTCCAACTGGCTCTGTGCAAAGGGATCTGTGTGCTGAAGGGGGCGCTGTGGTGGGTTTGTGATGGAGCAGCATTGGGGCCGTCCATCTCTGTGAGGGCCTGAAGGGATTTTAGCCAGTGTGGAGGATTGTCATCTTGAAGAGAGTCTAAACTGTTTCCTGAAGATGCTGGAATACCTAAGGAGAGAAAAGAAAACAAGAAGGAAAATGGTGAGTTTGTGCAGAAAGCATAAGAATTTCATCAAACAAAAAATTTTAAGGCACTTAGTTTCTCCAAAAAGAAACAAAGAATTACAATTTTAAACTCCTTCCAAATAATACCTTCTCAATCTTATGTTCCTTTTATTCCCCACCCACAATGACCACGATTTATTGTCACACAAACCCATGCCTCCTCTTCAACTATACAGACATCATCCCCCAGTGTCACAGAGGCAGAGTTGCCAAAATGAGTCCCCAGGATTGCATGATGTTATTTCCCAATTGTGCTTCTCCTTCTCTAATAGGGATACATGAACAAGATAGCCTTATAATAGAGAGCTTTATTTTTTAAAGTGGAGTATGTTCCTTTGAGAGGATAAGTCAGATCCTTTTGTACTTTGAGACCTACAAAATACACACATTCTGTCAGATGTTAGCACCTACTTACACCAAAAGAAGCAACCTAGGTACCAAATGCCTTGTTACACAACTAGGCCAACAGAGTTAACTGAGGCTACGTGACCCCGGAGAACGAAACAAGCTACCACACACTTGTGGCTTTGGGAAGATTACGTTGAAGAGACCTCTTGTTTTTAGTTAATCTGTGCTAAAAACCAAACTGATGGCAGTCAGTGGAGCTGAAGGAGTGAGAAAGTTACCTGTGATGATGGCTGGGTCTGTCCAGCTGCCAGGGCTGTCCCAACTCGGGCTGTCGGTGGTGGCAGTGTTGGACGTTGGTGCACTGTGGCTGGCGTTGGAGGGGGAAGAAGAATTGGGCAGTCCACCAAAGTTGATGTTAATGTTGGGTAGAAGTGCCCTTAGCCCGTCCTGCCATTCCTTCATATTTAAACTCTCTACAGAACTGCTGTTGTCTGGGAGATTTACCAACAAAAAAATGAAAGATAAAAAAAAAAATAAAAAGCTGACGTTAGAAACATATGTTGTTCTTTAGTGGTTAAGCGGGAGAAGAATTATTCTTTCTCTATTGAGCATTTAAAATGGGTTTTCCTAGCAAGATAAACTTGGTTAGGATTTTGCTCATGAGCTCAGAGCCCCTGAAATAAGTGAGGAAAAAATTGCTCAAGGATCAGGAGAGGGATCCTTGTCCTTCTTACAGACTCTTTACCATTTTCACTTGTAAGTCAATAATCCAGTTTAAAGACTCAATGCTCCAGAGCACAATTTAGTTCCAGCTACATTATGAAGTTTCAGTTAGTGGGGCATTTAGCCAGCTGAGCTGATTTACGCTATAAAAAAAAGCAAGGCTGTAAAGTTCAATATAGGAGTGTATTCTGAGCCCATTAAATGACAGAAAAGTCATTTTATGAAGAATAAACATAAGACAATAGAAAAAGAAAAATAATTAAGTTCTTCCTGATTATAAAACTGATCATGTATTTCAGAGGAGAAAGGCAGTAATGAATAGGCTTTTGAATTTGAAAAGAGTATTTTTCCATTAGTCACAAAGGCCAAGGAGACAAGGGCGAAGCTACCTTTTAGATGGAATCATTTCCAGCAGTCTGCCCACTCTATTCTTACAGTTCTACCCATCATTTAAAACACAAGTCCTGGAGTACTACAGTTAGTTCTCTGGTTCTATTTACAAATAGCATCAAATATGATAAAATACTATCAAGATAAAAAGGCTTTCATAAATTGTGACTAAACTCACTTGATCTACTGCCATCCAGAAGCCACATGGTATATAACTAATTGGCTGGGGGGAGGGGAGGGGAAGCATAAAGTGTAACTACTACTTAGAATAACTGCTTTATTGAAAATAGGATGGTAGGTCAAACTACCAACTGTGGTTTTTGAGAAGAGCATAGAAAATTATTTCTGGTTCTACAGAATTGATGAGCAATCACCACTGATGATGATGATGACGACGATGACAACGATATTCGATCAGGTACAGTCTATGCTATTTGGTGAATTCAGAGTTTTCTTTTTATAATGTTTCCTTTGCACCAATCACTAACCTATGCCAAATTATAACATTTCAGCAAGTGAAGCTTTTGACCCAATTGATGTTATTTATAAAAAGACAAAAAACTACAACCAAATGCCACAAAAGTCATCTCTGAATTTACTTAGATGAAGAAAAGACAATCTACACTACAGACTAGTCAATAGAAAGGAAAATAAATTCTTCAAACCGAATTCCAATTCACAATCAGTGTAATTTCCTGAAGCTTACCCTTCTATTTGCATCCTATCTGACATTTGCATTGTGTTGTACAATTCACAAAGCACTCTTATAGTCCATTATTATTTCATTTGATCCTCATGTTGTGAGGTAGGCAGAGCAGGGGGAATAGTGTGCATTTAACAGATAAAGAAATAGACTCTAGAATAATTTGCACATGTCACATGACTTGTACCATCAAGACCTGAAACCCAGACCCTGAGTTGTTTTTTTTTTAGTAACACCGAGCTCTCACTCTTATATAGACTATTTACTTTATATTTGTATAGACAATTAACTGGTTTTTTAATAGGTTAAATGTTTAAGGCAAATCCCAGGGGCTTGTGAGACCCATGATGAAAAGGAAGCAAAAAAGAAACACGGAAACATTATAGTATGTCCATCAGCCATGACTAGTAGGAGAAATACTTCGCTAAAGGAACAAACTGGAATTTGCAGCCAGGGGAGAAAAATTCTAATCAACAACACAATCATCAATTCCCCCCACCCCGTAGTCCACTCCAGCTGCATGAGGCATTAACAAGATGACACTAATAAAGTCCTAGAATACCCCCAATTACAGGAAGGTTCGGTGGCTACATGCTAACCTTTAAAGTAGTCACACTGTCAGACTGAATAACTTAACTTGTTTTCAATTAACCAAAAACTGAACTCTAAACACGGAAAACTTCACAGGAGGGAAATAAAATCTCCCTGATATAAAAAGGTGATGTACAACTACATGGGAAAATTTTAAGGAAGATTAATGCTCTTGAACTTTAGGTAGCCAAAGTCAATAAGAAGCCTATGCAGATGATTTGAGGTTCCCTCTTTCACTGCACAGGGAAAAAGAAAAAAACCCATAACTTAGTGAAACCCATTTTCTCCTTACTTTTGCTTTACAGTTAGTGAGAACTGGAACTAAGGAACTTTGCATTAACAGAATAACATTTGCATTTATATAAAGTTTATCTGAAAATCAGTATTACAATAAAATCGACAGACATTTGTTCACAGGTAGGGGATATATGGGAACTCTCTGTACTCTCCACTCAATCTTGCTGTGAACTTAACACTGCTCTAAAAAAATAACATCTATTTAAAAAACAGATATTTGTTTCTCTGGTTTTAGGCTAATGAAATCAAGCAAGAGTATGTTAGCCAAAGACATTCACAGACGGCACATGATATAGAAACAGTGAGAAACTTAGATCCTCCCAGGTGAACTATGATTATAAGATACCTTGGGGAATAAATTAGCTAGTTTATAATTCTCACAATCTTGCCAAAAACAAAGTCATGTGCCTAGACATCTTGGGAGCCTGATAGCATGGAGGATTGGTTTATAATGGAGTTGTGAGTGTCACTAGGAACTGGACTGACGCATTAGCTCTGGGAATGGGACCACTTTTCTAAGTAGTTTACAAGAAGAAAAGAAGTTTTCTTCACTGTTTTCTCTACTACTGCTATGCCAAGTGCTGGCACAAGGAAGGGGCAAGAAAAAGGAAATCAGATAAATCCTAACCCCATGAAAATTTCAACAACCACACTTGAAATCACCTCCTCTACCTCCCTGCCCACCCGCCCACCCCACCTCTGACCCAAATTTGTTTTGGCTGAGAGGGCTTCTGGTAATTCCATTCCTTGCGATACATACAGCAGGGCTGATTAACCTCAGCACTACTGACATTTTGGACTACATAATTCACTCCCCGTCGTGAGGGGGCTGTTCTGTGCACGGTAGGATGTTTAGCAGCACCGCTGGATGCTAGCAGTGTGCGCACAACTACCCCCCACCCCCAATTCTGACAATGAAAAATGTCTCGACATTGCCAAATGGCTACTGGGGGGGGCGGGCGCAAAATCATCCCTGGCTGATAACCACTGACACAAAGGAAGCTGATTCCTTTGTTTCTAGGACTCTAAATAATTCCACTCGAATACACATTTCCTTTTAAATAGTACCAGGACAGGACACCTGGATGCAACCTGATGCAACTTCATTTCCCTTTATTTATATACGACTTCACACTGGCATACGATTCACTATGTACAAGTCCGTAGGTCTAATGGAGAAAACACTAGGCTGAAAATTGCAGATGGGCTGTATAAGGCAACCGTAATTAATATAACCTGGAGCATGTAAGTAAGTCTCTTAGTATGCTTCGTAAGTAAGAATAACATCGGCTTTCTTCTCTCGTAAGGATAAAATAAGAGAAGGGAAAGCAATTTGAAGACCATTTATTACTTGATAGGTGCCTAACAACAATTTTTTTCTAATACTCAATACTGAATAAATAGTAGTTTCCAAAAAGCCAAGCTAAGAAGATTTCTCACTTGCCAGGAACTGGCTCTGGGCACAACAGTCTCCTCCTAGCAATGGAGGGATAATACCCGATATTCTCACAGAGGTACTGTGTAGTCAATCTAACTAACAAGCCTTCTCACCACCAACACAGTACAAAGACAAAGAAGACATAGAAAGCCCTTTAAACTTTCCATAAGCAAACTACAATGAAAATCAAGTCACTGAACATACTTTATACTAAATGATACTAATTTTATTTTTAAAGTATTTAATTAGTAGTAGTGTAATACACTAGGGAAGGATTGTATATTTTTAAAGGATTGCTAATATGTTTAAATGTTTTATGATGTTAAAAAATTAATTTTAATTTCCAAATATGTACAAAACCACTGTTTTCGGTTCTAAATAATTTGAGGTCAGGAGAGCGGGTGAAGTTGTTTGTAGTAGTTTTATTTTTCAGAGTAGAACTCAAAGACAGAATTTAAAGTACTTTCAAGATGCCATATACCACACTCTCATATTTCATTGTGTAAGAAGTACCAGTATACTTCAGTTTACCTAGCACAGAACACATTTTATTAAAGAAGAAATTATGGTTAAAATTCTGCCAGTTTGCTGGTAGCCTAACACCCAGTCCGTAACAAGCCAATCATCGCTCACTAAGCAGCTGACAAGTCTAGATTTTAGCAACAGTGGCAACAACAAAAAATCTATGTGTTAAAGCTGCCAAGATAAAAGTCAAAGCAACTATTTACTGAATGCCTACAGTGTCTAAGGAGGGCAAAGCCCTTAAGCCATGACTCCTGTTTTCAAGGAGCTTAAAGTCTAGATGGTGAGACAATGCAAATATGGGAAAAACTCAATAACCACAACCTGAAAAACCAACAGAAGAAATGTCATGGGGTTGTACATGATTAATAAAGGCTATAAAAGTTTAGTAAAAAGAGAGGCTAGTTAGGCACACGTGTGGAAATGTGCTGGTGGGTGAACAAGAGTTGCAGTCTTTCATTCATGGAGTTAAGTTCATGGAGTTAAAATTCGTAGATGCCCTGAGCCTGAAAACCCCACGACAGGTTAAAACTATCTTTGGTATTTTTACATAACACTAAACTAGTCTAACTACTTACTAGGACATACACATACACATTTTATAAGCAATGATTATATTACAAAATAAAATGAAGCTGTGTCTGACATCAGGTCTTTCACAGAAAATCATAAAGCAGGAAAAGACGAATGGCTTAGGCCAAGAGCACACATTACAGTGGCCAAGTGGATTTCCTCAGATTAACTGCAATATATTGTTATAAAATGTAAAACTTTGCTACCGAGAACCACCTCAGGAGCCACTGGGGAGGAAGGGGACAGGGTAGTAGGACAACACATCCCTCCCACCTCCTGATTTCATCTATTTCCATTTTAGGGTAGCAATAAGATTCCATTTGAAAAACAAGATCTGCTAAGAGGGAAGACAGAAGATCTATGTATAATGACAACATGGTGAAATAAAGCACACTTAAGGGGGAACCCTAAAACAAAAGGCTATTCCAAGTTTTTGTTTCCTCTAATACAGTTTACACCACCAGGTCGGGATTCTGTCTCCGCTTGGAATTTTGCCTCTATCTTCTTTTTGGTACCCCCTCCACATGGTCTTTTTATTATAAACACATAGGCCTTATTAATTAAACTAGCTAGATGTAACTACAGTCACAAATCCACCAATTTGTCCACTTTCATGTTTGGGCAGGGACAACTGGCTCACATATTCGGCCCTGATCCTTAGGCTACTCCATTCCCGACTGCAGTCCCTAGGACCAGAGACCTCTTATTTCAAGTTATTATATATTTCTGGTAGCAGTCTCCGCCAACTGGGAAGTAGTCACTGAGCGTTCCAGTCACAAAATATTCTTGAAAGAGTTTCTTCTGTTCATCCGTTTTTAATCCTTATCTCATAGCTACTTCCCAAAGCCTCAGTCTTCAATCTGATCTTTTTTTCTCACAAGATTTATCTTCCTTTTCTTCACTGCTGTCCTTTACAGTTCGAAGCCAGAGGCTACTTCCAATAGGTAGGTTACTTAGTGAAACAAATCTTTCTTGGTACAAGGGGTCCATCAGAAATCTAGTTCCCATTATGGTTAGTTCTTACCAGTTAGACTCTCAAATATTCATCCATTTTTAGAAGGACATACAGTACAGCCTGTCTCAGCCACTCTACCCCTCACTACACTCCCCACTCTGCCCCCAGCCCTGTTAGATACTAATTCCTGTGAGTTTGGGGACAGAGTCCATCTCCACCAGTATATGATTTCAAGAAAGCTTAAACTTTCTCAAACTTCAACATATCTCTAAGCAACTCAAATATAAATGAATTATGCTTGTCCTATATGCAAAACCAAACTTTAAAGAACACACAAACTTTCTCCTATCAGAACTTAAAGCCTTCATGACATAGGTATGTTGTTCTTTAGGACAGTCACAAAAATCATTTCAACTTATTAACTAAAATATGAATGAATTCTTTCAAACAGATTTATAAAATCAGTTTGTTTGTGAAAAAATGTTATTCTACTTAAAAAGAACTGACCCTCAAATTTCTAAGATTATGCTTTATTATAAAAAGCAAGATAGACCACTACTGCAGAGCAGATTTGCTGGGGCACAAAATCTTAAGGATTTAATAGACCTGAAAGTAGAGATTAAACTATGTGAAAAATTCCAAGAACTCAATGAAAAAGAGTTCTGAGAACAGAAGAACTTGAACAATGTATTAACAAAAAACAGTCAAATTTTATTCCCACTAGCAGAAGGAAGTAGAAATGACATAAACAGGAAAAGAGAGGCCTTGAGGATTAGCTAAATATGATTTAGGCTTTCTGGACTCTGTCTTTACTTCCTGCCTTTCTCTTTGTCTAGAATGCTTTCCCAATCTCTTTGACTAATTTTTACTCAATCTTCCAAAAGTCCAAGTCTTCCACTCAGATCATTCTGGATGACAGCACTGTGGTCTGAACCACACTCATGTGGCAGCACACTGTGCTGTGACATCCAGTATGTACACCCTTATGTGTACTCACATCTTCTCTCACAACTCTAATGAAAGGCCTGCAATAGGCTATTTTATAGATACTTGAGCATGCAGCTCAGTGTCTTAGAAACTTGATGTGTTTCAAGATATCTGCTGAGTCAAAGATCCAACTTGAGAGGAGCTGAAAAACCACCTTCCCCCCAAAAGCCTATTTATTTCACATCTGTGTAATGCTACGAATCAAGCTGTTCTCTCAAAAAAGATGCAAATCTTTCTGATGGCAGGAATGAGCTAAATTTGGGGCCCAAAAGGCCTCTCTGAAAAAAGAGGCCACTAAAATGCTGTTTTCAATACTGCTTGAGATGCCAAAACACAAGCAAATATAATTTTTAAAATCCAATGCACCAAAATAAATAAGGAATGCTTTTTAAAAAAGATATTCTAATATTATGTGTACAGGATAGTAAACAGGACTATTAGCTATATTCTATCCACTTTTCTACTCTAGACACTATTCATTCACTCACTATGCACTTGATGTACTTGATTACCTTAGTACCAACAATCCAATGAACTAAGTAAGTAGTAGTTTCATTTTACAAATGAGGAGACTAAGTAGACTCTGGTAGTTTAAAGAATTTGCCAAAGGTTATATAGTTCAAAAGTGCTGAAGTCAGTAATCATATCCATTCTGACTCCAAAGTGTTTGTTCTCACCACTAAGCACACTACCAACTAGTCCGTGTCCTGGCAGGACTCATGGGCCAAGAGAAGGGGAGGTCAGACACATTTAAACAACTACACCATGTGATAGTAAGTGTTGTTCTGGTACGAACAAAGTCCTGTGGGGCACAAAGAAGAAAATGAACAATTCTGCCATTCTGCATGCACGATAAATGATGACTGGAGAAGCTCAAGGGAAGAGAAGCTGATATGGAAAAGGGAAACGGCATTCCATACAGAGAGAGCAGGAGAAGCAGCTAATCACAAAATACAGTAGGAACACTGCACGATATACGTAGATGTGTTTTACACAATGTGTACTTTTCTCTTCTAGAATGTTCCTACGAGGATCTATGTTTGTTTTGGGGGAAGAATCAGACCATCTAATGAGAACCAGGAAAAACATCTAGATGTTTGCTTTATGAAGGATCTAAGGAAGTAAAATCTATTAAAAAAAAAACAGGAAAAAATACCTATGGAAAAAAGTCTATATATAAAGCTGTACATCGAATGAAGAAAAAGTAAACTTAAAAGTTAATGCAGAAGATAAATACATTCTTAGAAGCATTATAAACTGGATTAGATGGAACCAAGAAACAGAACTAAATGATGGGGAGGGACAAAAAGCCATTATAAGAAATCTATAAAATCTGAAATTGGAAGCTTGGAGGAAAGCGTTTAGGTGAGCACAAAACTGAGAACTATGAACAAAAGCCCCGTGAGGACATCCAAGGATGACTGAAGGAACTTATCATCCAGGAGAAGATATACAGATCCACCAGAATATGATTTCACTGAATTATAAAACTGCAGAGACATGGAGGATGTCAACCACCCTGACATCTCTGAGATCTAAATCTACCAGAAGAAAATAAACCTGAGAAAATTCACCTCCTGACCACCCCTCTTTCCCAAGTTGGAAACAAGGAGGGAAAATTTTATTCTGGACTTCTGACCAACAAAGAACAGGCTGGCTATTGTGAATATAATAGAAGCCCTAAGGACTTCGCTGGTGGCACAGTGGTTGGGAATCTGCCTGCCAATGCAGGGGACACAGGTTTGACCCATGGTCCGGGAAGATCCCACATGCTGCAGAGCAACTAAGCCCATGTGCCACAACTGTTGAGCCTGCACTCTGGAGCCCGCAAGTCACAGCTGCTGAGTCCGCATGCCACAACTACTGAAGCCCACGTGCCTAGAGCCCATGCTCCACAATGAGCTCACGTGCCACAACGAAGAGTAGACCCCGCTCACCGCAACTAGAGAAAGCCCGCGCATAGCAGTGAAGACCCAATGCAGCCAAATAAAATAAATAAATAAATTTTTTAAAAAATAGAAGCCCTAAGAGTATGTGACATAATTTTAGGACTTTAAGAAGCAAGGAATGAGACTAACTAGATTGAGTTCTTGGATGGCTGGCATCCTGGCTACTTTTGCAATCACCACAGTGTATTGCATTCACCGGTTTATATATTAGTTCTTTTGCCTGGACTGTGAGCTCCTCCAGGAAAGGGCCTTGATTTAATCCTCTATGTATACAGTGAATAGTTACTGAACCTGAACCTCAAGAGGTATTTAATGTTTCCTAAATGAACAGCCCTGAACATTTGCTTCCAGGTTTTTTTGAGAAAACATCTTTCCAAAGAAGGTTTAAAAAAAAAAAAAAAAGGAAAGGTAGGTCAGGATGGTCCCCTGGTTACAGGAGACAGTGATTCATAGGCCACAGAAGATGCTAAAATATGAACATTCTGACTATGCAATAAATAATTCTAATAAGGAAAAGAAATTGGGGCGAAATCTAAAGAAACCAGTTCTTGTGCAGGGAGAATCTCATGGGATAAGATGTGAAAAGAAAGCTTAGAAAAGCTGGATAGAGTTACGTAACCTACCTGTAGATAAGAGTATCATAATCCTTGAGGATTAAAATCAGAATCCATAATGATCTGAAGCTTGTGAAAAATGCTGAAGGCAAAAAAAAGCTAAGTTTGGAAAAGGAGAAAATTAGGAAAAGCCACTGCTCAGCCTGTCATAATGCTAAGTCCTGAGAAAAGCCAGAACTATGTAGTTCCATCTTCATTTTGCTTCCTTCCATCTTCTTTATAAAACAGCATGATCCTCAAACCAGAAAGGACAGATTAAGCAATGTGGAGAGAGAACTGTAAGTCAGAAGAGATGCAAAGACAGTAAAAGAACATCTATTCAATTTAAGTAAGTTTAAAATTTCCAGGTGCAAAATGGATTCTATTCCAGGGTGTTAATCCTCACAGATGTCATCACAAAACCACTGTTAAGAGAAGTTCCGGGATTTCCCTGGTGGTGCAGTGGTTAAGAATCTACCTGCCATTGCAGGGGACACGGGTACGATCCCTGGTCCTGGAAGATTCCACATGCCGCGGAGCACCTAAGCCCCTGGGCCACAACTACTGAAGCCTGAGCGCTCTAGGGCCCACATGCCACAACTACTGAGCCCACGTGCCTAGATCCTGTGCTGTGCAACAAGAGAAGCCACCACAATGAGAAGCCTGCTCACCGCAACTAGAAAAAGCCCATGCACAGCAATGAAGACCCGATGCAGCCAAGAAAAAAAGAAAGAGAAGTGCCGGGAAAGGAAGAAAAGGCAGACTCTAGAAGCTACATAATTAATATAAAATGAGTTCTTGGGAAAATTCGGAAACAGATTAGAAGCTGGATTTCTTTAGAAATGAATATGATAGGTTTAGCAAGCACTGCTCTACTGCTTACGTTTGCAGGCATTTTTTGTGAGAAATAATATGTAGCATTTTGGCTAAAACCTCAGCTCCTTTCCAAATAAAATACACAGGAAGTTCAACTTTGAGGTGGAACAGCAGTCATGGAGGCAGCTTCTACTGACAATTGTTTTCTACTGGAAATGTCCTCCTTCTAAATGCTATGGTCCATTTCCTTTCTTCTTCTATTGCCTGCCCAAACTCAAAAACTTTGCAGCTAAACTCCACTTCCAACCCACTGACACATCAATCCCATAAAACCAATGGAATAGAGTGATCAATGAAAGCCAAAATGCATTTCCATAAAGAACCAACCATATCAAAGTAATTTAACCTTTGGACAGGCTTTCTAGGATTGTCATAACTACAACAGATGTTGAATTCAGCAGTTTTTGGAAAGTTTTCTAGTGGTAACATTTTGGTATATGATAGTAAAGTACAGCATGGATGACAGCAGTGTTTAGATGAACTGTCACAGAATTTAAGATACTGTGTGTTAGCCTGAAAGTTCCTGAGATAGTGCTTGGCTTATCTTTGACTCCATGCTTTATATTATATTTAACAAAACCTACAAAGTTTATTTAAATATGCAAACAGAAAACTAATTCTAGAGAGGACAGAATCAATAATTAAAATTATACCTATTCTTAAATTAAAATTCTTAAAATCTTCACACAAATGTTATTACTGTTACTAATAACATTTATCTATCACTTTATAATCATGTAGTTTTTCATATGATAAACTTGTAAGATGGTGATATACAACAGGATACACTCTAACTACACCAAATCCAAACACATAAAATTTAACATATATACATTCAGATTTTTAAAAATTCATTAGCAAAGTGTAGGATGGAAGAGATCTAACCAGTCATGTGTATGAAAAAAGGTTTAGTGGTTTCACTTATATCATTTGATATAACAATTGGGTAATGGATCTTCTAAATAGGTAACATTAAAGTGTCTAAATCAGCAATGGTATGACATTGAGCAAATCACAAATGATAATCACTCTGAGCCTCAGTTTTCTCATTTACAAAATAGGGATAATAACCCCACAGGATTTTTTTTTTTTTTTGCGGTACGCGGGCCTCTCACTGTTGTGGCCTCTCCCATTGCGGCAGAGCACAGGCTCCGGACGCGCAGCCTCAGCGGCCATGGCTCACGGGCCCAGCCGCTCCACGGCACGTGGGATCTTCCCAGACCGGGGCACGAACCTGTGTCCCCTGCATCGGCAGGCGGACTCTCACCACTGCGCCACCAGGGAAGCCCCCCACAGGATATTTTTATAAAAAGACTCTGTAACCTCTAAAGGAATATACGAACTTTAGTAATAAGAACAGTGTTAATGAAAAAGGAGATTATCTAATCACGTCTGGATTATTAAAGTGTGAGCTTCATATTTTAAGAAAGGCATTCAGGGACTTCCCTGGTTGTGCAGTGGTTAAGAATCTGCCTGCCATTGCAGGGGACACGGGTTTGAGCCCTGGTCCGGGGAGATCCCACATGCCGTGGAGCAACTAAGCCTGTGTGCCACAACTACTGAGCCCGTGCACCACAACTACTGAAGCCCGCACACCTAGAGCCTGTGCTCCGCAACGAGAAGCCACCGCAATGAGAAGTATGCGCATCTAAACGAAGAGTAGCCCCTGGTCACAACTAGAAGAAGCCCGCGTGCAGCCATGAAGACCCAACGCAGCCAAAAATAAACATATAAAATTAAAAAAAAAAGGCATTCATTGTCATGCCAAAATATGTGTAGAGGAGAAGTGGGCTACAGAGAGAACTAGAAACCATGTTAGGTGTGAAAAGGTTAAAAGGACTAAGTTTGTTTCATTGAGGTCTAGTAGTTACTAGACAAGCGGAAACTGCCTTCACATATTTGACAAGAAGTATAAATGGGAAAAAGACTTTGGTTTAGCCAAGAGAAAAAATTCTTTAACAATTATAAGTTCCCTAAAGAGAGCTCCCTACTTAGGAAAGTATTAAGTTCCCCAAACAGCTCTTCATTACCCACACAGAGAGTTCTGGAAAATAAGGTATTTATTTAGAAACACTTTCTGAATTGTGTGTATACATATGTATGTATATGTATGTGTATATATGTGTGTGTATATATATATATTTGTGAGTATCACAAATGAGAAATTGGAGGTAAGAAAAGTATTGGTTAGGTGAAATTTTTTAAAGTTTGTGTGTGTGAAGGGAGGGAGCAGTGTGTGATCCTTGGGAAAATAAGGATCAGTCAAGAGCTGAATTTCCAGAGTTCAGAGGTAAAGACAGAAGAGAAGGACTGATCATAGAGTGGTGAGGGGAATCTTAACACTGAACTGAAGGCCACAGTTCAACCAAGAGGTGAGATAATTCATGTGGAAACGAATCTAATTAAGGTCTCCAGAAGTCCAGATTTAACACAAAGCAGATCTAGATCCAGGCTTTGCAGACCTCCAGAAATAATAATCAGACACTAACATTACTCTCTCAGCCATGAGTTTTCATTCAACAAACATTTATCGAATATCTACTCTATTATTTTCTCTGGGGCTTGATGCTATAATGTTTTACAGCAGCTTCCTAGAAGTCTTGCTGCTCTGCTTGTTTTGTATTTCTTCAACGGATCCCTGGAGTTTGGCTATTCGGAACAAAGCAGTGATAGCTTTTGATCGTTTAGTGCCAATAAAATATTTTTATGCGAGTATAAGTTCCTCTCCAGGCCTGAAGAGGAACTTGCACTAAGACCAAAGTATTTTGCTGCCTATGCAGCAAATCCCCATATGGTTATATGTCTACTGAAAGTCCTAAGGTTTCTGATGTTCATAATTTTCCAAACTAAAAGATTTCTAAATTTTCTAAAAGTTATTTAAAAACATACAGCCAGTTTTTACTCCATTTGATTACACAGCTCACTTTTGACAGTGAAGATCAGTCTCATCTTTTTCTGAAAGATGGCTCCTATCTTAAGGGTTTATATCAAAGACATAAAACTCCCCCCAAAAGAAGACTAAAATTATCCATGCTCTGAAACATGATTTTAATTGACAAATTCTTCATAACCCAACTCTGAGCTTTATTTTTAGAAAGTATCTTTTTAGGCATTAAAATAATCATTTGCTTTGTTTCTTAATTTTAGAAAAAAGATTATTTTTAGGAAACGAAGTAAATGCCTCATTATCCTGAAACTAAATAACATAGATATGGGTATAGTCATGGTAATAAACATTTCCAACCCAACTGACCAAGCATACATCTTTCTCCCTCACTATTTTCACAAACCAGAGATATTTGTTAAAGTTTGTTTTGAGGTTGTTTTATAAATAAACATTTGATTTTTCAAAACAAGAATGCAAATTTGAAATTTACTTATTTTTTAGCTATGTGAAATGTATGATTTAAGAAAAAATAAGACTATTTTGCTTCTTCTTCCTCCTTACTATTTATTCTTATACTGGGGAAAATACAGAAACTTTTTGCCTCCAATTTTCAAATTATGCTTCAATTTAGAAAGACTTAACATAAGACTGCATCCTTTCCAGAACTACAAAAGATGATACTCCTGTGGAGGAAAGCATTTCAAAAGGCCTATATGCTGATGAATTTAAAGAGCTATATGCTTACCATCAGTTCACTAAGGGGCCTTAGTTTAAAAATCATTTTTGAAATATACTTATTTAAGTGTTCATCCTTTGCTATGATTTATTATAGTTCAGTTGCAAAAGAATGCCAGAGATGGTCTTGACAGAACCAAATCTCAATCAGTGTAGAAGAAAGGAAAGCAGGAAGGAACGAGGGAAGGAAGATCATATGAACACAATCTTAAATATAAATTAGAAACTACAATTCCTATTTCACCACATCCAGGTTTATACTGAACTAGAACATTTTACTGAAAAAAAATTAGTTCTATTAAAAATCACACATATTTGTGAAGCACTTTATTTTAGTAGTATTGTCTAGAATGTATTTTTAAAGAGCTAGAATAACTTAGAAGTAGGAGAAAGTGAATAACACCAATCTTACAATGTCAAAAGTCTACCAATTTGACACTTGTTACTCAATCTACTCCAAACCCAGACTGTGCTTTCTGCTTAAATGTGCTGTTTTGATTTAAAAGACAGAAGAAAAAAATAATATGATCATTTAAAATCAAAAGCTAGTTTGGAAATAAGACCAGATACTGAGAAGGAAATTGGGAGGTAAATGACCAGAGACTCTGAGTAAACAGCAGCCTGACAGAGCACTTTCTTCTCCTTTGAAATGGGAAAATTCAGGCCTGTCAGGGATCCTGTAGGGTAATCACACAGGTAGTGCACATTAAGATCTAGTCAAGACCGCCCCCTCTAATTGTGGTTAAGTTACACAGAGATAGAAACAATTTCTTGTTTGTCCAAAGAAAGAAAAACAAACTGGATAGAGAGGTGAGTACAAACTATCAGAATAAGACTCCAGCTAGTCAGGAATTAAAACCTGAAAGCATGTTCTAAAACTAAGGTTGCAGGGCTGTAGGTATTTATTTGGAAATTATGTAAGATCTTTGCTTACTTTAGTAATAAGCTTCATTCCAATCACCTACCATTTAAAATACAGGTGAGGTTTTGCAGCATTGACTACACTAAGACTCAAGAAATGTCATTCTTATTTGTGACTCTGGGACTGGGGAAGGCCACTGTTAGGTTAATTAGTGAATGTTAATAGTTTAGATGTAAAAACAAAAAACAAACCAAAAAAACCCATACCTGGTAGCAAATCATACCCTAAGTGAGGGATGAGGGAATAGGGCATATATATATCAGTAATCCATAATCACAAACTTTATAAAAACGTATTTTAATAGAGAAAACGTAAGTGCAACAATGGTATGTAGCCCAACACTCAGCTTAAGGCCAATAAGAAACCTTCCTACTTTGTTGATGAAGTCATAACCCAGGGCCTCCTTTTACCTTAAGCTGAATACTCAATTTATAGATGTAGTAAAGGAAAAAAATGAATGGTTTCAGGGTGTCAGTCTTCTTGCAAATGCCAACATATAAAACAACAATGTTTAAAAACATCCCAGTAATGTTCCAGATCACTATGTTCTGCTCCGTAGACACATTATTTCAGTACGCAAGACTGATAACAGAGTATAAACGCTAGTATAGTCCTTGGGAAGAGATCTCACCATATTAGGAAACATCACTAGGCTACAAAAGTTGATTGCAGTCAGCATTCCTGCATTTCTTCTTGGAGATGATGATGGTATTATCATCTTTAAATCCTTGTGGAGCTTTCCCTCTTTTTCATTATGCTGAAAACAACAACCTCCTTGATTGAAAAAAAAATCAGCAGATATGCTATCATTTTACATAGTGTAGCATATAGTAGCTCTTCAAAGATGAACCTAAAATCACCCCTTTAGTGTGGGTGTAGTATATCCTGGTGCCATTACTATAAGCATTTTTTTCATTCTGTAACATTAGAGATATCACCAGTCTAGGTGTCATGCATGTTGATCCTTAAATGCTCTTTGGCACTGCAGAAAAATGCTGGGTAAATTTAATGCCACCTGTTTTACTGTTTATTTTGGTTCTGACATTTGTACTTTAAGTCTACATTAAGAGTACCTGCAAGGTTACAATTTCCCCCCACTAAAGTTACTCCAAGGTCATTGGGCCACATTTAACACAAGGCTGTTTTAACAACTTACAGGATCTGTAATAACAGTTGCCAGCAGATACACAATCTGAAAGTCTTCAATTCATTACTTGCACTGATACTCACAGTTGAAAGCCCTTGACTTGTGAGAACTACTAAAATAAACTGTAAGACACAACAAAGTTTAGAGAAGAGACATATTCTGAATCTTGAAGTTTTTTTCTCCTTGAATTACATATACAAAAGCATATTCACATGGTGAGGGCTAGGAAAACATAAAACTGTGGTTAGAATGTGATTACGGGCAATCACAATCCTTCTGAGCCTTGTTTATTAATAGCGTTATTATTATTTGGTCTTTAAAAGTGGATTGTTGAAGACTGTATGTCTCATAGCTCTGAAATTTCATGATTCTAAAACGTCTTTTTCTTATTATCCTTTCCTTAGGTTTTCCAAAAGAGTAAGACATGGGATGGATATGCTTAGTAGTGGAAGTGAAAATTGATGAGAAAAAGCTATGAAAATATTTGTTTAGATAAAAGCATGACCAGGGGTGAAGCGGGCACCTGTACTGTAACCCTGCTGCATTTAAACAGGGTCTTAATTTCTTTTTTAAAAAAAAACCTTTAGAGAAAGTCACAGAGAGATGGTCTGAGATTTTTTCACCTGCCACATTCACTAAGTGGAGGATTTAAATGAAAATTACTATATATAAACGAATGTACATGCACACACACAACACTCAACCTCACTCCCAGACACAGAGCCAGGCTTATTTATTTCCTTTGCTAAGTAAGCTTTCTCTTAGGTGATGTGCTAATCAAATGTCATGAAGACAGAAGGACTATTATTACCACTTAAGAACTATTCAGACAGTTGCTTTAAACGTTTTTACCCGAGTCTAGATGCAGCTGTTACCACACAGCCCCAACAAGGACAGGCCAAAATTCTCACAGCCACAGTGGGTTATTTATTCAATTTTAACATTAAGATAATTAAAGAACAGTCCTACTGGGCCACCAAATTGTTCACTTTAAAGTAGTTAATTGTATGTTATGTGAATTTCACCAAAAAAAAAAAAAAAAAGGTACTGGGTGCTTTAAAGGCTTTATAAATTATATGGAGGGGAAAAAAAACTTTTGGGGTGTTACACAATAGTGGGTCTTAGGACCAAACTGGAGCTGGAACAACAAAACTGTTCTAAGCACAGTATGTTCTTAGGGGTTGGGTCGGAGCTTCCAGGAACCTCAAAAATAACCATAAAGTGTGAGGCAGGCTAAGAACAAAGTCAAGTCAATAGCTGCCTTATGAAGGCTGGTGTGAAGGAAGTTGGAGTAAATAGATTGGTTCTCAAGTACAATAATTACCAGCTGGTTCATGGAACTTCTAGGTACTTCTGTCCAATTCTCAAGCAGCTTATATTACTTAAGCTTGCCTTCAATTCTAGGTACCTGATAGGTATAAACTAGATTTTTATATAACTCAAACCCAGGGTATACTCTCCAAAGCGCCAGAACAGAGTAGATACACCTTAATTAATCTTGAATTCCCAAGAGTGATTCTTTAGAAAAAGCTCCTGGTTAAAGAAGCTGTGGTCTAATATGCCTAGCAATACAAGGTTGCTAAGACTAATAAATCACAGGGCAGTAAGGAGATCCAAGGAGCAGCGGCTTCTCAATCCATCAACATGGTTCCACAAACTTAGCATTCTTAAGCAATAACTTATACTTTGAAGCATTATCATTTTTAAATGTCACAGGTGATATCTTAGCTGACATATATGGAACAAGTCCAGTGAATTTAAAAATATTTTAGAAGGGCTTCAGGCAGGATTTTAATTTAGTCAGGAAATTAAGGATGCTTTCAAACTAGGCATGTTTGCTATTAATTGAATGAGAAAAAATATATATTATATATTTATATCTCCATCTCTGAGTTCAATAACTTGTAGGTTTGTGTCTATTTACAAAGCACATTCTCTTTTGGGGAAAGTTGTCAAAATATTTTTATAACCTGTTATAATAAAATTCTTAAGTTCTCTCTACTTTCACCAATCTACTGCTTTTAATACCAACTTGTCATATAATTAAAGCAGAATGACCTAGTCCAACTAAGAAGAGATACTTTCCCTATGTAGGTGGAAAGCTGATTCTTTCCAGTTTGCATTTAAGCTTGGGAAAAACTAGTTCACACCTGTAATATGGGCTCCTCAAGCTAGCAGACTCATCATATGGCACACCTACCCCCTCTGTCTAAACCTTTCATGTCATAAGTAACACACTCACTGGGCATACATACACCTGTCCAATCTCATCTCTGACTTTTCCCAGGCATTCCCTTGCACTCTGCGTTCACATCCTCCTACTGTGCTTTGAGAAAGCAATGTTTACTCCACTGTGGGACGTTTTCCTTTGAATCACCTTCAACTTATAGGAAACGTGATCCAGGTTCCCGCAGGCAATACCATGCTTTCTGCAATTCTCTCTCACACAGTCTGACTTCCTACTCTCAAAAAAGGACTGGAGGGAAAGCAGGGAGAGAAAAGACCACAGGGGTAACGAAAGCTTGCCTTCTTTCCAACCTCTAGCCCTAATGTTAGACATCTATCTACCATCCTTTCTCTGGTTCTCACTCATCATTTAGCACTGAGTGGTTATCATACTGACCACAGTCTCCTAATCTGTCCTTCCCTTAACAATACTATACCTGTTCTTTGTCCTCATCAAAACCTGAAATCAGTGAACTCCCTTCAACACACTCGCACCACTGGATATTTCCTGCCTTACTGGACTCTTCCTGATCACAAGGTTATATCAGTTTTGTCTTCTTAAATATCTTTGTGTCCTTTCCTTCTTCACCCTCTAACCAAACTCTCATATTTGCTTTGTCCACTCCTGATGCTTTGTGTTGAATCACTGGAACATACAAAACCATATATATCTGGACACTAAAATTTTAAATTTGATTCTTATCTTGACTCAGCAATTCTTAAATTTCTTTCCGATGCACTTCTAGGCTTATTCTCACAGACTTATTTAATTTCTTTCTTTCTTTTTTTTTAAATAGGTTCCCAACTCCACTCTTTCACCCCCATTTTCTCACACAATATGCATTCAATAATTACTGATATGAGCACCTTCATCTATTCTCATTTTCTCTAATCTCACATTCTCTCTCCTAGATTTTCTGATTGTTTTTACAAATAGCAAAGGAAGATATATCCCATCTCTTTTAAGTCAAACCCATAACCTTACTCCGTCTCAGGAGTTTATCTCCTCCCAGCACCTACAGAAATGTGTTACTCTACTGGTTAGCCTATCTTCTCTTCCGCACTATCTATGGTGTCCTCTCAATTGACTCTATATGCTCTGCCTTTAAAAATTTAGCTATCTCCCTTATCTTAAAGCAATGCCTTCTAAGATCTACCACCCATCTAATTAGCATCTTGTTTTTCTCTTCCCCTTTGTTGCCAAAGGCCTTCAGTCGATGACTGCTGCATCCAGATCCTTGACATTTCCTCATGAACCCTAGAAATCTGCTTTCCATCTGTATCTTTTTATGAAAGTAACATTTTTTTTTTTTTTTTTTTGCGGTACGCGGGTCCCTCACTGCTGTGGCCTCTCCCATTGCGGAGCACAAGCTCCGGACGCACAGGCTCAGCAGCCATGGCTCACGGGCCTAGCCGCTACGCGGCACGTGGGATCTTCCCAGACCGGGGCACGAACCCGTGTCCCCTGCATTGGCAGGCGGACTCTCAACCACTGCGCCACCAGGGAAGCCCCTGAAAGTAACATTTTTAAAGGTCATTAGAGACTTGGCCAAACCCAAAGCCCTTTTCCTAGATCTCATTCTTTCTGACTTCTAATTCATAATTTCTTCTCCAATCCTACTAGTTATTACTATTCCAGCCCAGGCCATCTTATTTGCAATGACATACTGGAACTGCTTTCTAACTGGTCCTAATTTCAAGCAAATGTATTACAGAATTAATCTTCTTAAAATGCTACAATCAAGTTACATCTTTGCCAAAGAACGTGTAGTTCTCTAACACTGACCACATCCACATCAAGACTAAACTATTCTTCCTAGTTTTCAAGGCTTTTGCACACTTATCCCACCTTCCTATATGACCTGTAATACCTCAGACGAGTCCATCTCCTTACTATCCTTCCCTCCTGACCCTTAGCAGACCATGCTAATCTCCATTCCCGATTCTTTGTTCAATATGTTGCCTTTGTTCAATATGTTGCCTTTACTGTATTTTCCACTTCCATCATTTAATTTCAAGCCATCCTTCAAAAGCAAAAAGCCCCACACTTTTTATGAAGGTTTTCCCTGAATCTGCTCAAGTAACTTCTCTAACTCCTATTTTTACTTTTGTATCAGCAAAGTGTCTGATACACTACAAACATTTCTAAACATTTCATGTGTGAATACCTGTACATACTACTACCATTTATTCAGCACAAGGAGACAACGTAGTAGATATTCAAATAAAAAGACTGAGAGAAGACACATAGCACTAATGGCAGAAGGACTAGCTTGAAACCAGGTAATTGACTTGGTTATATTTTGTAGAAAAAGACATATATATCATCATTTTGTGATATTACCTCTTTAAAAGAAAAAAACATTTTTAAGTTATTGTGCTCTCAATTGTATGATATACAACTCTTAAGCAAATATGGGAAAGCTTCATGATCAAATAAACAAAAGAATCTAAAACCTTACAACTCAATATAGGATAAAATGTCCCCCCGTTTTTATATATGCATAAATAACATGGTGGTCTTCATTTCGTAAGATTTCAATGCACCTGCAATTCGTTCCTTTCTCTTGGCTTTCTGAGGTAAGGCCTCTGTGGGAGTAGCTCCCTATGTACCTGTATCACAGCAGAGGAGAGCTCTGTCAGTCTTGAAGGTGCTTGGAATACTGTACAAATAGGAGCCATGTCAGTAAAAATGTGCACACAATGCATTAAAGTTTTCTTTCTTTCTTTTTTTTTTTTTTTTTTTTGCGGTACGCGGGCCTCTCACTGTTGTGGCCTCTCCCGTTGCGGAGCACAGGCTCTGGACGCGCAGGCTCAGCGGCCATGGCGCACACGGGCCTAGCCGCTCCGCGGCATGTGGGATCTTCCCGGACCGGGGCATGAACCCGTGTCCCCTGCATCGGCAGGCAGACTCTCAACCACTGCGCCACCAGGGAAGCCCTAAAGTTTTCTTTAAAAGAACATATATAGAGGAAGCTGTACTTAATCGCCACAACACTAAGAGTAAGACATGAGCATACACACGACTGAGAAATACTTAAATTAGAATAATGAATGTATGTCTCTCCCGTTAAAATTTTTTTCACTCTCTCCAAATTATCATATATTTTAAAATTTCAAATATCAGTATTCAATACCCTTTGTTGCCACTGTCAGAGCAATGAATAATGAAATGAGTCTGGACTGCTCTGGCTGTTCCTGTGGTTAAAATATATCAAGAGCTGACCCTATAGAAATAATTGAAATAAAACTGTCACTAGACTGTTACCCTTGATAATAGGATCTATACTTTATTCAGCCTTGTATCCCTCAAGATCTAGCTCAAGTCACTACAAAGAATAGGCACTCAAATATTAATGCTTCGTTGAAATAAGAGGAGAGTATACAAAAGCACCACCTGTAAAAACAAAATGCAACAGTAGAATGAAAAGGAAAGTATTATTAATCAGAAAATATTTTCTAATGGAATCTTTAAGAAATTAAAAAGAGGCACTTGACATTCATCATAAGATCAAAATCATTCAACCCAGGTCTATATCCTACACACTGGCACTAAGAACTGCTGCTCTGACATGTTTTTTTAAAAGTTAAGGATATAAAAGCATATAAAGTTTCCCTTGTGTATGACAGATCAATCAGGAAGGAATTTATCAAAAACTAATTTGAAGTTTTTAGAATTTCTCATTCTTTACCATCATTTGGCTTCATCAATTTACTTGCTAAGTGAAGCAGTACTTTCTTTCACATGTTGTGTAACTTTTTCTGTGTTTTAGTATAATTAATTCTGACTGACTTTAAGACTTCACTTTTTAAAACCATAATATATATATTAAGTAAGCAAAACAGCGAAGCTTACTTGTTTAGGCTTACAAAGTCTTGGAATTACAGTTAGTTAAATGATAATCTTTAGCTAGTATATGTGAAAATATCTAAGTTGAAGCCTAATTACCCAAGAAAGCATTTTTCCCATTATGGTGTGTATGTGGAAAGTGGGGGCGGGGGCAGAAGGGGAAGCAGGCAGAAAGACAGTCCTGGGCTCTAGCAAGTCTGGTAAACTACCTGACAGTTTTATGGCAATGGCCAAGAATGAGAAAGGATAGAGAAAGCTACCACAGGAAAAAAGCCTTGTTTAACAAGTATATCTCTCAAAACAGTAAGTAAATGGGAGCTAACCACCTCATGTTTTTGTAAGAAGATCTGAGTGATGAAAGGCTTGCACTGAAGGCTGGAGAAAACTATGCGCTAGTAAGCCCTATTACAGGGAGCCCAAGTTTGTTCACAAAGCCAAGGAGCCTCAGCACCACGGGAGACATTAAGTGGATGTCTTGGCCTCTCACAGCAAAAATGAAACCATAATCAACACATACTAAAAGACTTCATATTCAACACATGCTAAAAGGCTAAGAAATCTACAATATTTTATTTGTATTTTCTAAATTTCTCATAACGCTGTCTTAAAGTCATTTCTAGATAGAAGTTAGAGATTATCATTTATGCAGAATTTTACAAAAATAATTAAAATGGCTAGATAATTAGTTGTTTCTACACCCTCAGCTAACCAAATTGAAGGATATCTAAGAATAGATTTTAGTTTACCCACTATACCTCAGGACAAACCCATTTAACTTGTATATTATATCTAATAGAAAGTTATTAGACTTTACATAGAGAGGGAACCCTGAAAACTCCAACTCCAACATGATATTAAGTATCACTCCTAGTAAGGTATTTCATTATTATTATTTTAAATCTCTAGGCTTCCTTTTTTGGTATTCATGCTACTCTTTTAATATTTTTTTTAATTAAGGCGTATCTTTTATATCACAATGTTTTTTTTTAAAATCTCAAGAGGAGATCTGACTTTCCCCTTTTTTCCCAGATGCTTAATTTAGGCAGAACATAGTCATGTTTTCTGAACCAGCTTTTGTCTAATGCTCAGAACTGAATTCAGTTTATTTTCTTTCATTATCAGCTTTAGAACTATTTCAAGAAATTGTCTATTATCCAAAAACATCACTTCAACATTATAGCCTAATAAAGTACACCACTATTCTCTGTGATTAACTAAAATTACCTATGACAACTTACGTGGCCTAATTTTAGAGGATCCCCAATCTCTTCTCTTCCACCTTAGTCTCATTCTGGTCAGGTACTTGTAATATAGTTTTATTATCACACTTCAATTGTGAAACAATGAAATTTCCAAACAAATATCCCACAGAACTACCATTTTTCCAATAAAAATGTTACACTACTATGGTTGCTTCTCACATACAATATTTACCCCATATTCAAGTTTCTGATAAATCAACTGTAAGTTGAAATTCTGTTTCTGAGGCAATTTCCCGGTATACTAGGCAGTGCATTAGAAAAGAGATTATATTGCATTTAGTCTATAATAATTATCTCTTAAGCGTCTCTATATAATTAACAACCATTCAAAAAGAAAGTGCAAATGTGCAAATCAGAGAGAACAAAGACAGTTTCTAAACATGTAATGCATAATATAGGATAAATCCATACAACTACAAACAATTGCTGACAACATTCTTCTGAGCATTAAATGACACCACCAATTTTGTTTTATATGTATTCTTTCTTCTCAAGTATTCAAAGAATGCAAGACATTATCTTCTTAATTTTCAAATTTTCATGAATATATTAGGATATTACCATTTTTTCACAAATCAGAAAACAAGGAACTACCATTATCTTTGAATATTTTCAATTAATAGAGCCAAAATAACAATTCTAGCTAATCTCATCTGGGATCTTAATTATAGTACTACAAGTTTATTTGTGTGAGTTAAAAAATAGTATCACTCATGAGAAACAATGCCAAAATTATTATGCTAATAAATTGTGTTAAAGGCCTAATGAAGAAATACTTTAGCAACTATGAGGTAACACACTAGTTGTAGGCATGAGGAACGTTTATATTGGCTCTTTTGGGTGTATACATTAAATGCAAAATCAGAAAGGAGTCATGCAAAAATCCGGTTGCCCATGCAAGCACCCCAGAGTCTAATCCTCTCCTCTCAGTTCTGTTGTCAGGCCACAGTAGTGTGGAGACTTGTAGGCTGCTGTCCTTGTTGTAATGAATGGGAAGAGGCTGACAGTGGCATGGTCGAAACCTTCACCTCTTCTTCCCCTGTGGAAAAGTCAGTCATGGTCTAGTTATGGGTGACTAGATTTGTTAACAGTCCCTTTAAAAATGACTTCAATATTTGGAATACTGATACATATATAAAATACATGCGTAATGGCTGGAATGCGGGTGTGAAACAAGACATGAATTTTAAAATATAAACTTATCAAGTACCTAGAAAATAGTTATACTCCAATCACACCCTTAAATTTAACACTGTCAGATTTAAGAACAAATATAATAGATTTAGAATTATAAATATACAAAAAGGAAAAAAAAAAGAGACCAGGAAAGCCATTCTTTTCCAAGCCAATTGGACCCCTTATATATTTAGACACTCCTAACAGTAAGCAGTATTTTGTGAAAAAATTAAAACTAAATTCACAGAAGTGAAAATGTGATTTTTTAAAAGGGAAAAATGACAAATCCATGTTTTAAAAGCAGTAATTATGTTTAGAAAAAAGAAATAAAAAGATGTAAATATTAATTTAGCAAATTACCATACAGCATCTGAAAATTCAATGTGCACTTTTGAAGTAATCAGCAAATAGTAAAATGCTAACAATACAATGATCCAATTGACTGAAAGTGAGATGACTACTTCTAGGTCAGAGAACTGTACATGAAATGAGATCAGTTCTCCCAATTATAATTGATAATGACTACAAGTGACTTGTTTCACACGTGACTCAAAATTCAATCAAGTCACTGTTAAAACAGCTAATTCAGAAACTAAGAATTTTTTTTTTAATGCCCTCTCTTAAGTAAAATTCAAATGAACAAAAACACGAACAAAAATCTAATCCTAAACAGTTTCAAATATTTTTCTAGGTATATTCCGAAACAACAATGTTTACAGACTTAGACTATTATTTGTCTTCCAAATAATTTTTAGCATTATGGAATAAAAACATCTTGGTAGGGAGTCCTTTGAAAAACACATCTGCAAAGTTACACTTGGAAAGACAGCTTAACTGATAACATGAAGATAAAGACTTTCAGTCTTTAGAACAGGTTATTTCATAGTGTTTCAGTAAATTGGCAAAGATTCTATAAATCCCAAATACATAGCAAGGAGGCTGTGTAAAGGAAATTTTAGACTAGAGTTCTTGGTGAGAACGTGGTACTTAGAAGAACTAAGCAAGAGATTAATTTTCATCAAGTCAATGAAATTCATTCTATTTTGTAACTACAGGTCATATTCCTGAGATGGGCCAATTGTCTCATGAATAGATACTGTTGATAAAAAGGGACCTCCCAACTGTGTGAGAGCAAAAATCACTTACTATGGGAAGAAAGCCATGTTAAAGTAAATGCCAGTAATTTTCATTTATGAAGGAGAACATCAATGTTGTAATGAAAAACCATTTTAGTTACTAAATCTGAGATCTGGGTTCTTATCCTAATTCTACTACTAATTGAATGTGTGACTTTTAACAAATTATTTAACCTTTCCAGAACACAGCTTTGTCATTCCTAAAATGAAGGAGTTGAACAAGGTAGGTCAATTTTTAGGACTAGAAAAGTCACTTTTTAAAACAAAAGCACGTGGTTCCAATAATAAAAAAGGTCTGAATGGACTTCACTATTACTGCCCACTGATCAAAGTTTCCCCTCAAGAATATTCCAAAAATCCTTCTAAATTTAGCAAACTGAATATGCAGCCAAGAAAATGCTGCTAAAAAGATTTCACTTAATTAAGGAAATAACTAATTTTAAACACAAAAATGATTTCAATTTGGCAGAGGAAATGGAAACCATGTTTCTGTCAAACCTCTGGCAACTGTCCTTCCCATGACAGGTTTCAGTGTTATCAAATTTTAATAATTAACTGAAACAAACCAAAACTTAAAATTTAAATACAAATATATAATAAATATAGACATAGTTTCTGTATGATACACAGAAGACTGACACCTCTGAGTATTTACTCCTAAAGGTCAGGAACCTCATTTTGCTCTACATATCTAAAGAATAAATATACATGCCTTTTCCAGTACTGAATATTGTCTAAGTATATCTTAAAGTGGCAGGCCTCACTAAAACAGTATGTACTCTCCACTATGAAGCACTTGACAGCTACCTGTGTAAGATACCATGATATTCACTGCAGAATACAGAGTTAGGCCTTTTTCAATAGTTCAACTCAAGTACAACTGAGTTACAGCTAGGGGTGGGAGGCAGATATTGCCTACCTATTAAATTGCTTCAAATAATTCACAGTTAAGATGTACACAGTTTTTCATAATTTTAGTTTGTCATTTCTAATTGTTACTGAAAATCCTCAATCATCTGGCTACAATTATAAAACTATTCTGTTTTGAGGCTCAGCACATTCAGCTTTCTGAGGTATTTGCCAAATATTTATAAGCCATGGAAGGATTCTATAACTCTTGATAACAATTTAAAATATTTTGGTACGTTAAAACTAAAATTTCTCTAGTCGTGAGAGCCTTAAAAGTAATCTAACAATAAGCTTAATCATAAGTCACTATTTAAATACCAAGGTAGTATGCATAGTCAAAAACTGAAAATCTGAAATAACAAACTCTCCCCACCTCCCACAAAATACAACAATGATTCAGAACCTATAGTTGGTGACTTCATTCTTAGAATTTCTGGGAAAAAAATGTATTTTATGCTCTATGGTTGAGTATACGCTAAAAGAAAAGCCCACCAAGATAGGACCATAATTTAATGCCACATTTTTTTCATAAAGCACCTACTTTAGATGAAGATTTCAAATGACTAACATGAGGACAACTACACTCAAAAATCAGTGATTACTCATCACCCCTGTGGCATCTCCAGAATATATACTGGCTTGAAATATTTGGTTTAAAACTGCTCATTTTGTACTAATGGACAATATGATAACTATGAAATCAGAAGAACAGATAATTTTTGAAGATGGTCATGTAATAAGTCAAATAAAAGTACACAATGAAGACAGCTAAGAACTAGTTCCACAAAGGCATCATCCTTCCTATCAGATCAAGTCCATACTGTTTTGCCTCACCGTCAGAGCTCTCCGTCCTCTCATCCATTCTATGTATAAAATATATGAAGGACCTCCTGGTATAGAAGGCAGTTCTAATGCTTCTTAATGTAATGACATACTAAATCCTGCCTCTACGCCTTCATTCAGGAGTTTCCATCAACATAAAAGGTTTTTTCCTTTCCCTCCTGCTAACCCAAATCCAGGATACAGATCAATTCCTATTTCTTCAATGAAGCCTCCCCAACAATTTATAGGCTCCACTGATGTGTTTTGGATTCCAGTACCATATGGTTACCACTTTCATACACAGTCTTATTTTATCTCGTCAACTGTACTGTACAGTACCTGGAAATAGTAGCCATATTTTATACTTGTTCTGTATTATCCACATGGCCCAGTTCATTGTTGGGCAAACAGATACCCAAATATTAATAGTATTGGTTTAATATTTTATTGTTAAATGTTTAGAATATTTAGGGGAACTTAGCTTTAACTTTTAGTGTTATAATGTTGAGATACACTACTAGTAATTTAAATGCCACATTTCTAAATGGTTGAAACAAAGCAAAACAAAACACAATTATGTTCTAATATGCTGTCTACAATGGATGAAAAAAAGAGTACCAGGAACTGAACACTTAGTGTTTCACAAGTGAATATCATGTAGAAGAGGACTGAAAAATGTCACTCTCGATTACCTACTAACTACCATATCAGATGAACAAATAACATGAGTCCCACCAATGTGCAAACCACTACATTAGGTGCTATCATGCTTACATGTAAATTAACTTCACTGTATCAACAGCCACAAACCATACTCTCTTAACCCAACTACTTGTCTTGAAAATGAAATGTTGTTGGTCACAAAGAGAATAGAGCCAAAGAATTTTGATGGATCTCTGTAAATTTATCTATCAACCTTGCTAAAAACAAGAGAACGAACGCTTTGCTGGTAACAGCACATTATTACAATAATGCTGTGCCACGTCATATCACAAAGGCCATGAAAAGGGATAAAAATAAATTTTATAAGTTATGTAACAGAGTGAAGGACTATTCTATTCTACTTGAGAGAATCAGGAGAGAACAAACTCTTTTACCAGTCATATCTAAAGCCCAAATTAAATTTTGAAAAACTATTAATAAGAAAGATTCCTTTAGATATAGAGGTCACTTGATCTAATAAATATCATATGGGACCTTAAAAGCCAAAAGTTCTGAAACCTTCAAGGGTAGCAGTACAAAACCAGAAGTATTCTGGCATCACTTACAGGAACCTAATATTTACCCCAGAAATAAAAACATGACAGACTAAAAGGAAAAATATCTCTCCTTGAACAATTTCTTTTTCACAGAAAGTATACTTATACACATATGTGTGTGAAACACTAATAATGAGAGTTCTCAAATATTAAGTCCTTTATTAACATATAGCACAGTTTTGATGTGTGTGTGTGTGTGTTTGTACGTGTCTATCAGTCAAAATAAGTAAGTTGTCAAAAGGAGTTAAGAGAGTGGCTTTATCCCTCATGCTCTCACTAATTACCATCTCTAAAAAATTTTTTTGAACCAGTTTACTTTTAGAATGTATAATCAGAATTTTTACCATGGTGTTGGACTTTATGGCACCATAACTTCAGAGCCCTTCTTTTTTCTTTGTCTTTTTGCATTTATATGCCATAAGAAAGTCTGGTAACTATTCTATTAAGTAAAATGCTTCCAAGCAATAACTAGGTATAATACTCCACCATCCTTATAAAGCTCACTATTACAAGGCATCCATCCAATTAAAATTTTTTTAGATTATGATAGTTTTTCCCATTGAAATTTCCAAGACTGATGATAAATACTTTCTGTTATTCAAAAGTTCCCTCCCTACCCACCCAACAACCTGAAGGCATGAGTTATTCACAAATTCTCAAAGGCTATAAATGAACCTACCTGCTATAGGGATCCCTCCCAGACCTGTGTTGTGCTGTGGCGGGAGATTCAAGTCCAAGAAATTACTATTTGAGGTGGGATTTGCTGTGTGGTTCAAGTGCATGATGCTATTGCGTGGAAAGGCCATCCAAGGATAGCGGGCTGCCTGGCCTGGAAAACTGAATGAATTATAAACCGCTCGGTGCTGCTGAAATTGAGGGAACCTCTGTGGCAAGACTGAAAAGGTACTATTGAGACTCGAGTTGGCATTTGCAGGTGCAGCAGGATGCAGGAATCCAGAGCCCGGACCTTTGGCGGTTGTAGTGTGTGAAGAGGAGTTCTGAAGAGATGTGGGCGAAAGGGAAGGTTGGTCTTGGACTGACAGTTCCTTTTCAATCAGGTCTGCTAAGGCTTTTCGAGTGACATCAAAGGGATCAAAACCCAAGTCATCCTCTGGTTGTTTAGAAGAACCAAAGCCAAATGCTGCTTGCCAGTCTGTAGAAGACGATACTGGGATTGTTTCTGGTGGGAAAAAGAATGAGCGATGAATTTAAAATATATAGCTCACTTCCACACTAGTGCAACATCATACTATAACACAAAGGCAAATATATGCAAAATCTACATAATTTCTTAGAACATTACGATTGTAAAATTACAAAAGGCCTCAGATACTTCTAGCAATGATTTCATCCATAAGTTACTAACTTCAAAAACTGAACGATATAGACTGATTTTGCTGATCAAAGAAAACAAAGTACTACTTGAAACCCAAATTATACTCTCAACTATTCATCATCAAAACCCAAAGTAAGTCATTTAAATGAAATAAATAAATATAATAGAATTCAATTAGTAAAGTTTATTTTTGAAATGTATTTATCAAAGACAAAGTATATGTTTGAATATACACTTTACATACTACTACTATAACTTAATGAAAAAAGTATCCATTTAATCTTCATATTTTTAAATTGTCTTAAAAAAATTGTCTTGATTTTGTGTTATCCTTCACATTAATGAGAACTTACAATGAATGAAATTGGAAATGTCTCAAAATGTAACTTTAAAAATTAACTAACATACTTCTTTGTCAGCTGGGGAAACATTTCTAAAAATATAACTATACAAACACAAATCTAATTAAAAATTGTAAGCCCTTAATACTTCCTAGAGGAATAAGCATTCGATTATTGGAAAAATGATCTAACCCTTGATTTTTGGAGAAATTTGTCTGTTAACATGGTAAGTTCTAGGTCACAGAACTACTTACCTAACCATCCAATTCCTTGCCATTTAAAAGTTTACATTTTTATGAAAAAGGGAGTGGACAAAAAAGGGATAAAAACACAACCAGCAAAGGTCTCATTTTAGTCTGAGTATAATTACTAACACACATAGTACTGTTATATACCTGATGTGAAGAGGCTCTGTGGTTCTGGTGCTGTAGGCCAGTCACTGGATGCCTGTGGGGAACTGGGGAAAGGAGGAAGCCCACTTGGGATAGGGTTGGGATGGCGAAAATTGTCTGAGAATAATGACTGTGACTCAGTTACTGCCCCTTCAAAAGGAGACCGTGCACTGTGATTGGATGAACTGATGGGGATGACTGGATTGGATTTTGATAAACCAGGTGGTGGTGAAGGTGTATCACTGTTAGATATCTAAATAAAATAGAAAAAGAAAAGAATAATCAATATAAGTTTATACAATGTAATAAGCCATAGTTTAAAAGGCTTGCAATGAAAGGTATTAGAATAGTGATTTTCAAAAACTGGGGTACTTAAAGACTTTTTTATGAGAGCATAAATTTTCAAAAAAATCCATCAACTTACATATGTACTCTTTTATAAAACTGACCCTCCTGAAAAGACACAGCCAGTATCCTCTCCTTTTACAACCTAATTTCTCTTACTTTACAAAGACAATACTATTTCTCACTCTCTGGGATCTAACTATAGTATTTTGCCCAAGTGTGAAAACTTTCTGGGAGCCAAACAAAACTTTATTAGAAATATTAAGATTAGTGATGACACAGTGACTGACTCTAATGACTAGATTCTTTGGCAAACTAGATGATTCCCAATACTTCAGTTTTAAACAAAATGGAAAGAAGATCTAATCAAGCTATTTCCAAAAGCATCATTAAAAATAGTTTTTATAAGAAATCTTAATATGATTCTTAGGTATTTAATTCACAAGGAGTTCAAAAATTTGAGTGATATTGATATAATAACTCTTTCTTCCATCTACTTATTTATATGAACAAGATGTCTCAGCACCTGTATTTAGAAAAATGAAAACATGGCTAGATTGCTGCTGAAACATCTCCTTGTACCAATAGGTAATATTCATCCATGCATGCAAAAAAACTAATTTTAAAATGCCCTATCCACTTCATTAAGAGGTAAATTTCCAATACAATTTTAGTGTTTATGTTTAATGATTAATTTTTTAATCAAAATCTATGCTTATATATATATTGCTTTGATCAAATCAATACTACAAATAAATTCAGAAGAAAGAAGTTTGGCATTGTGTCAACAAAATATTTTTATTTCCAATTCAAAATTTATATGTCTACTTTTATTTGAGAGAATGCCTATCAAGCATAAACTATATATATATATATATATATATATATTTAATTTAATTTAATTTATTTTTGGCTGTGTTGTGTCTTCATTGTTGTGCGTAGACTTTCTCTAGTTGCGGTGAGCAGGGACTACTCTTCGTTGCAGTGCACGGGCTTCTCATTGCAGTGGCGTCTCTTGTTGCAGAACACGGGCTCTAGGCACATGGGCTTCAGTAGTTGCAGCACGCAGGCTCAGTAGTTGTGGCTTGCAGACCCTAGAGCGCAGGCTCAGTAGTTGTGGCTCACGGGCTTAGTTGCTCCGTGGCATGTGGGATCTTCCTGGACCAGGGCTCGAACCCGTGTCCCCTGCATTGGCAGGCGATTCTTAACCACTGAGCCACCAGGGAAGTCCCAAGCGTAAACTATATTGCATTAAGAAAAAATTCTGTAATACCAGTGAAAATTAAAAGATGAGTTCAAGTAATGATGTAAAATTTCTGATTGTTAAAGAATAGCTTGTGTAAATGGATGAGGGAGTAACAAAACATTCTGATACTTAAATCTCTCAGATACTTATTAAAACCCAATGTAGCATGTTTATTTAAAAATACCAAAATTTATAATAAGCTGGAAATTACATCCTTTGCAGCTATTTTTAACTTATTATGAAAAAAATTTAATGTTAACTTAAAATATACAAGGGGATATAAAGATTTTCAAATTCTTTCATGGAAACTGTGAACAACAAGTTTAGAAAAACAATGTATTTTAGATCTCTAAGTTTCTCACACTGTGGGGAACTGGCTGTTCTTTACAGAAGAGATTAGAAACTACACTTTTTTTTTTTTTAAACCAAAGTAAGAGGTGTACAGAAACTTAAGTAGTGAAAAGCTAGCAACTAGACAAGATGATACAAGGCATGCTCTAAAGATCAGGACCTCATTTTGTATCATAGTGGATGCAACTTTGAAGTTAACTATTTGGTTTATCATTTCAAAGCCAAAAGTCATTTGAGGGAAGGGGGAAAACTTGGGGTCAAGTTCACCGAGAGAAATAGAAAATTAAAGTTAGTTTGGGATTAGCAGATGCAAACTATTATCTATAGGATGGATAAACAACAAGGTCCTACTGTATAGCACAGGGAACTATATTCAGTATCCTGTGATAAACCACAGTAGAAAATAATATGAAAAAGAATATATATATGTATAACTGAGTCACTGTACTGTACAGCAGAAATTAACACAACATTGTAAATCAACTATACTTCAATAAAATTTAAAAAAAAAAAGAAAAGAAAATTAAAGTTGACAGCAAGGGACAAGGGGAGCATGGGGCAGAGAAACAACTCAAAATCAAGAATGCAGAAGGCGTGTTAGTCTGGGATCATTTCACGTAGGGTCAGAAAGACCAAGAATATCAGGGACTCCAAGGACACTAATGTATTAGCACACAGTACAATAACATATGGTCATAATGATAATTCTGAGTGATCAAGAAAGGGTTAAATTGTGCTCTATTCTGTAGAGAAAAAGAGGGCTAATACATTTAACAAAGATGTCCACTAAAAGTGTTTTTAAATTGTTTCAGTATTTAAAGTATTTTTCACTATCTAGAAAATTCACTCGCATAGAATGTCTTGTTTCAGCAGATGGCAGATAAATGAAAGAATACAGTATCAAAATCTTACCTGCTGGGAATTATCACCATTCCCTATGCTGAGAGAATCGGAAGGTTTGTCAATGGGGCTGTAAATAGGAAAAAATAAAATCAAATCAGAGTACATTTACTCCCCACAACCAAAGCCAGAAAAATAGACATTTTATCATCTTAACATTTATTGAAGCACTCTGATGTAAGACATTAGGTTAGATGCTGGGGACACAAAGAAGTATAAGATAAAATCTCTATCCTTGAGCAATTTACAGTCTAATTAGATTCTCAAAAAACAACGGGTGAAACAATGGCTTATGAAAGAAAAGTATTGCTTAAAATGGATACTAATCCATTATTTAGTTTTGTGCCCATGATAAACACATTCCCCATTAAAATTCTTGAAATAATACTCACTTATTTTTCTAGGTGCTTAATGGAGGGCGTAAAAGTTACTGAAATGTTATCTACATTTCTTAAAGGCAATACCTTTCTTTAATACTTCAATATCCTAATCATAACCCTAGAGAAGGCATATGTAAGTATACATACACACACACACACACACACACACACACACAGGAGAGTAACAGAAAGAAACTTTTGTGCAAACTATTGCCTCAAACTAAAACAGTAAAACTTGACTTCCACAAGAGAAAATGCAGTATCACAGTAAAGTAACACAGATTTGCTAACTTCAAGTCCATTTTAACTCATCTGACTTAAAAACAAAAATCTTTATAAACATTATAACACTGACCTAGCAAGTCATTTCTACAACTAACTTTAACCCAGCACATGAACAAAAGATAAGTATTAGTACCCATACACTAATACTTATTTCTGATACAATATTATAGCAAAAAAATTTAAGATTCCAAATTTCTCAAAATTATTTTATTGCCTAGAAACATATACAAAGTCACCTTACAAACAGACAACTTACTGATACCATATTTAATTGTTCTAGAAAAATTTAACAAGAACCCAACCTGAATACCAAGTGTATCTTCTGCAGAAACACTGCCAGATGCTCTTGAATCTGATTGATAAGTCTGAAATTTACTTGAAGAGCATATTTACTTCTTATTATTCACAGTATATCAATAAATCAATTCATAATATTGTCAAGTGGGTAATACAAATAATTTTAAGATACAGCACTGAGCCCACTTAATTTAGAGGCAGTTGGGGAAACAAAACAGGTACACACCAACAAATATCAGCCAGTGTCAACTATTAAATGAACTGTTTAAACATTAAATGCCATAAATCTTTAGAAGAAAGAGAAGCCACCCCAAGTGGGGCAATTAGGAAAAGTCTCCTAGGGAAGTTCAAGTTTAGGTCCTTAAAAAGATGTGCACATTGGGAGGAGGAAGGGAAAGGGGGAAAAACGGCATTAAAGGTAGGAAGAGCAAGTGTTTCAAGAATCAAAAGGTCATAGAAAAGGTTGAGAGAAAGGTAAGTAGTTTAGCTAACATATAGGATGATTTTAACAATGGGAGGTAAGGATAGAAAGGTAAGACACCAGAGGCCAATGGAAATTTTTTTGAGCACAGAAATGTTATGTAATAAATAAAGCAGTGTTTTAGAAAGATTAATTTGGTGATAGCATGAAGAACAGCCTTGAATATAATTCAGATAATCTGAGATAAACTTGCAATATTTTTAAAAAATTTACTGTGGTAAAATACACTTAATATAAAATTTACCATCTTGACAATTTTTAAGTGTACATTTCAGTGGTATTAAATACACACACCTTGTTGTACAACTATCACCAACATCCACACACATAACTCTTTTAATCTTATGAAAATGAAATTCTATACCTACTAAACAACAACTTCCCATTTTCCCCTCCTTCCAGCATCTACCATATACTTTCTGTTTAGATGACTTTGACTATTCTAAATGCCTTGTATATAAGTGGAATCAGAGTATTTGTCTTTTTTGTGACTAGCTTATTCCATAAATAATGTTCTCGAAGTTCATCCATGTTGTAACATACTGCAGAATTTCCTTCCTTTTTAAAACTGAATATTACATTGTATATATGTACCACATTTTGCTTGTCCATTCATCTGTCCATGGACACTGAGATTGCTTCTACATTTAAGCTACTGTGAGTAATGGGGCTATGATGTAACGGTACAAATATCGCCTTAATATACTGCTTTCAATTCTTTTACATGTATATAAAGAAGTGGAATTGGTGGATCATATGGTAATTTTACTTTTAATTTTTTGAGGAACTGCCATACTGTCTTCCACTATAGCTGTACCATTATACATTCTCACCAACAGTGCACAAGGACTCCAATATCCCCACATTCTTTCAAACACTTGTTTTCTGCTTTTTTGATAGCGGCTATGCTAACGGGTGGGAGGAGAATGGGTATGAGGAGATGTCTCATTGTAGTTTTGAGCTGCATATCCCTAATGATTAGTGATGTTGTGCATCTTTTCATATGCTTATTGGCCATTTACATATCTTCTTTGGAGAAATGTCTATTCAAGTCCTTTGCCCATTTCTGAACTGGGTTATTTGATTTTTTTGTTGTTGAGTTTTAGGCGCTCTCTACATATCCTGGTTAATAATCATTATCAGATATATAATTTGTAAATATTTTTTCCCATTCTGTAGCTTGTGGATAGTGTCTTTCGACTTACAAATATTTTTAAGTTTTCATGAAGTCCAATTTGTCTATTTTTTCTTTTGTGCCTTTGGTGTAATATCCAAGAAATCACTGCCAAATTCAATGTCATGAAGCTTTTGTCCTATATTTTCTCTTAAGGTTTTTTTGGGGGGGGGTGTTTTAGGTCTTAAATTTAGGTGCTTGATCCATTTTGAATTAATTTTTGAATACGGTGTTAGGTAAGGATCCAACTTCATTCTTCTGCATGTAGATACCCAGTCTTCCCAGCACCATCTGTTGAAAAGATTGTCCTTTCCCCAGTAGTCTGGCCTTGGTACCCTTGTCAAGTCATTTGGCCATATTTGTGACAGTTAATATTTATGGACTGTCTATTTCACTGGTCTATACGTCTATCTTTATGTTGATCCCACACTATTTTGATTACTGCAGCTTTGTATAAGTTTTGAAATCAGGGAGTGTGGGTCCTCCAGTTTTATTCTTCTCGTTCAAGATTATATTGGCTATTTGGAGTCTTCTGAGATTCTATATGAATTTTAGGATGGATCTTTTACCTGCAAAAAATGTCACTGGGATTTCTGACATGATTGGGATTGAATCTGTAGATTGCTTTGGGTAGAATTGACTTTTTAATATTAAGTATTCCAATCCATGAACATGAGATGTTGTTTTCATTTATTTATGTGGCTTTTTAAATTTCTTTCAGCAATGTTTCATAGTTTTCTTGTACAAGTCTTTCACTTCCTTGGTTAATTCCTAAGTATTTTATTCTTTTGATCCTACTGTGAATGAAATTGCTTTTGTAATTTCTTTTCAGATTGTCCACTGTTCATGTATAGAAATGCAAATGATTTTTGCGTGTTGACTCTGTATCTTGCTACACTGTTGAATTCACTTATTAGTTCTAACAGGTGTGTGTGTGTGTGTGTGTGTGTGTGTGTATGATCTTTAGGATTTTCTACATCTAAAACCATACCATCTGCAAAAAGAGATAATTTTACTTATTCTTTTTTTTTTTTTTTTTTACTGTACGCAGGCCTCTCACTGTTGTGGCCTCTCCCGTTGCGGAGCACAGGCTCCAGACACGCAGGCTCAGCGGCCATGGCTCATGGGCCCAGCCGCTCTGCGGCATATGGGATCTTCCCAGACTGGGGCACAAACCCGTGTCCCCTGCATCGGCAGGTGGACTCTCAACCACTGTACCACCAGGGAAGCCCAATTTTACTTATTCTTTTCCAATTTAGATGCCTCTTCTTTTTCTTGGCTAATTGCTATGGCTAGAAAATACAATACTGTGTTGAACAGAAGTAGTGAAAGCAGGCATCCCTACCTTGTTCCTCACCTCAGAGGAAAAGCTTTCAGTCCTTCCACCATTGAAAAACCACTGTGGTTTTTCATATATGGCTCTTACTATGCTGAAGTAGCTTCCTTCTGTTCCTAAGTTAATTGTTTTTGTCATGAAAGAGTGTTTAATTTTGTCAAATGCTTTTTCTGCATCTATTGAGAGGGTCCTGTGGCTTTTATCCTACATTCTGTTGATGTGGCATATTGAACTGCTCAAGTTTCACACGTTAGACCATCCTTGCGTTCTAGGAATAAACCACACTTGGTCTTGGTGCATAATCCTTTTAATGTGCTGAATTCTGTATGCTCATGTTCTGTTAAAGATATATGCATCAATGTTCATTAGGGGTTCAAAGTTTGCTTTTCTTACAGTGTCTTTGTCTGGCTTCCGTTATCAGGGAATGTTGGCCTCAAAGAATGACTTAGGAATCATTCCCTTCTCTTCAATTTTTGGGAAAAACTTGAGAAGGATTGGTATTAGTTCTCCTTTGAATATTTGGTAGAATTCACCAGTGGAGCCATTAGATCCAGGACCTTTCTTTGTTGGGAGATATTTGATTACTAATTCAATCTCCTAACTGGTTATACATTTATTCATGTATTTTATTTCTTTGTAACATAGTCTTGGTAGGTTTTATGTTTCTGGGAATCTGTCTCTTTCATCTAGGTGATCCAATTTGTTGGCATAAAACTGTTCACAGTACTCTCTTATAATCCTTTTTATTTTTTGTAGAATCTGTAATGTTCCCACTTTAATTTCTTATATTAGTAATTTGAGCTGTCTCTTTTTTTTCTTAGTTCACCTAGCTAAAGCTTTGTCAGTTTTGTTGATATTTTTGAAGAACCAACATTTGGTTTCATTCATTTTCTCTACTGTTTTTCTATTCTCTATTTCATTTATCTCTGCTCGAATCTTTATTATTTCCTTCCTTCTGCTTGCTTTGGGCTTATTTGTTCTTTTTCTAGTTCCTTAAATTATGAGGTTAGATTGTTGACTTGGGATCTTTCTTATTTTTTTTAATGTAATAATAGCACTTATAGCTATAAATTTCCCCCTTAGCACCACTTTTGCTGCTTCCCAGAAGTTTTGGTATGTTGTGCTTTCATTTTCATTCATTTAAGTATTTTCTAATTTCCTTGTCATTTCTTCTTTGTTTGACCCATTAGTTGTTTAAAAGTGTTGTTTAATTTCCACAATTTTCTAGATTTCCTTTTGTTAATGATTTCTAATTTCATCCTATTGTGGTCAGAAAAGATACTTGGTATGTTTATCTTTTTAAATCTATTGAATCTTAATTTGTGGTCTAACATATGGTCTATCCTGGAAAATGTCCCACGTGCGCTTGAGAAGAATGTGTATTCTGTTGTTGGGTACAGTGTTCTGTATATGTCTGTTAGATCTAGTTAGTTTGTATTGTTTAAATCCTCTCCTTATGCTTTGTCTGATTGTTCTATCCATCATTGTGAGTGGGATACTGAAGTCTCCAGCTATGACTGCAGAACTATTTCTCCCTTCAATTCTGTCAGTTTTTCCTTCATATATTTCGGTGGTCATTGGGTGTGTAAATGTTTATCACTGTCCTATCTTCTTGCTGTAATGAAACTTTTATTAATGTATAATGTCCTTCTTTGTCTCATATAATCCTGTTTTATTTAAAGTCTGTTACGTCTGATATTAGTATAGCCACCCCTGATCTTTTTTGGTTCCTATTTGCACAGAATTATCTTTTCCCATCCTTTCACTTTCAACCTGTTTGTGTTCTGGGGTCTAATGTGAGTCTCTTGTAGACAGCATATAGCTGGATAGTGTATTTTTATCCATTCTGCCAATCTCTGTCTTTTGATTGGAGAACTGAACCCATTTACATTTAACATAACTAGTGATATGGAGTTATTATGTCATCATGCTATTTGTTTTCTATATGCCTTATAGCTTCCTCCACACTCCTCATTTCTTTTATGTTTGATTTTTCGGTAGTGAAATGTTTAAATTCCTTTCTCATTTCCTTTTGTGTATATTCTAGAGCTCCTTTCTTTGTTGTTAGCATGGGAAATACATTTACTATTCTGAAGTCACAACAGTCTACCTTAAATTTATACTAACTTAACTTTCATAATATACAAAATTTCTGCTCTTTTACAGTTTCATCCCTATCCCTTTTGGGTACTGATGTCACAAAATTACACCTTCATACATTGTGTGCCCCCAATAATTCTTTTAAATGCAATTTCTTAAATTACGTAGAAAACAAGATTTGAAGTCACAAACCAAAGTTTCAGTAATACCAGCTTTTACACTAAAGTACTGGACCTTAAATGTACTAACCTCAAGTCATATAGGAAGAAAAAAGTATAGTGACAAACCATTGTTATAATAACACTAGCTTTCATAATAGCTCACTTATTTACTTTTATTGAGATCTTTATTTCTCCATACAGCTTTGGGTTACCATCCAGTGTCCTTTCATTTCATCTTGCAAGACTCCTTGAGCATTTCTTGCAGGGCAGATCTAGAGGTCCTGAACTCCCTCAGCTTTTGTTTATTTGGGAATGTCTTAATTTCTCCCTCACTCTTTGAGGACAGTTTTGCTGTACAGAAGATGCTTGGCTGGTGTATATATGTATTTTTTTCCTTATAGCACTCTGAATCTATTAGCCCACTGCCTTCGGGCCTCCAAAGTTTCTAATGAGAAATCTGCTGATAATCTTACTGAAGATCCCCTTCTATGTGATGATTTTCTTCTGCTGCTTGCAAGATTCTCTCCTTTGTCCTGATTATCATGTCTGTCTCACTGTGGATCTCTGAATTCACCTTAATTAGAATTTGTTAAGCTTCTTGGATGTTTATATTTAGCAAATTGGGGAGGTTTTCAGTCATTATCTCTTCAAATATTCTCTCTGCATCTTTCTCTCTCTCGTCTCCCTGGAACTCCAGTAATGCATCTGCTGGTCCACTTGGAGTCCTACAGGTCCCTTAGGCTCTGCTGACCTTTCCTCAATCTTTGTGTGTGTGTGTGTGTTCCTCAGACTAGATAATTTCCATCACCCTATCTTCAAGTTTGCTGATTCTTTCTCCTGCCTGCTCAAATCTGCATTTGACTCCTCTAGAATATTTTTCATTTCAATTATTATACTTTTCAGCTCCAGAATTTTTTAGTTTCTTTTAAAAATTTCTACCTTTTATTTTTTAAAGTATTTATTTATTTGACTGCATCGGGTCTTAGTTGTGGCACGCAGGCTCTCTAGTTGTGGCACGCAGGCTCTAGAGCATGTTAGTTGCCCTGCGGCATGTGGGATCTTAGCTCCCGGACCAGGGATCAAACCCATGGCCCCTGCACTGGAAGGCGGATTCTTAACCACTAGACCACCTGGGAAGTCTACCTTTTATTGATGTTTCCTTTTTTGTTCACACATCACTTTCTTGACTTTCTCCACATTTTCCTTTAATTCTTTAAGAATCTTTAAGAGAGTTGCTTTAAAGACTCTGTCCAGTATATCTGCCATTAGGTCTTTTCCAGGGATGGTTTCTGTTGCTTTATTTTCTTTTGAATGGACCATTCTTTTCTGTTTCTTTTTATGCCGTCTGATTTGTTGTTTAACACTGGCCATTTGAAATCTATCTAGTAACATGGTACCTCTGGAAATCAGATTCTTCCCCTTCTCCAGTGTTTGCTCTTTTTGTTACTGGTTGCTGTTTTGTTTTTTTCTTTTTTGATTGTTGTAGGCTGCCTCTGTGCTGAGAATCGGTCTTAGGTGTAAACTTAAGGTCTTCTCAGGTCTATTCTGAGCCTTCCCTGGACATGCAGTCACTTTCTAATTTTCCCCATTATATGTGGTTGTTTTTGAATGTCCTAGGTCTTAGTGTCTGGCTCCCAAAAGGGGAAAAAGCAAAAATTAAAGGAGTATGGCAGGAGGGTGTCAGTCCTTTAAATCCCCTGAAATCACTTCAGAGAGGAAGGGACTTGCAACTTGGGAAAGGTGCAACAATGACTGCCTGCCTCTTTGTCTGCACCTGTGATTGGAAGCAATAATCAGCATTCAGAGCAGAGATCCTCAATATTTGAGAACACGGTCCTCTTTCTCCACCCTGTCTCCCGCAAGCTATATGCAAGCTGCTCCAGGAACATGTACATAGCACCTGCCATGTGGCTGGGGGTGGGGGAGGGGTAGCTGCTACTGTGCTAAGGCTGAAATTGACCGAAGTTAACTGCCAAGTCTTTCCCTGGAAGTTGCAAGCCTTCAAAAGACCTCAGAGTTCCAAAATAGTTACATCAGACAGATTAAGCAAGTGCAACTGTTGTCCAGGTGGAGAGAGTGATTCCTGGGGCTATCTACTCTGCCACCTTCCCCAAATTTGCACTATTCTTATAATAAGGGAATACAGGCTTCAAGTTGAGAGGAAGGAGTAGTCATAGAAACAGATGGATGAAATCAAGCTATTACATAGGAAGAACTTCAGTGTCTTGATCTTGGTTCACCTCCTCAGTCGCCACCATTAAAACGCACTAAATAATAATTTTCAATATAGATGAAGTCAATCTTGCTAATGTCAAGGGCAATATACGAAAATATTATGACATTCAGAATTAAATCTTGAGACTGTTTCCGGACTACAACTAATTAGGATAACTTATATCATCTTTTCCACCATGCCACCTGCAGTTTCATAAGCAGTGATTCATTGACACTTAACGCTTTACCTGGGAAGGTTTTATCAAAGATCTCTAGATCAAAATTTCTAGATCACTGTCATCAATCCAAAGACAGCTGCTGAAAAACCAGGATCAGGGCAAGATATTAGTAAGCTTAAGTTCCATTCAGTTTTAGTATATTCTTCAATTTATTTTAAGAATTAACAAATTCAAGGAATAATAAATGAGAGCTTTAGAAATAAGGATATAACTAGAAAGTTTTATTTTTTAGGTAAAAGGTCAATTAAAATTAAACCTGCCATAGTAAGTGCAACTGTAAGTGCAAAAATGGCAAATAAAGATGGGGGACTCCCTGCAAATGAATGTATAAACCCAAAAAAAAGAAAAAGTGTATTTTTGAAGTCTAATTGCAATAAATGTGAACTTCTTGCACTCTGATGGCTGAACAGAAAACACGTATCTCAAAGCTACCACTAACAGGTCAGAGTTCTCACAACTCTCCTGGCATCAGGTGTCCAAATTCCATTAAGCTCTGTCATACTAACAAATTTGTTGTTTTACATTCAACATCCATCCACCCATTATCATGCCAAGATGGTGAAGAAAGGAAAGCAAACTTTAATAAATATCACATTTACTAATGAAGATAGAGACCTATTTCCTGGGGTTCCCTGGGAATGGCTCTAGAACAGGCTCCAGCTTTAGTACTGGTCCTGGGTTTGGTTCTGGCACTCTTTGTGATACCATGCCTAGTGTGGGCTCCAGTGCTGGTCCCAGATCCAGCCCTGCTCAAGCAGTGGCTCTAACTCCAGGCTTAGCTCTGGCCCCCTGTGCCAGTGTGGGCTCCACCTCTAATGACTCAAGTTCTGGCTCTAGTGGTTGTTCTAGCTCATCCACTTGTCTGTTAGAGACCACAATGAGCCTATGTTTCAGGTTATTTCCTCTGTTCCTGAAGATTAACTCTCTCCTGGTAGTAGCACCCAAAAGCCTCATCCCTGGGGCTTCAGGAGTAGAGGAAGTACAGCAGGTTCTCGGGTAAGTCCGCCTCAGTAAGAGGTTGGTAGTGGTGGACTTTAGTTAGCACGAATGACTGCAGTACCTCCTGGTGCAGGGCTGCACTTCATCATCGTTCAACCAAGAACAGGTAATACCCCCTCCCAATGATTCACTTAAGTGCAACAGAAAGGTATCAGAGATGGTCTTCAGCAGCTGGCATTCCTGGCGGTGTTGGAAAAGAACTGCCGATTCTAGGGATGTGAGCTGACCAGACTGAACCAGAGAACCAAGGACCAGGCAATCAAGAGTAGGTTCATGTTAGAAATAATCACCACACAGAGGGTATCTGTCTTCAGCTCCTGCTTCAGATCCTGGTAGGTGTATCCGACCATGAAGCTGATAAATGTGTGATTCCTGTTGCACCCAGCAGTCCCCTATTGTTGCCCTTTCCAGAACCACCTGAACACGGCTCCACCAGTCAGGCAGCCAGAGTACCAAATTAAAGCCTGACTCTGCTCCTTCTTGGGGTACAAAGCTTTCTGGTTTGAAGTCAGAATGTTGAACTTCTGGAAACTTTGTACAGTTGGCCCTCAATATCCATGGGTTCCACATCCTCAGATTCAAGAATATTCAGAGGAGAAAACATTTTAGAAAGTTCCAAAAAGCAAACTTGAATTTCTCTTGTGCCAGCAACTATTTACTTAGCATATACATTGTATTAGGTATCATAAGTAATCCAGAGATAATTTAAAGTACACAGGAGGATGTGTGTAGGTTATGTGCAAATACTACACCATTTTATATAAGGGACTTGAGCATATGAGGATTTTGTTATCCTAAGGGACTGATCCCCGTGAATACTGAAGGATGACTGTAATTGATGAAGCTTACAGTCAGTGGAGACTTTTGCAGTCAGTGACCCACTGTCTTCCTGGAATCTCATCAGCAGCCTCGTCTGGACAGTGAACTTCCTCCCCATCTTGAGGATGAGGGGTCAATGGGGAGTTTAGGAAACATAGGGCTGGGTTTCTACCACAAAGGCTAGGAACAGATCTAAAAGCAACTCTGTGTATGGGGCCTTCCACAGGTCCACCCCTTTAGTCAGAGGTCATCCTGACAGCTAACCAGGCAACTGAGTTCCTTCAGCAGCTGATTCAGGTGAAAGAACAACTTTGCTCCAGCTGTGAACACTTCTCCAGCTGATTCAACCCATCGTCCAGGGGGGCTCCAGATGCAGGTGTTTTGCTGCTGGACCTTCCATTAATTAGGGTGATTAATTGGCCTAGCAGTGCTTTGGAGGCATCCAGCACCTCCTTTCTCCTTTAGTCCAGTTCACTGAGAATTTCCTGCAAAAGCTGCTGCTGTCTGGTCTGACGGGCGCCCATAGAGGGTATTCTCACTGGGGTCTGGGTCTTACATGGGAAGCAGAAGACATCCTGCTGGTCTTTCAGTTGGCTGATGGATTTCACCAGCTTCTCCATCATAGCCCTTAATTCTAGGGTCCAGGATTCAATCTCATGCTGCTGGCTTTCCACAGGTGCTTCGAGGTCTGCCTCTCCTTGCTCCGAATGAGCCCTCTGAGCCTGGATCAGAATTAAAGAGATCAAAGATTGTCTCAGCCAATTAGGTATGGCCCCGAGGAAAGGCCAGAATGTCCCAACAGAATTTTTGCAAGTTGTGCTGTAGTAACAAACACGCAAGGTCCTGGCTGCATCCATACTCATAGTTCAGTTGGTTTAAGAAGTGGAAGAATAGCATGTTAGCCCTGGAATCATTGCTGTCCAGTAATAACACGAAGGGAAAGAGAAATTGAGACCCCTGAACCACACAGTTGACTGAAAAGCAATGGCTTCAAGTGGGATTGAGAAATTCTAATAGGTAGTTAGGGTTCATAACAATCAAGATATTATTTCCAGAAGGTAAAGCTGTGTGTATAAATCCCTGCAGATAAAAATTTGTAAACGTGTTTTCATACAGTCTCATTAAAAATCTTTTTTAAGTTCTAGTCCTAAATAGTTCTGAAACCTATGGCGAAATTACAGATTTCTCAGGATTAAATATTTTCCAACTAACCCAACAGTTGGAATCTGGTGCTATGGAGCTTTTCAAAATATAAATATTTATATTTATCTATTGAAAGTATAGAGTATATATAGATCTAGATTCTGTCCTTGAAGATTCTGATTCAGTTAGTCCAAATTGAGATACCTAGTGTCTGATGATCACTGCACTAGTGCAAAAGGAACACAGTGAAAAGGCATCAAGTCTCCTCAAAGTCTCTGAAGTTATTAGACTTTAGAGCCAGAAGGAATCATTAATATCAAATTGAAATACTCTGTTTTACAGATAAAGAAACCAAAATTCACAACTATCTGAAGCAGGTAGTGAGACACTGCTGTGCCTCTGTTTGGATCTTCAGATGCTCAGCCAACTCTGCTACCTTCTAACTGGCCCTTTGGGCAGTTTTGAGTTTGATTTCCTTTTATTTCCTTGGTGGCGACAGCACCAAATTCCTAAATATAGTCTTCTTGGCTGCTTTCTAAAATTTGCAACATAAAACAAGTAGTCACATAGTAGAAGAATCAAAGAAAAATTCATTTTTAAGAACTGGGAGTGGGATAGGAAAAATACTGAGGAAGTCTAGTTCCCTTGTTTCTCACTTTCACAAGATAAAAATAGTAGTCATGGTTGTACTAATTTTTGTTGCATTTTGAATATAAAGTAAAATTTAAGCCAGATGTCAATATAATGGACATTTCCAAATTTCTGTCATGTTACTATATACCCAAGTACATATTCACACCGCTCCTAAGTATTCCCATATTTATTGAGAATAATTCATTTTAATTTTTCATGCTCACCAGAGTCTTAAATAACTGAGATAAACATTTGCTACTGCAAAGGACGAATTTAAGTTATAGACAGGAAGCTTGCTTTTATAGAATTTATTTTGATACAGGGGCTTCAAATATACATTAACATTGAAAATATCACTTTGCTACTAAAATATGGCCACATCTTAAGTAACATGACACAATTAACATGGCAAGAAAAAAAAGCCTCAATAAACCTAGACTAACTGTAGGTGGCAAATATGATTCTAATTGGAATTTTCTCATAACTCCAGGACATACCAAATATGAATGAAAATAAATGTTCTGATTACTAGTAAGCACAAAAAATTAATTATCATTAATATTAAAACTGAAGGATGGACATCCACCATCCTAAACATATCATAAGACTGTGGCAAGCTTTCAAAAACAACAGAAAAATCTCCATCTATTCATTATAATTTTGTATTTCAGTAATAAAGTTTGATCTTAAAAAGATACTAAGTTGAATTTAAACACACAATTGCTCATCTGATGTGCCTTTTCTTCTAGTCTAAGAAATAAGGGCACCAAAAACTCTATCTCTAACCGCTTCCTCCCATCCCTCCCAACATAACCCTTCCCCTCCCTTCCCCTCCCTCATTACACCCACCCTCTGGAAAAAATACCAGTAGCTCTCTATCCTTTTTGAAAATATTCTACTTAGGTGGAGCAAGATACCAGAGTTGACTTACTAGTTTTCCAAGTATGTATGTGTACATGTGCAGTAACTTTATATATCCAAATACATCATGGGAATAAAATTTAAGAAAAATAAGGAAAGACTGAGAAATAAGTTCAGAAAAATCTCATAATTCATGAATTTTAATGTAAATATCCAATTTTAGCAAACTTTACTATCTACTTAATTTACTAGTAAGCAGCCCTTAGTTTTATACAAAAATAAAAGTAGGGAACTGCAAATCATCTACCTATTTCAAAAATGGGAATGCCTTTCTGGGGATCCATTTTACAAAAAAAAATGTAGGCTACCTTTCATGGCACTTGGCCATACTTTGAGAATTACTGCTTTACACTGCTCCTCCTCCAGAAAAATTTAGACACACACACACACACACACACACACACACACATTTTACATAAAATTTCAGAGATCACAGATACTCAGAAGCCTATGCGTGATTTAACACGCTCTACTGAGACTATTTTGTACAAGTCTCTGGACCATATCCTTTCTAAATCTCAGGGATTTACCAAATGATGTTAGTACAGAAGAACAGGATTCACGCAGTGACTACCCCCATTCTGCTAAATAAATAAGGCACTCTGGCTATGGCTTCCGTCTCTCAGAGCTTATATTTGACTTTCGATAAAAATATAGCTGTATATATTTTTTAAAGATGTACATTTTCCTTCAATGTGATAAAAACTGACAAATTTCTATAGAAGTTTTCCATTCATCTTTTCTTTAGCTTATCCTCTACTGCCACCAATCTGTGGTTTAGGGAAGGTTTTGCTTAACCTTCCTTGGAATTTACAGTACATCCACTATATTTAAGCCTTAAGTACCAGAGATCTTTAAGGTCAAACTACATACAATTATGGCATAGTTTCATTTAATTGATTTAGTTTGATTCATGTCAGAGTTTTTAATTCATGTTAGAGTCTTAAATTTCACCTATTCTAGACTAAGAAATGGCAGAGTGGGAGAATGAGCTTGGGCTTAAAAGTGACAGAGACTTTAGGTCAGAATCTGGTCTATCACTTATTTGTGTAGGATACTGGTAAATTATCTAAACTCTCTGAGACTTAGTATTCTTGCCAGTAGTAAAATACCAATGATGGCTACCACACAGGACTACTGAGGAGATTAAATGAACACAGAAGACACCAAATTTCTGTTCAACCCTCTTTCTACCTAAATCTAAAGCTGAACATCTTGATTCCTTCAACGGTGGCTTCTTTGAGCCACATAAAGTCAGAACCACTTACCTTGAGTGATCTGCACACCCCATAATCTGTCCCCCACATACTTGTAGGTAGGCCTATGCACTGTCCTGGGCATATAGCAGCCATCTAGCTACTACTATTCCTGTCTCAGTCTTCAGTTGGTGCACAAATAGTGCCTCAATGTAAATAAAGGTATCTCAAAGCCCCAAACTTAAAAACAAAATATCCAGTCCACAAGCATCACTACTGCATGGCTCCCTTACTCCCCATTCTTTACATTTGTATTCATCATTTCAAAGTAACTTACTAATATAGAAAAACAGCATATCTACAGTCAATACTCAATCTGACTGATACACTCTCAAACTCATAATAATGGGGATGTGTGTGTGAAGAACAAATGACACACATCCTCTAATTTATTACTCAAGTGAGACAGGAATAAGACATATTATAGAAAATTTCACTTACTAACATTAATGTGCATCAGGGGACCATGTCAGGGTTCAGTGACGATTAGTAGCTATGATACTTTTAATATTTGTACTCTGGATTAATTACAAATGAAAAATGTACATTTTAAGTTTAATGTCAATCTATAAAGTTCCAAGTTTTGTTTTCTTGCAATTCTTCTAAAACTGCTACTCACTGCACAGGAATGCCAAGAAGAGGAAAAGGAACCATTCTTTTTCTTTGTCTCCCTGGAAAGTCTAATTCTCAATTTATCTTGAATAAGAAAAATGTTCTCTGTAGGGCAGGACCATAGAAAGAGTTGTACTGCTCATCTTTCTAACTTGGCAGACTAAACTTATCTACAAATTTATATAACTTTATACAAACTTATCTACAAATTCATCCCTACCACTGTACCTTGTATGGTGGCAACGTAGAAATGAAGACCAAAGCAGACTTTCAGTAATACTGACAGTCAAACTTACTCTCTTACAGGGGTTAGCATGGAAAGAAAACAAACTATAGGAGCTGCCAAAAAACCAAAACAACAAACCCACAACTCTCTGTAACCTGGGCCATTAACTGTCCTTAATAAATTTGGGGGACTTGCATTAAACAAACAAAAAACAACCCTTCTCCCTCCCCCCAAAACCTTCCTATATCATGTACTTATAAGAAGCAAAGGTAACTATGTCAAAATTTATTCTGGTCCCCGCTGAAGTTCAGTTGCACTGGTTTTGGGCAAAATTATCAAATGGGAATACTGTTTTAAATTCCCCTTTTTCTTCTTTTTTTCCTCTACAACTTGTGGCTGCTATAACACTCCTCTCCTGTTACTGAAACAGTTACAAATGTGCTCTGACTACACCTTATATGAAGGCAAAGTCAATAAAATATTAGTAAATCTTTTAATAAGGGATCACAAAAAAAATAAAGAAAGCTAACTACTGTTAAAACGCTAAAAAGACATTTGTAAATTCCAATTTTCACTTCCAATCTAAAGAAAAAAGCTCATAAATTAAAAATAGCAAGGTATTTTCGCATTGTGATTAAAAATTTATCTCAAATAAATGGTTAAAATCATATTTAAGAGTGAATAAAACACTGGAGAGATCTCTATAAAAGTAATGCAACAGGATGCCTGCTAGCACCACTTTCTAACACTGTTCTTTAATTTTTAGCCTAGGGATTCTCAAGTAGGAAGAGATGATGGTGGGAGATCCGATTTTAAAATGCAGGGAAAAGACCAAAAAAAATCTTTCCTGAGAGACACCAAAGACTTAAATAGAGAGATATACCACATTAATGGTTGAGAGGATTCAATGTTATACTGCAGAATATAAATTCTCCCAAAATTGATCTATAAACTCAAGTATTTTGAAACAAACAGACTTGGTCAACTAATGGGAGAAGCCAGTCTATATACTGCACAGAAAACACTTAAATACCAATAAAACATGGCAAAGAGATACGAATTCACAATGCATAAGTTCACTATATTAATCAACTATAAATCAAAATGAGATTTTTTGTTTATCAAATTGGTAAATGTGCAGAAAAAAATACTCAATTCAAGTAAACAGGTACTCACAATCATTGACTCAGAGGTTCTAAGAGCATCAAAACTATAACCAAAATGTTTACATGAAAAAATGTTCATCACAGTATTATAAATAATAGCACCAAAATGAAAGTAAGATAATATACATCAGCAGGAGACTGGTTTAATAAATTTTAAATACTCACATATAATGGAATACTACACAGTCATAAAAATTGCTTTCATAACATGGGAAAATATTAATAATAATGGGTATTAAATTTTAAAATGTAACAAACCAATGTGTTTTGTGTATATATACATTCACAGGAAGGAAAAGGACTACAAGGAAATATACACTGCAAGGAAGATACATCAAATCATTTTCAGTGAAAACGTCTGAGTATTGAGATCACATACAATTTTTACTTTCTTCTTTATGCTTTTGTATATTTTTCAGATTTCCTTCAATAGAAACATGACTTTTATATTCAGGGAATAACAAATGTAGCAAAGAGATCATCTAAATTTTACGTTTCTGCTCTGAATTCTCTAGGGGCTATAAACCAGAATATGACTTTAATTAGAATGACAACACTTTTAATGAGAATAAAGATGTGTATTTAAAAGCATCTGAAATAAATTTTTACTACAATAACCTCATTCTTATATAATGCACTACAGAGTTAGCAACCAATGAGGTAAATAATAGCATAGGTTCATAATAAAATAAACATATGGGGTGGGGACAAAAAGATCAACGGAAAGGGTCAAAGCTTATCAACCCAAAAAGATTTTAAACTTAGCTTTTATTCTTAGCTTTGATAAAACAAATTTCACATAGTTTATTATATAGTAATCTTATGTTTTGCTCTATGGCCTCATATATTTATATACACATGTACATATGTGTGTGCAAATAAATAGGAAGTATTTAAATTTGAATTGCCTTTATAAATAATCTTTACTATCAAAGTGAATAAACTTAACAAGGACTTCAAGAATTTAAATACAAGAATAAGTTTTGAAGAAACTGGCTCTGATAACAATTCCTGTAGTTATTATTAGCTATGTTTAAAAAATGGCCCTTACATTATTTTAGTGCTAAATAAACATGGGACTACAATGGGACTATGTAATAACCAGACATTTAAAACATCACTTAAACGAATTTAACTTTGGAATAAATTTTTTTAAAAAGAAAATCGACCTATTTAAATTAATTACAGCTATTTACTTTAAATGAATTCACTTTACAAAAGTCAGACTTATCAAAAAAAAAAAAGATCCTGACACATCAAACTTAAGGTACATTCAGAATAAAGTATAACCCCCAAATTATTGTTTTATTAATCATACCATTTTCTCACAGGCCATAACCAAATACAATCCAAGATGTGAAGATCACCATATCAGAATAAGACTCAATACATAAAATTATAAATTTGTTTAAACATCAACAGAATATAGGTCTACGCAAAAATAAGTTGTCTCCAAGATGAATAAGATCTGAATATGGGATACCCTCCTCACTCAGAGGACAAAAGACTTCGGTGATTCCTGAGACTAGACAACCATGAATACTTCTATCCCCAACAAAAAATGCTTCAGATAACGCCCACTGTCCCTTTTACAGTGTTTTCCCCCTCATTACATCAGGAGGGAAACCCCAATTAGGTGACAAGAGCCTTTTAAATAACCCACATCTCTTAATTTCCTTTTTATCAAGGAGAGTGTTCCCAGGGCTCAGGGTAGTCTGCAAATCAATGCAAAGGGGAAGCATCAAGAGGCTCATCTGCAGTATTACCAGGGAGCAGCAGGCAGCAAATATTCAAACCCAGAAATTGTGACTCAACATTTCCTATATAGTACAACAATTCTGCACAAATGACAGACACTGTCAAGAAGGATCCTGCCTGAAAAAGATGTAGAATGAAAAGAGAAGATTGACAGACATGAAGGTAAGGTATCTGATTACACTAATATCGGTACTTACGTATCATACCTCTGCAGTGGTGTCACTTTGTTCTTATTCTTATCAACTGAACCCGTAGACAGCTGAAGAAAATTGGGGTTTAATTTATATAACTCTTGAAGTAGCTTCTGTTCATATTCTTGGTGTTTACCCGCCTAGTGGAAGAAGAAATTAAAACTGCAGTGGGACTCACAAAGTGGCTGGTATAAAATGCTGATGTACTTTATGAATTACTAAAGCTATTCTAAATAAAACACATAAGGATTTGTCATGGCGTCAGAGAAACCTGTGAGGAAAATGTCACAGAACTTCTAGACCAATGAAAGTTCTTGCAACAAAACTACAGGAGACATATTCCATTAACTAAGGCATTTCATCACCCATTTTATGTGGAGAAAAGAATACTAACAGACAACATTTTTGCTAGTTTAAAAAACTAGAGGGGCCCTTTTAAACTTACTTCCCCATCTTTCACATAAGAATTAAGTCTTCTAACAGGTCATTACAGAAGTTTCTGAAAATCACTGAAAAATTAGTCTCTCTTTTTAGAAGATTGATAAGTAACACACAGATGAAGAGTTTTACTATATTTTTCATTATCCTAACACTAATTAGCACATTAATTTGTTTTTACATAAAAGTTAATATATTTTAAACTTTAGACCAGAGGATGGCAATTTAGAGCCAGCCACTTTGTTTTTATAAATAAAGTTTTACTGGAACACTCATGCTCATTCATTCATGTGTTATCTATGACCTCTTTTGTGCTACAACAGCAAAGTTGAGTAGTTGCTGCAGAGATCATATTCCCAGAAAACATAAAATATTTACCAACTGGCCCTTTACATAAAAAGTTTGTGCATCCCTGCTCTATACACAACAAAGACAACTCTGTATTTACTGGAGTTGGTAGCTGTCTATCAGAAGGCAGTGTCACAAATGTGATGGAATAAATCAGAAAGACTGACTGTGGAAACTAGGCACATACAAAAAATAAATTACAGTACAATGAAATTACTCTGAATAACTTTTTACTATCTGCATGTATATTATGACTGCAATGACATTTTTTACTTACCTGCAGGGTTGTTAATTATTTTAAAAGTGTGGTCTAAATAGATGTTATGGGAAAACCAAAACCAGAACAGAACAAAGCAAAAACAAAACAATAAAAACAAGGGCAGTATCATCTAATTGAGCACAACTGTATCATATATATTGCACAATGCATTGTTCCCTGTTCTGAGAGGGCTCTTGCCTGTTCACCTGGGTCTATAAATATTTCATATGGTACTAAATTTTGAGTTATGCAGTAACAAGGAAAGATCTGTTTTTTGCCATGATATAATTTGCTCAAGTTTCCTTTCTACATTGACAAAGTGTTTTAACGAGGAAACCCCTTTTCAAAGTAATTCTGAACTAAGAAGAGCAAGATGAATTCAGGACAACAATATGAAATGAATTTTAAATTGTTAAGAAAAAACACAGTTTAGATGCGGATTTTACATCTTTAAAACATAAAAAGCCCTGAAAATTCTTTCTGCAAGCAATACTTCAGGAGATATTATGGCTTTCGTTAGCCACAAAGAGCTCAAATTGGTATTCAAATGATTTAACAGGGGCAGTTCATAGAGACAGGTTAAATCCCATTACAAATAAATTCTAAGGGACTGTCCATCCATGTCCTTTTACTCTTCAATAATACTTAAGTGAGATCAACTGGGGCTTAGAAATTCCTTGACAGAGATTTTCATTGTAATAGTACCCATTGGTAAAGCACAGTTCCCACTAGTCAAAATTCAGCATGAAATGGTTCAACCTTAGACTTCATCCAAAAGAAGAAAAAAATCAAGATGCATTTATTGGATAAGCAAGAAATAAGTAAGTCATCCATCCCCGTTAAATATCACAGAGAACTTATTTTAACACTGTTTTTAGATCATAAAGACAATACATACTGTCAAGAAATCCCAATATATTTATTATAATGGGATTTAATCTGTAGTAACTCCAAGTCAAAAAAGGTAATATTTCATTTCATTTAACAATCTGCTCTGAAAGGAGCCCCTCCTAGACTGTCTCTAGCTTGACTTGGAGAATGAAAGGCAGTAATCAATGCCCCCCCACCTTCTAAATGAGAAGTATTCCTGCAAAAGTCCACAGCAACAATCTGAAGTCCTCACCTATAACAGGGAAGTGCAGTATTGTGCTTTGGCATAATCCTCATTTAATATGCCGTATGGTCAACATTTTTACTTGTAAAGGCATGTTTATACTACAAATTGAAAGGAGACAGGAGAACAGGAAATGTAAAAAAGAACACAGGAAAATAAGCCTTCAATTCACCCTTTACAGGACACTGACTCACTGGATACTTTCATGGGAAGAATCATTTTATAAAAATAATGTTAGCTTTTCAGCAGCATCTAATAGAGTATTATTTTCTAGCATGCTCTGTGAAGAGTAGAGATGGGGTGGGGGACCTCATAATTACAATATCCCACTTGGCTTTCATTTTGCTGACATTCCCCCTAAAGTAGCATTTACCAAAATGCTTTCCTTGGTCAATTAAGTCCTGGTTCTACATACCCCTCTGGGATATGTATTAGCATATTAAAGACTCTAAGAAGTGTTGCTGGGGTTGGGGGGGGGAATCTATTTATCTTTATTAATCAAGCATTTTCAAACTTAGTGGACCACAGAACCACTTTTATTGTAACAATATCCTGCAGAACTGATATTCCATGGAACACTATGTATTTGGAAAATGCTACTTTAAAGTAATACCAGTTTAAAGAAAAAGAAAATTCTTAGTTTTTGCTTTTGTAATTTTAACTTATAAAGAAAAATACTTCCTTTTCTGCAAAGTTGATAATTCACATTACTTTACTACCTGCATTTCCTCTTTTGTGAAGCTGGCCGCCTCGTCCCCCAATTCATGTAGGTACATGCAGTCAGGCTTTGGACACTGCATATTCTTTAAGAAGTAACTGCAGTATTTTGTTGTACCTAGAGATGCCTGCAGCAAGAGGAGGAAAGCGGAGGGGGGGAGGGAAAAAGACCCAAAATGTGAACTGACACCACAATGAAAATTTCCATATTTAGTGTTTTCATTTCACCTAAAATGAGGCACAGGCACAACAAAACAAAGTATGGCTGTGAATACTAGAGAACTAAACTATTATTAGCAGGATTTATTAAAGATGATCATTTAAAAGAACTAAAAAAAAAATCTCGGCCTATGGTTTCCAGAGCTTGAGCACCCAGAGTATTTCCCTAGAGGTCAGAAGAGTAGAAAGACAAAATCTGTTCCATGTTTTAAGTGGTTAGGCACATAAGACAAATTCCTTTTTCTAATTATGCCATCCTTCTTCCACTTACTTAAAAGCATTGCTTGGTGGGACCCTTCATGCAAACCTGAACTGATCAATGCCCAAATATTTAAGGACAACAAATCAGAACAATTATCTATTTCTGACAAGGAGAGTAATAAATCCATTTTCACAAAATATGTGTAAATAAAAGGAGATTTTTAAAGATTATCCCTTAATAATGAATGTGTTTACTCCTAGCTGGTAAAACAGGACCCTACATAGGTCAGCTATAAACAAATTAGCTGTCATAGGTTGGAATGGATGCCTAAGAAGCAATCTTCAAATTAGACTCCCTTCATGTAATATGTAAAAGCTACGCTCTTCTCTAGTTAATACATGTTATCCCTTCCCCCTTGAAAAAAAAAAAATCAAGAGGACCGTATTACCTTAAGTGTTCTGCCATCTACCACCACATTGTTGACACACTGTATGGCTCTGAGAGCATCTTCCGACCGGATATAGGTTACGTAAGCACTGGCGCTTGGACCCTAAAGTGAAAACCCACTGTTATTAGTATCAAATTCAACAAAAACTTAACAACAACAAAATTATCTTGCAACCTGCCTAAGGAATTCTAAAGGCCTTTACTACTACTTTCATTAATAATAATGACAATGATTAGAAGTAGTAGTAGCTTTGATTAAACCATATACTAGTTCATCTTAAGATAATCATACTTAACGAATTTTATCTGATTTTAAGTAGACTAAAATAAATATGAATAAAATATCATCTTTGGCTTGGCATATATTTTTAAAAAAGTCATCTGACAGGCTCGTCAAGGTTACAAAAAAACATACTTTGAAAGTTAGATTAAAAAAAAATAAGATTTGAAGACAGTGTCAAACTATGTTCTCCCCAAAATAAATGCAATCTGTAAGAGTATTCTATCGGCTAATACCAGCATAACAAAGACGCTGTATTAAGTTCACAATATCTGAAAACATTATTAATTAGAAATCATTATATAATTTAACTGCCTGATAATAGACTCAATTCCCCCTCCCCTTCAAACCATCACTAGATCTTTGTTTTACTATTTCCGTCTTATTACTATCACAGTTAAGTCCTGAAAAGGTCAAATAAGCACCAAAAATTCCCCCACCCAACCAACAGAGGTCACTACACTGCTTAAATCTTTGACCCTTAAGCTTTCTAATCACAGAAAGCAAGTTTTCCTTCTGAGCAGCCCAGGTCAAGCCCAGACCATAGGGAGGAAAGGCAAAAAGCCCTATAATTAGTTACCTGTGAGCCTGCATATGATGTGCTATTATTGATGACAACTTTATGTATTTTACCAAACTTCCCAAAATATTCTGGTCGTTTTAAAACCTATAAAAGAAGAAGAAATAAGGTATAAACTGTCTCCATTTCATCAACTTTATCCTTATAATGGGGACATATACCATCCCTCTTCAGTGAAAATAAAATAATTTTTAAAGTTTTCTAGTAAATGTGACTACTTCCTAATTACAATTTGTGTGGTTAACCTACAGGAAAACATCAACAATGTCTAAAAGCTATTCTTTATTGACGCACTGAATAGAAACTGAGACTAAGTTCAGTATTATCTATTACATTCTAATATCTACACCAATAATCTAAGGAATTTTAGCTTCACAGTATTCTTAAACACAAAACAGATCAAATATCTTAACCACATTTTCATTAACAGATGATCATTATAAGAAAGTAATTCTCAGAACAATGACCAAGATTATGTATTAAACAGAAACTCAAGAACAGACACCAGTAGAGACAGTCTTTACTCATAAATCTATTGTATATAATATTTTATATATTATATTAAAGCATTATTTATAAGTTATGCATTCCAAATATGGTAACAGAATGTTCTTCAAACTTCTATGCTTTATTACTCTGTGTGTGTCAATAAATTTTCCTTATGTCAATTTCACCATTTCTCAACTGTCTCCTGTTTTTTTTTCTCTCTTTTTCCTAATAAATAACAAATGTGAGGTTATGGATGAAAAAAAAACTGGGGAAACAAATTTATACAATATTTTCTCTACTACTTGGTTACTTCTTTGTGGTCATTTTCCCTCATACTTGTGTCATCTCCTTTACTATGTGATCACTATATGCATTCACTTAGCTTCTCTAAAACTTACTTAACCTTGGCTAACCTGATACAAAAACCTCTCCCATGATTTGCAACTACCTCAAAATTAAATTTGTTCTTTTCCTAGAATTCATCTATAGACCTACTGTTCTTACAATCTCTCCAGATAGCAAGCTCTCTCTCAATGAAAGCTTTTTTTTTTTTTTAACATCTTTATTGGGGTATAATTGCTTTACAATGGTGTGTTAGTTTCTGCTTTATAACAAAGTGAATCAGTTATACATATACATATGTTCCCATATCTCTTCCCTCTTGCGTCTCCCCCCTTCCCACCCTCCCTATCCCACCCCTCCAGGCAGTCACAAAGCACCGAGCTGATCTCCTTGTGCTATGAGGCTGCTTCCCACTCAATGAAAGCTTTATGCTCATATCTGTTCAAGTGTGTGCAAAGTATCCTTACCAAATACTCTTATACTCTTGATAATATTCTCACATACTTGCAACTTAGCTAATATGTTCTGCATCTGACAGAACCAAAGCTTTGTGAAACAGTCTGTGATTGGGGGTGTCATTAATTCTTAACAGTTTTCAACTTGATTTATTTAAATTTTTTTACCTTATTTTATTTTAGGTTTTTATAAGTATAGGGTTTAGGCCTTATGTTTTCTACAGCCAATTTTAATGGATTAGAAGGTGAAGTGACTACATTGGATTTCAATCTTTCTTCTACCCAAATCCCCCGAGAGATATGGCGGTAGGTGTGGTAAAGGCAATGACTCTTGGGTTGTTCACAAAAAAGTCTTAGAACAGAGGGTTAGGGAAGAGTATACCTTGAAAAGCTTTCTGGCCAGTGGAGTATAGAACTGTATTCAATATTCCAGCTTGATGCATACCAACTCAGCAAAAGGCCTCAGCCAAAATACCTGCTTCAAAGGATTCAGGCTGGTTACAAGTTGTGCTGCATCAGCAGCTCATATCATATCCAAGTTTACGGCAGTAGTTCTCAATAAAGGCAGCATCAAGGGAAGCTGGAACATTTTGGAACTCTGTGGGAGCTTTTATTAGGGGAGGTTGTCAAAGTAACTGGGAGACACTATTCGTGTTCAGTGGATGGGAGCCAGGGAAAGCTTACAGCACTCAGGCTAGCCCTGTACCACAAAGAATTGTCCTGCACCACAAAGAATTGTCCTGCACCACTTTTGAATGTTCTACAAGACATTCATCTAGCTGAGAGGCCTGTTTACAATTAAGTGAACCTAGAAACAAATTATAAACATAAAGTAGTTCCCCACAGTTTTGACATATGTTGAATTTAAAAGCAAATAGTGTGTAATTAAGGGACTACCACAAGTGCTGTGTTTGAAATTTTACTAAGAATTGTTTCAGAAAAATCACATCATTGGCACTTCATGGTACCTGAGGTGCCAATACATACACCTGTAACAATCTGCCTTTGTAGTTGTCATATTCACAGTGATTCTACAAACAGATGCAAGCACCTATTTTATAACATACTGGAAAAAAAAGTACTTTACAAACTTATATATGCATACAAGTCATTTGAGAATCTAGTTAAAATACATATTTCAGACCCTGAGAGTCCGCATAATTAAGCTCCCAGGTGATACTAATGCTACCAGCCCAGCGGCCACACCTTGAGTAGCAAGGTTCTAGAGCAGAGCTACCCAAGTATTTACATGCAGAAATAGTCTTTTTATAATTTTTAATTTCTCCTTCATTTTTTTTCAAAGTATGTATCTACACAGACAGATATTATCAAGAAGTCATTGCATGAAACTTAAAGGGTGTTATAAAATATAAGTTTAAAAAAAAGTGGGTACTGGGTCTGAAAGGTTAAAAGCTGGCTTATGGATAACACCTTCATAACAACATAAGATTTGTACATAATTACACTGAGGAGCCAGAATAATATTTTCAAAGCACAAATCTAGCCATGTCATTCTGTTCTTAAGAATAGTTAATAGCTTCCCATTGCCTTTAAGATAAAGTGCAAACTCGTTAGCATGTTTTAAAAGCCCTTCATTATCCCTTACCACTTACCTTGTCAGCCTCCTCTCTCACCCTTTCACTCTAATTTTCCAGCCAAACAAATCATTTGCAGACTGAGCTCTTTCTCATCCAGAAGCATTTGTATAATTCCTGTATCTGAAGCACTTTACCCCAGAGATAGCAGGAGAGTACACATCTTCCCCCCAAGGTCAGGTACCATCTCTTGTGCCTCCACAGCACACAGCACTCCTCATAGTGTACTGTTGCTTTTATAAATAAACAGGGGCTACCTTTTTATTGGTTTATGTTCAATGTCTTACACAATGCCTGGCACGCTGTAGGTACTTAATAAATGCTTATTGAAAAATTAAACTGTCTTAGTATTGAACAAAAAGAGTAACATGGGGGACTTCCCTTGTGGTCCAGTGATTAAGAATCCGCCTTCCAATGCAGGGGATGAGGGTTCGATCCCTGGTCAGGGAACTAAGATCCCACATGCTGCAGGGCAACTAAGCCCACACGCTGCAACTAAGACCCAACACAGCCAAATAAATAAATAAATACAGATCTAAATCTTAAAAAAAAAAGAAGAATAACATGGATATAAAACACTAGTGGGCCTTAATGTATTAGAAAATGGCCTATGGCTGATAAGAAATGGTTTGCCCAGGCAAGGGAAATTTAAATAATTTAGACGCTCTATATTAAGTTGCACATTACAGATTCTGTCTGAACATAAGTCAACGAGCAAAACAATACTCTAGTAAATAAAAAAGGTAAAGAGTATGGGTAGCAGGCAGAACACCCTGCATATCACCACATTACCCATATATTTAATGTCCTATATTTACTTCACAGTGAGCCAACTTTAGTACTCATTACCATATAAAAGGCCACATGATAGAATTATAAATTCCCAATGGCATACCTAATGTGTAAAATGTCTTCCTATATATTCTTTGGGAACACAGTCAAGTGTTCATGAACACCACAGAGAAAATAAAAAATGTGGTAAGCAGATGGAAGGATGGATGGATAAATGGACGGATGGAGGAACAACAGACCATTCACTGGTGTAAAATACATTGGAATAGGAGCTTTAAGACCAGGGAGGGGAGGATGGGGCTGGGTTTCTAGCCCTGGCTCTGCTATGAAATAGCTGAGTGATCCTAGGCAAGTCACTCAACTTCCTTGTGCCTCGGTTTCCCGTTTGTAAAATGAAATGTTTGCGTCTTTAAAGTCTTTCAGTTCCTCCAACAAGCTGCTCTTTCACACAGTCACGAACCTGAAACATCCTTGTCCTTATTCGCTGCCCAGCTAATTCCTAATCATTTTTAATCATCCTTTCCTCAGGGAGGCTTTTTGTGGATCTCTGTACTAGCTAAATTCCCCACTGTTACATGTTCTCAAAAAGCCCTGTACTTCCGTTTATAAATGCTCAGCATGCCTACAAGGACTTAATTCTGTCTTCTCCACTGTCTGTAAGCTTGTACGGGTAGAGACTGTCTGCTAAACCACTTCATCTCCAACATCAAAGTACCTAACAGATTGTAAGTATTCAAGAGTTAATTTACAGAATGAATGAATTAGGTTCTGACAATATAAATTTTTAGGATTTAGGAGATGATTACCTCTAATCATTACCTCTAATTACCATATCTTCTAAGATAGTTTTTTTTTTTCTATTGAGCGATAAATGAATACATTTGACTATCAATCTTGGCATGAAGTTTTCAGATGTACAAAAATTATTTTCAAAACAAGCTTTAAATTTTCCTAAATGTTCCTGTTTTGCTAATCAGAATTCAGTCAAATATCAAACTGTCATCATCCAAAAATAAGTAAATCACAGGGATCTTCTTTGTCTCAAAAGTTACCCTAACAATTTGAAACTTCGAGTTTTCTAATGAAGCTGACTTTAACTTTTCCAATCTGAAAGGGTTAGACAGTTACATTAAGAAAAATTTTAAAGATAATATTTAGAAGTAGTAGGATTTAATAACTAAAACACTAATCTCTGGTCTTCCTAGGCTTTCAAGAGAAATAAGAGAGAAAAACTAATGTTTCAGAAAATTCACGGGCTTCCCTGGTGGCGCAGTGGTTGAGAGTCCGCCTGCCGATGCAGGGGACAAGGGTTCGTGCCCCGGTCAGGGAAGACCCCACACGCCGCAGAGCGGCTGGGCCCGTGAGCCATGGCAGCTGAGCCTGCACGTCCGGAGCCTGTGCTCCGCAACAGGAGAGGCCACAACAGTGGGAGGCCCGCGTACCGCAAAAAAAAAAAAAAAAAAAAAAAAAAAGAAAATTCACTGTCCTCTCACCAAGCACAATGATTTCAAAAGTATAAAACCAGGACAGTGATTTTTAAGTATATTTAGACTCATGATAAAATGTTCTCTCTCACTAGCCAACCCCTAGATTAATTTCTTTCTGTGTAATAGTTCTTCAGATTAATCTTACTAACATCATGTTATTTGAAATGAAAATAAGAAATCTCTGTACATAAGTAAAAGCAAACCACAGATTCTAGAGAAGAGGTAGGAAACCTATAATCCAAACATCAGACTGAGACTATGGCTTAATTTTATCCAGCCTTTGGGTGGTGCTCTGTATGCCTCCAGTACCACAGGTGACTGGATTTTGTATTAAGAAAAGCAAGTACATCCATATCCAAGAGTTATAAAATCAAAATAAAAGTTCCATTAATTTACTGAAGTAGCAGGAAATTCCCTGGTCGCCTAGTGGTTAGGATTCCACGCTTTCACTGCCATTGCCCAGGTTCAGTCCCTGGTCAAGGAGCTGAGATCCCACAAGCTGCATGGTGCAGCAAAAAAAAAAAAAAAAAAAAAATTAGTAGGAATAAATACAGGTAGGTAAATAAAAAACTTGCAGAGGTAAGAAATGATCTCTGGTTGGAAAAAAAAATAGTGTTGAAAGAGGGAGACAGAAGCGTTGGGACAAAGTTGTGGCAGTGTTCAAGAGTGAAGTGGGATTCTGCCTGTCTGGGGAGTTAAGTATTAGATTTAGGAAAAAGGGAGAAGTGGCTGCTGAGGTTAAGTCATAGGCCTAAAATGAGCTCTCTCCTTATCATCTCTTATTAAAGAAGTCTTCTCCAGTATGAACCCTCTGACTTTGGAAAGAACGTCTCCGGAAGATCATGTAGCCCACTAATGCCAGCATCTCTGGACCTAGGTCCTAGTAATTCTTGAGCTGCCTCCACATTTATTACCAATGATAAAGCCTTCTTAGTAAGGTCACCCTGATTTTTCTCCTCTACTGATCATGAAGCCCTTCACAGCCTCAATACACAGTAAACTTATCAGCAATAAATATTTTTTATTGTCTCTAAACTGATTTGTACAAAATCAATGTATAGACACCTTAAATTTCCTCCTTCTGGGGCCTTTAGCCCACTTAGCCAAGTTCAAAGATTCCCACCTCCCTAATCATATTCACTACAATCCTCCCTCTGATTGCGACCATCATGAGCATTACTTCAAACCCTTCTCAAGGAGTACTTTTGACAGATTCCCCAAATTCGGCTCTCTCCAACATTCTGGTTGCCAGTCAGTTTCTATCTGCCTTCCCAACAATCTAGTCAGCACCTCCTGGTATATCAGAAACTAAAAGTTAGCAGATGTGCATCCATGGGCATCAAGGAAAGTTATGAGTTCAACATTATTCTAATAAGGCTGGTGGAGGAAGGAGAGAAAAGAGTTAAGTAATAAACAAAAGGGTTAAGACGTCCCCTGCCTCCAAACAAATGACAAAGAACCTGGTCCACAGTTTCCGTTCATCAAATTCTCCCTCTTTCCCCAAAACTGGCTTAAAATGAATGAGTAAAGAATGATGATACAGTATAGCAACAGTTCTATCACTGTTCTATAACCGAGGTTCACTACTTGGGCACGATTTAAAAAAAAAAACACGGATCTTTGGTGGGTTTATGAAACTGCATCTCCACTGTTGGTCCTTAATACAGCTACAGAAAAGAGGAAACACACACAGAGTAGTCATGTCACATTAGCCTTAAGAGCAAAATAGAACCATTATCCAACTTTCACAGGTTATTAGCACTAAAGGGGACTTTAGAGATCTAGTTCAACTGCTTAGTTTTACAACTGAAGAAAATGAGCCAGGGAAGATTAATACATTTGCCTAAGATCACAACTGGTCATTGGTTTCTTAGTGATTATTAAAAAAATATTTCCCATTTTCTCCTAAGTTTTAATATTTTCAGGTAAATCCTGCAGTTGGGCAGAGTCAGCTATTATTTCCAAATATACAAAAAGAAAAAATGCCAAGTTGAGAAAGAAAAGAGAAGAAGACTTACCTCTGGGTCTGCTAGGCGCTGAGACAGACCTACAACAAAGACGAGGTTTTTTTGTACAACACGTACACTAGCCAAATGTTTGCGATTTTCTGATATTTTCTGTTTTCTCTCATTTTGTTTCTGTTTTTTCTCATTCTTTATCCTTTGCAGTTCTTCCTGGGAGAGTGGTTTATAAACTGCTGGGTCTTCTGGATATGGCTGTAGGCATAAAGCAAATATAGAAGTTAGCATTAAATAAACAGAAAACTGTATGAATAACAATTATCAAATTCTGGATGATGTGTATGCACATCACATCTCCCTTTGTTACAACTCCCTTTTTATGAATCTTTTCAGTTTTTATTTAATAAAAGTTAAATGTTATATAGAATTGTTTTAAAATACTATTTAAACCACTTATTGTGCTGAAATTTGAAACATCACCAAAGGTTCTAAAATTTAAAACAACAATATTGGTATTCCCTACAATGCCTAGCACACAGTTTACAGGAAAATTAAGCTTCTAAGGTACTGTGTAAGAGGCAAAGAGTATAAGTTCTCTCATCTAAATATGGGTTTATGTATTACAATCAACAAATATTTAATGAAAACTTACTATGTGCTTGGAGATTAATGAAGTACTTATTCCTTAATACATTCCCAGTCTAAGGACACAGATGAGCAAATAAACAGCAATACATAGATCCTCTGGCCCAGGAGTTTGAACTTAGCTTCAACACTTATTATCCACGTGGTCGTAGACAAGTCAATTAAACTCTATGCCTCCATATCCTCATAAGTAAAATGAAAATAATCTTAAAGGCTGGTGTAAAAATAACACTCATAAAGCAATTATTATGTGTAACTGGCACACAGTAATCCCTCAATAAATACTAGTAATTACACTCTTACAATGGTTTCCTCTCTCATCATTATAATTTTGTTTTCATTCCTATTGCTAATGCCAAGACTACTGATGGCCTGAATAAGAGCTGTGGGCTCACACTGCCTGGCTTTGAATCTTGGATCATTCTTTACCAAGAGACCTTGGCAAAGTTATGTAATCTGTCTGCCTCAGTCTTCTATTCTGTAAAATGGGAATCAGAGTACTTTATTCAGAGGGTTTCTGTGAGAATTAAGAAAGACAACACACTTATAAACTAATTAAAATTGTGTTCTTTACAGAAGCATTCAATAAGTCAGTTATTATAACAGCGAGCCCTCCATATCTGCTGGTTCCACATCCTCAGATTCAACCAACATGGACTGAAAATATTTTGAGGTAAAAAATTCCAGAAAGTTCCAAAAAAACAAAACTTGAATTTGCCATGCACCCAGCAACTGTTTACATAGCATTTACATTGTATTTACAACTATTTATATAGCATTTACATTGTATTAGATATTATATGTAACCTAGAGATGATTTAAAGTATATGGGAGGATGTGCGTAAGTTATACCCCAATACTACACTGTTTTATATAAGGGACCTGAGCATCCACGGACTTTGGTAGCTGCGGGAGTGGGGTGTGGTGTTCCTGGAAACGATCCTGTGCAGATACCAAGGGACAACTTAACTACTACAAAAAACAGTCAATAATAAATGGAAGATGGAACACACTAAATAATAATATCTAAAAGCTGAATGTGAAGAGATCCCAGAAATGGGAAACTGTGTCTATCAGAATATCAGAAGTGGGGATTAACAGAAATCCTGCCATCAAGAAAAAAAGTGGGGGACTTCCCTAGTAGCGCAGTGGTTAAGAATCCGTGTGCCAATGCAGGAGACAGGGGTTCGAGCCCTGGTCCGGGAAGATCCCAGATGCTGCAGAGCAACTAAGCCCATGCACCACAACTACTGAGTCTGTGCTCTAGAGCCTGCAAGCCATAACTACTGAGCCCACGTGCCACAACTACTGAAGCCCGTGCGCCTACAGCCCGTGCTCCGCAGCAAGAGAAGCCACCGCAATGAGAAGTCTGCGCACCGCAACAAAGAGTCGCCCCTGCTCGCCGCAACTAGAGGAAGACCGCGTGCAGCAATGAAGACCCAATGCAGCCACAAATAAAATATAAATAAATAGGGCTTCCCTGGTGGCGCAGTGGTTGAGAGTCTGCCTGCCGATGCAGGGAACACGGATTCGTGCCCCAGTCCGGGAAGATCCCACATGCTGCAGAGCGGCTGGGCCCGTGAGCCATGGCCGCTGAGCCTGTGCGTCCGGAGCCTGTGCTCCACAACAGGAGAGGCCACAACAGTGAGAGGCCCGCGTACCGCAAAAAAAAAAAAAAAAAAAAAAAAATATATATATATATATATATGTGTATATATATACACATATATATACATATAAATAAATTTATTTTTTAAAAAAATGAAGAAAGAAGTGGGAATCAGGAAGAGAGGAGGGAGTATCCACAAGCATGAAAACTTGCATGCCTTTAACATAAAGTAACTTTCATCTTTTCATACATAAAGTTTTAAAAATTAATTAAAAAAACAAACATCCTCCAATTTGTGAGCACACTTTGATTAATGCTGAAGGCAATTAAGGAAGTGAGATTTCCTTTTATGTTCCTCAACGTCTACTAGTAATAACATAAAGTCTCCAAAAATCCTGTTCTTAAATATTCAGGCATAACTCTTGGTGGTCCTGCAGGATCTAAGCATCCATACCATTCAATTCCCACATTTAAAGATTTGAGGGGCTTCCCTGGTGGCGCAGTGGTTGAGAGTCCGCCTGCCGATGCAGGGGACACGGGTTCGTGCCCCGGTCCGGGAAGATCCCACATGCCGTGGAGCGGCTGGGCCCATGAGCCATGGCAGCTGAGCCTGAGCATCCGGATCCTGTGCTCCGCAATGGGAGAGGCCACAGCAGTGAGAGGCCCGCGTACCGCAAAAAAAAAAAAAAAAAAAAAATTTGAATCTATTTGGCATACTCCAACTTACTAGTGAGTGGGAGGCACAGAAAACAGAGGACTCAGTAATTTCCCTGACTTTTGCATGACCTGAGGGCTTTCTCCAGGATCAAATATAAAGTTTATGTCACACATTTTAGGGGTTCAATAAATATTTGCCACCTTAATACCAAGCTACTCTCTAGAAGTGGAAATTTAGCACTACTAATTTTCTTTAAAAAAAAAAAAACTTATGTCGGGCTTCCACTGTGGTGCAGTGGTTAGGAATCCACCTGCCAATGCAGGAGACACAGGTTCGAGCCCTGGTCCAGGAAGATCCCACATGCCGCGGAGTAACTAAGCCCATGCGCCACAACTGCTGAGCCTGCACTCTAGAGCCGGTGAGCCACAACTACTGAGCCCATGTGCCACAACTACTGAAGCCAACATGCCTACAGCCCATGCTCCACAACAAGAGAAGCCACCACAATGAGAAGCCCGTGCACCACAACGAAGAGTAGCCCCCCCACCCCCCGCTCACCACAACTAGAGGAAGCCCGCGCACAGCAACAAAGACCCAACGGAACCAAAAATAAATAAATAAATAAAAAGAATTGGCTACCATCTTTAAAAAAACAAACAAACTTATTTCAAAGTGTTCTTACATTTTAATTTGAGGAACCAAATGGTTAAGGATCTATTACAATAAATTCAATTCTTCAATCAATGATGTAATCTTCCCAATTTAAATCTCTTCTCTCTCCACTCACCCTTCTGTACCTATATCTCCTTTCAAATCTTAATCTATCTGCCTGGATGATTTTAATCCCATGAAGCTATTCAAAGCTATATGGGCACAAGTATAAAAATGAACTACATACAAACCAATTAAAATATCTTTCCACAAGATCATTTAAAATTTTCATTTGCACATGGAAAAGCTATTTTCTACCACAGGATTTCTGGGTAGCTCCTTTCGGAGCGTTTATCATTAAGTTCATTTGAAAGCTGTTGCCCTTCATTAACATCTATAGTGGTGATAGTCTACTCCCTGAGTGGATCAAGCATATAGATTGTTCCTAGTTCCATTTCAAAGTCTAATCCACGCACTGAATCTTACCAGTCCATGATAAGAGAAGTATAAAAATTGAGAAAAAGCATTTGGAAACTTTTATAGCAACTTAACATTGCCACAACATTCAAGTACCTCATCAGTGGGCTCTGAAGAATAGGATAGTTATCTGTGTGGTTGTTATCGAACTTAGGTGGTAAATCACATGACACAAGCTGGGTACTAGGCATGCTTAATAGGACCCTGTATCAGTCACCAACAGACTGTGGTTGGGGGTGGGGGTGGGTTACAAAAAATCTGGTTCTGCATCAGAGATAGTCTGAAAAACACTGATGTAACTTTTAACTCTTCTGAAAACATGAAGGATTTGACAAGCACTCCGGTTTTTTTCTTTGCTAACAATCTCTGACACTGTAAAATCCTGATAAAAGATGATGCAAAGTAATACAAATGCCAAAAAAATTAAAATACATACACACACACACAAAAATGGAGAATGACAATTACCAAAAATTGGGTCGCAGTATCAATTCTCATCAAGTATATTACTGATGCACCACCATGTTGAGTATATAACACTGGTTACCCCAATCTTCTTCTATATTATTCCAAGTTTTTTCTATGGAAATATACTTCCATAAGGCTTCAAAGTCAACTTAAAGTCAATTTTATTGGAATATAACTGCTACATAGTGATACATTACACATACCAATACAGAAAGATACCAACACAGGAGAACAAATTAGTTTACCATGAATTCCATGATCGTTCCTCTTCCACACACACACCACCATAAAAACCTACTCTACAAATCCAATAATAGAAAATTAATAAGCTCATACAGTAGATGAGGAATGGAGGTAGATTAAAGATGGGATATGAAAACACGTAATTTGAATAGCTGCAGAAAGAGACCGTGACCCACAAAGCTAGTAATAGTACTAAAAATGAATATAAAGAAAAATATATCTGGTCTACTTTTTGACTGAAACAGATAGGTTAAACCTAATTTTCTAGGAATATAGGATCAAATAAAAATTACAAGTAAAAAATTTTTCTTTAAAGGTACTACTGCATGTTACAAACTAGTGTTAAATAGGACACCTGTGGAGAAGCATTTTTAATGTGTAAAATATTTCTAACGGTGTTAATTTGTCAACAAATTGCCAAACTACTAATTAAGATGGTTTATAGTCTCTAATGTAATCATTTAATTCCTTTCATATGTTTAGTTATGTTTCCACTTTTATTCCTAATTTACATGTGTATTTACATGTGTCTTCTGTTTTATTTTCTGATCAGACTTACCAGACTTCGTTGTTTCAAAGAACCAGCTCTAACCGTTACTGAAATATTGCTTTTTTCCTATTTCACTAAATTCTACTTAATCCCTACTTTCCACTGTCGCAATGTTTATTCTTTTTCTGGTTTCTTAACCTGGAAATAAGTTCATCTATTTTTGTTCTTCATTTCCTAATTAATGCATTTACAGCTTTATCTCTTCCTCTTGCTAAAGACAACGAAAAATACTGTATAAAACTTTTTCCTAACCAACATCTTAAAAACAATAATGATCTGCAGTGGGGAAGTCCCAAGACAATTTTTGGATAAAAGTCAAAACCCAGAGAGATAAGTGGAAAGTCTGAGTAACAACAAATGGGAGAGAGGAACAAATGGGGGAAGAGGGACAGCATTAAAAGTCCAAGGCCAAATCAAGGTGAAGAATTTTGGGGGAGATCACTCCCACGTTAAGCTGAGACCCAGCCCACTCTCAAAGAACTCATTTTGGCTCAGGGTAAGTAAAAACTACACAGAGGTCAGTACACGATAAGAAAAAAGGAAAAGGGTGTGAAGAAAACCATCCTAGAGAAGTTGAAACCAACCCCAGGGAAGATGTGCATCCAGGAGAACAAAAGACCTTTACGTTTAAGGCATCCCTAATGGCAATGTTTACAGGATCCAGCAGAAGTCAAATCAAAGCCTCTCTATCGGAGGGCAAATTCATCTTGGGCCTTGGAGAACCTTACAAATAATTCAATGACAACCATGAAGCAGATACAGACAACAAATCACATAAAGAAATAAAACAACATGAACAACAACCAACAGAAACATCCCTCACAAGACTTCAGCTTCTGGAATTACTGGACAGATTTTGAAACAATAATTCTAATCTGTTTAAACAAATATATGACAAACTTGAAAATATCTGCATGGTATAAAAAGCTTTTTAAAAAAATCAAGTATCAAAAAAGAACAAACGTTACTTCTAGAAATGGAAAACACAATGGCAAAATTTAAAAACTCAGTAGACTAGACCTAAAGGAAAAAATTCTGATTGATCAGAAGAGATCATCCATTAATGCATGAAAGGAAGAAATAGAAAGAAACAGAAAAGAGATTAAAAGACATGGCAGATAGTGAAAAGATCTGGAAAATATTTAATCAGAGTCTCAGAAAGAGAGGAGAGAGAATAAATGCAACAGCTGAAGAGATAACAGCTTAATTTTTTCCAGAACTAATGAAACTCACCAAATCCACAGATTCAAGAAGCGCTACAAACCCCAAGAAGAATAAATAGAAATACACAAGTGAGTTCTACTTTCTGGAACTGATTAATATATCCATTGTGGCCTAACAGTCAATTTTTGTACCCACTATACCTGTATTTTAAAGTTTTGTACAAATTTATTTGTACAGAGTTGTGTGCATGCACAAACACACACATGCTTGCTAATTGTGTTAATCAAATTTTCCATTTCCTTTTTATTGTGTACTTCATATATTTCTAAAATACAGAAATTAGAAGTCTCTCCATTACGCACGTAGGTGCAGTTTCTCCTGGTATTTACATCAGCTCAATACACTTCTTAGCTCTGTTAAGTAAATAAAAGTTTTGTGACTTTAGGGGACCTTTCATCAGTAAGAAAAATATTCTCTTTATCTTTTTAAAATGTGTTTGATCTTGAATTTGATTATGACTAACCAATATCAGTACTATTATACTTTCTTTCCTATGATTTCCATTTGCCCACTCTATCGTTTCTCCCCTAGTTTCACTGATATTTTTCTTATATGTGTTCCTAGTCAAACAGTTCTACAAGGTTTATTAGGAAAAAGAGCAGTCCCCCATATCCTTCCTCCCCCTCAACAGTTGCCTCTCCCTAAAAATAATCTGCTTATTCTTTCAGATGATTCTTTTGTCATTTACTATCACATCATTAAATAACATGCTTGTATTGCTACTTCCTGATTTTTCAGTATTAAATATTATTACATTATGCAAATTGAAGATTTAGATTTCTTTCAGCCAGCCTAACCATACATTCCAAGCCCACTTTCCAACCTTTGGTTAGGTCAAGGGTCACAATTACATTATTATGAAGTTCAAATATTATTTACACACTTCAACCTCCAGCCATGGCACATTAGGTGATAAAAGACTAGGGCTACCAGCATAAACAACTAGAAAACTAGACAAAATATATGAAATTACTGTTTTCAGACACTGAATGACAGACAGTGAACAGCAGGTCTATGACCTCTGAGAGAAAAGAAAGAAGACAGATGAAAACCACAAGTGTCCCAGTTTTCTGCTCTTCTGGCACTTACTGGACATTGGCACTGGGTCCAACTGTCTCAATGAGCAGAGGGGGACAGTGTTCAAAACTTGAAGACGTTGAGGCAACTGAAATTTATGGGGCAAAATACCACACAGGGGGAACTAGTACAAAAAGAATTCCAGAAATCTACATACAGGAATCCTGTGGTAGCCAGTTTTCATAACAGCCCTCCTGAAAACACCCTGATAGAGTGAGTATAAACAATGAATTTAGGGAGGAAATAAAAAAGAACACCAGTCACATGTACTCTTTCAGAATATAGAGGAGGAAACATTTCCTGAAACCAGTATTTCTTTGGTACCAAATCTAAAAACAACATAAAAGAAAGCCACAGATAAATACCTCTCATGACACAGACGCAAAACTCCTCCTGAAAATATTAGCAAATTGAAAGTAAAAAGGATAATACATCATGATCAAATGAGATTCACCCTTGGGAGGGAAAGTTGATTAAAAAAAATCAGCCTAAATCACTGTTTCTACAGCACGAAGGAGATAACACACGATCATCTCAATAGAAGCAGAAAAGGCATTGGATAAAATGCAACACCCACTCATGATAAAAACTCTCTGTAGGCAAAGAATAAAAGCAAACTTCCTCAACCTGATAAGGACCACCTACAAAAAAACAGTGACATACTTAATAGTGAAATACTCAACGTCTTCTCACTAAGATTGGGAACAAACAAGGATATGTGTTCATTCCACTTTTATCCAAGGTTATAGTGTAGGGCTTACCCACTGCAATAAGGCAAGAAAAACAATTTAAAGAAATAAAGGTTGGAAAGAAATAAAACTGTCTTTATCCACAAAAGATGTGATCATCTATTTAGAAAGTCCTAATGAATCTATTTAACAAAAATCAATTATTCTACATAATGACAATGAACAACTGGAAAATGGAATTTTAAAAACAGTATCATGTGCCAAAGCTCAAAATCACAGGGACCTCCCTGGTGGTCCAGTGGTTGGGACACCACCCTTCCACTACAGGGGGCACAGGTTTGATCCCTGGTGAGGGAGCTGGGATCCCACATGCCACATGGTGTGGCCCAAAAAAAAAAATCCCCCCCCCCAAAAAAAGTTATAGGCAAATATAACAAAGCATGCTGTACTCTGTACATAAAAACTACAGAACATTGTTTCTGAAATGTTTAAAACCTAGAAAAATGGAAAGATAAAACTTATTCATGACCTATATGAGTCAACATTTTCAAGATGTCGTTTTTCCTCAAATTGACCTGCTTATTCAATGCAATCTCAACCAAAATTCCAGTAGTCTTTTTGTACAAAATAACAAGCTAATTAAAAAACTTACGTGGAAAGGCTAAGGTTCAGATACACAGAATAAATTCTAAAAAGAATAACAAATTTGAAAGTTTTTATTATAACAGATTTGAAGATTTAGAGTAGTCAAGACAGTATGGTATTGACAAAAAGATAGACATAATCATCGTGGATGAGATACAGACTCTAGAAATAGACTGACACATTTATCAGCAACTGATTTTCATGAGAGTCCAAAACCATTCAAAAGTAAAGGGGTAGTCTTTTCTACAAAAGATGCAGTAACAACAGGATATCTGTATGGAAAAAAATAAATCTCAACCCCTACTTCATATCTGAGCCATTGCAGCATAATATGATTACTTTTTCTGTACAAGTTTTTGTTTCCTGTAGAGTTAATAACTGTGTTTTGTCTGATTAGATCTCTATGTGTTTATTACTAATTCAACCATAAAATTTCCTCCACTTGTTGAAATGGCTTCACAAGACATTTCTCTTTAAAAACACCAAGTATTCTTTCATTTTGATCTTTTTGTAGAGATTCCCCTTGGAGCTTTCTGATTTGCCACATTCTGGATTAACTGCCCTCTACAGGTCACATCTTTCATCCTTCCCCATCATCCAAGAAGTCCCACTGCTTCTTGTCTATGTTTAATTACCTATTTCCTCTATCCCATGTATTTTTTTTTAATCTTCTTCATTCCTTTATATTGATGGGGCATATCCTCTAGTAAATTTCTGAGAAAGAATGCACAGAAGGTAAAATATTTTTGAGAACTTTCAGGTCTGAAAATGTCTTTTCATAACACTGGTTTATAACCTGTAAGTTTCATGTGTACAACGTTATATTTCTACTTCTATGTACCCTACAGCGTGCTCACCACCAAAAATTTAGTTTCTATCTGTCACCAAACAGTTGATGCCCTTTATCTATTTCACCCTCCCCCTCTGCCTCTTCCCGTCTGGTAACCACTACTCTGTTCTCTGTATCTATGTGTTTGTTTTTATTTGGTTTGTTCATTTATTTTGTTTTGTTTGTATATTCCACATATGAGTGAAATCATACAGTATTTGTCTTTCTCCATCTGACTTATTTCACTTAGCATGGACCCTTCAAGGTCCATCCATGCTGTCACAAATGGCAAGATTCTACCTTTTGATGGCTGAGTAGTATTCCAGTGTGTGGAATACACATCTTCTTTATCCATTCATCCAAAACACTTAGGTTGTTTTCATATCTTGTTACTGTAAATAATACCACAAGGAACATAACAGTGCATATATCTTTCTGAATTAATGTTTTCGTGTTCTTTGGGGCCTTTTTAATCTGAAAATATGTCCTTTGGTTCTGGGAATATTCTTCAATCATATATTATTGAAGACAATTTTCCTCTGTATCATTGTGATCTCTTTCTAGAATACTAACTTATTTGTTATGTGACCTCCTGGACTGATCCTCAAATAAAAGTTATCTCTTCTCTCATACATTCTCCTTTGCCTTTTTGCACTACTTGTTAAGAGATCATCTCAACTTCATCTTCCAACTCTTTGCCTGAGTTATTTCTGCTATCATATTTTAATTTTCAATAACTGTTTCTTATTCACTGAATTTTTTATACCATACTGTTCTTGTTTCATGGATTCAATATCTTCTATTATTTCTGAGGTGAAAATAATACCCTTGTTGAAGTTTTCATTTCCTTGGCCAGTCTCTAATTTCCATGTGAGCCAATGTTGTATGGTGCTATATCAGTAAACCACCCATGTTCCCACATCTGCTGTTTCCACCAGATATTTTTCTCAGACATGCTGCACTAAAAGGACATGCAAAGGCAGTCTAAGGAATGACCTGCACCTGTTTAGGGAAGCACTAAGGTCCTTTTGACTCTACTAGGCTCAGCAACTAGGACCAAAGAGAAACATTCATTCAACTTCATATGTTTTTAAAACCTGCCTCTCTCTCTGCTTTTCAAAGCTATTAAAACAAAAGAGGCCCTTTCTGCAGACAGGTTTCATCTTGTGAGCCAAAATCAGGAGCTGGCTTCAACTAGCACCACCTGCATCTCCAAGTTTATTTAAATCATCTCAATTTGACATCTCACAGAACGCCTTCTACAGGCTTCTCCCTGCAGGGTTGGGCTGTATCTAAATTGTAGCTTCACGGTCCTCTCCAGAAACACTTGTGGTTTCCTTCCATGTTAACACAACCACTGAGGCTGGGCTCCAGAGATGTAAAGATTTGCTGGTCCCTGACTGAGATGGGCAGCTTCATAATTATGTGTGTTCAGCACTCTCTAGCAAAGCTAAGCCAGATTCCAAGACTTTGTGTGTCCTGCACTGTCTGCCTTCCGTGACTCATGCCATGAGACAGGTATGAGCAAAGTCTGGTAGTTAAGAAACTAAGGAGAGGTTCTAAGAGTTGTGGATATTAAGTGGATATTAAGTCAACAAGAAATTAAAAAACAAAGACAAAAACAAAAAAACCTCCTGGTCTGACTATTAACAATAAGTGCCTCAGCTAAAGATTCTAACTTGGAGACCCAAAAGGAGGTTGTCTCATATTTCTTTAATCTGGATTTTTTTTTTTCTTTTCTTTCTATAAATGTTGGAGAGCCTTGGTGTTCATCCTTAGACAATCTCTCATTTTTTCCACTGACCCTCTCTGTGATTTCATCCAGTGTCATTAATTTATAAAAATATTCTATATATTGATTAACTCCCAAATTTACATCTCCATGCCCAAACCAAACTTGAATATTCACCTGTCTAGTCAATATCTCCATTTAAGTCTCTAACAGGAATCTCAAACTTAACATGTTTAAAACCGAATTCCTGATCTTCTCAAAAACCCTATTCCTAGAAGATGCAGTCTTCCCCATCTCAGTTAATGGCCATTCTCTACTTCTAGTTGCTCAGTTCAAAATCTTGCAGTCATCTTCAACTCTTCTAGTTGTATTGTATAGTGGATATTAAACCTGATTAATCTTTGTATGTCTGTAAAATGTTTTATTATGCTTTCAAATCTGAATGAAATTGAGAATTCATTAACTTATTTTCACTCAAAAATTTGGAAAAACAAATTTTTCGTTTGTGTTCTCTTTTCTATGGTTGTAAAACAAAAACACTGACATCAGTTTTATTCTTGTTCCTTTGTGATCTATGTATTTTTCTCTCATGGACTTTCAGAACTTTGTCTTTATTCTAGATATTCTAAAATCTCACAATTATGTAAACAGATGTTGATATTTTTCAGTCATCTTGCTTCATACTTACAGAACTCTTCTAATCTGAGGACAACTGCTTTTCACAGTGAGTAATTTTCTTCTATTAGTTCTTTCATTATTTCTTCTGATCCATTCTTAGCCCACTGCTTCTAAAACTTCTCTTAGCAGAGATTAGAACCAGTAGATCTCTCTTTTACATTGCCTAACTTTTCTTTCATGCTTTCTATTTTTTAAATTTCTGCACTATATCCTGCAAAAAAATACTCAGCACAGTCTTCCAACTCGCTAATTTGCTCTTGAACTGTGTTCATTCTTTTCTTCAACGTATCTATAGGATTGTTTATTTTGAAGATCTGTTTTTTTTTAAAAAAAATGTTCCTTCTACATGAATATGTCATTCTCTCTTACCTCTTTGAGAGGTACCAATGACACTTGAAAAAGTTTCTTTCTGTTTGCTTACTTATGTTAGATTCTTCTATATACTGATTTTTGTGCTTCTCTTCCATAATGTTGGCTTTCCTGAAATACCTATTGATTCTTGGTTGTTGCACATGTAAGAATTCTGTCAACCAGTCTATAAAATACTATTTCTGTTTGCTGCAGGATGTTTCTTTGTGACCACAGAGAGGAAAAACAGCTCAAAGGGGTAGGCTAATAGTTCATCTTCTGAGCATAGGAGGTCCTAGTTCCTCCAGGGTATTTCTATCCCCTTTAAGGCTCCGACCTAAATTTATAATCAGTGTTCCACCCAGAGGGCATCTGTACCTGCTACCTGGCATAAAAGTTGGACTGTTGTTCCAATGCCTCTGTACTCAACCAACCACACTGACAGTTTTCCGAGGATCTTGAAGCACCACTATTATTACCCTTTTTCAAGTCTTCTCCTGAATATGTTTTGAGTTAACACTTTTTCTTTAAATTGATCCCAATGGCCTTCTGCCCTCCAGATTCCTCACACTAGTCCTCCCAGAAAGGAACCCTTTTACTAACAACCAGCTTTGCTGAAGTTACTCTGTTTAGTTTTTAATCTTAAAGTTTTTTCTATTTTTTGCTCCACTTTCTAAGGATTTGAGGTGATTCTAGGTAATCCCTTAAAACTGAAATGAATTTCTTTGCCATTTCCTCAAATAGTCTTAGGTTATCCTGAAAGTCACCACTTTCAACATAATAGTTCAGTACAATTGTCCTCTAATGGAATGATGGGGAACTGATTTTTTAAATACAACTGAATGTTTTAAAATTCATTAACACAAATTTAAAAAGCTAATGTTATCGTTTTCATTTACCTTTCCATTCACATTCTTAAAGTATATGAACTATATAAAAAGATATTATATACATTATAAACACCTACTGTTATATAACTTATATATATATATATATATATATATATATAAACTACATTAATTAACATTTAAGTAGAGCTCACCTTTTTTCATTCATATCATCTACATTAACTGCCCATTAGATTAAAAAAAAAACTGGACAATGCATTGCCTTCTGAGATATTATTTTTTTTAATAACCTAGGTATCTAAAACACATTTCCAATTCTCAAAATTTGGTAATAATGAAACAAGAGCTCTTTGAATGGGTAAACAAAAGAAAGTTTAAATCATACAAACAGACATTAAAGATAAGGCAAAAAATAGCTATTTGCATTAATCCCTAAGGTGGTAATAAACCTTCAAAACAGAGATGCAGCAATCCTACTCACCCTAATAGGTCACTTACTACACTGTAACTGCTGCATCTGCTTATAAAAACAACAAAACCCAGAATACTATTTTAAAAATCGTAGACACTTTAGATTTAGAAAGGATTCAAAGGACTTGCATTTGACCCCCAAACCTACTACCCATTAGCTGATGCCTTCGATAAGTTACTTAAAAGGCCTAGTTTCCTTAAGCATACAATAGGGATAGCACTATCAGCCTAGGATTGTCCTAAGGACCAACAAATGAAGTTAAGTATTACCTTCTAAACCAGGATTTCTCTTTTCATTTTAACTCATGATCTTTTTTAGTAAACATCAAAACTTCTCTACTATTTTGTACTAGAAAACTAAAGCAAATTTCCCCCCAGATGTAATACTGATTGTGCTTTTCCAATTTCACACCATCCTATCTAAATCTACTGCCTCTCTCTACTCCTAATCCTATTAAACAGCCAGCACCACCAACCTTGTCAATCTCCTCAGATAAGAAAACTAAGGCCAACCAGAGAGGTTATGTGGCTTCACCAAGGTCATATACTTAGTTAACAATAAAGGCGAGACTCTGACTCCCAGGGCAGTGTTCTTTCCACTTCATTAAATCTTAAAAATACAATGCTACACATTATCTCATCTGAGGTTTGTAGATTCTTTTAAATCTACTTACTCATAGGCATGGGGAAAAAAACTAAACACAAAGTTATTTTGGAGTATTTACCTTTCTGCATGCAGGACAAAGCCCATTTTCATCAGTGCGAATTCGATGCCAACAAAATCGGCAAATCTGGTAGCCACAGGTGCAAGGGAAAAAGTTGATATCATCTATCTCCAAGGGCTCCATGCAAAGAGGACATTCCACAGGGTCTTCCTTCACATCAGGACTGCGAGACATCTTCACGTTTATTAAACAGCAGCAAAAGTTTATAATAATTTAAGGGAGAAGGAGGTTCAGCGCTAGGAACTAAACTGTAGAACTTCGAAGACCTGCATAAGAAAAAACAAAATATACTGCTTACTACTGAAAAAATATGGCATATTCAATGATCAAGAATCAAATTGCATAAAAAATTTGAAAAATATTAGATCAATTTTTGCTATCTCAGAAGATGGAATTCTGTATATTCTTCATGTCAAGATAAAAGGCGTGAGGTTGTTAAATTTTTTGATTCAACAGAAACACAAAAGAACTTCCTTTTTTTAGCTAAAACATTTAATACTAATCAGTACTAATCATAGCATATTTTAGGGGAATAAATACTATGCAGAAACATCTTCACCTTAAAACATACTCTACACTGTCTTATCTTTCACCTAAAAGCTAGTAGTAATACTGCCACATAACTAAAAGAGTATTATAGTAGTCTAAAATGTGTCCTAGTTTACAAAATAAAACTAATGAAGAAGAGCAGTTTCAGTTACCTGTAATTACATGTTAATATCAAACCATTACCACAGAAAACATAAGACTTGAAAAAAATATGCCATAGAACCTAATTGTTTACAATTAAATATGTATTAATATGCCAATGAAAAGTTCACTTCTGGGAAAATACACACGTATTAAACAAAATTAAAATATTCCTTTTTATTATAGAAATGCTACAAAAAGCCTACAGAAAGGGGGAAGAGAACAAATAGACATCCATGCCTCAAAGTCTTTTTAAAAATTAAATAATTTATCTTTTTAGATTATGGAGAATTGAAAATTTTCAGGCTAAAGTCACTGTTAAATTAAAACGCTATGTCAAAATAACGGAGATATTTTGTTTGTTTACATAATTTGACAAACTAATTCTAAAGTTTACATGAAAGAGTAAATGCATGAGACATGCTTTGAAACTTTTGTGGAAGAAATGTGGGGATCTACACTATCAGATACTGAACTGTACTACAAAGCTACAGTAACAAATAATTTGATATTGGTACAAAAACAGACAAAAGATCAAAGAAACTAAATAGAGAATCTATAAACAGAACAATGAATTAATGAGATTTTAATATTTGATAAAAGGGACATAACAAGGGCTTCCCTGGTGGCGCAGTGGTTAAGAATCCACCTGCCGATGCAGGGGACATGGGTTAGAGCCCTGGTCTGAGAAGATTCACATGCCGCAACCAAGCCTGTGTGCCACAGCTACTGAGCCTGCGCTCTAGAGCCCGTGAGCCACAACTAATGAGCCCGCGAGCCACAACTACTGAAGCCTATGCGCCTAGAGCCTGTGCTCTGCAACAAGCGAAGCCACCGCAATGAGAAGCCCATGCACCGCAATGAAGAGTAGCCCCTGCTCATCACAACTAGAGAAAGCCCATGCACAGCAACGAAGACCCAACGCAGCCAAAAATAAATAAATGAATTTATTTTAAAAAGGTGTGGGGGGACATAACAAATCAATACGGTGAGGATGGACCCAATTTAAAGGCAGTAACAGGGTCCTGGTCTATCCATTTTAAGAAAGAAACAGTATATAGCTATCTCACACTGCAATCAAAACAAATCCCATATGATCTGTCTAAAGAGCTATACACTGAAATAAACTATTAAAGTGTTAGAAGAAAATAGAATTTTTAAAAATCTTGGGATACAGAAAGTCTTCCTAAGCAGAAACAGAAATTCATAAAAGATAGATATGATCAACTTAGCAATGTGAAAAGAAAAAAACAGACAAATTAAAGCAACAGAGTAAAGCAAGCAACAGAGTAAAGGATATATTCACTGTATACAAGAGTCACTATCCAGAATATATAGAAATCTTACAAGCAATTTTTAAAAGGCAAACAAGTCAAAAGAAAAAATGAGATCAGAATATGATGAGTAGTTCACAAAAGAATTACAAATGATTACAACATATGAAAAGATGATCAACCTCTTTAGTTAGTAAACAGTGAGGTAGCATTTTTCCCCCACCAGCCTGTCAAAGTTAGTCTCCCCTGGCAAAGCAGAGATTATCACTGATCTAAGTTCCTCTTTACAAAGGGAAATGGGAGCACAAAGAGTACCTTGCCTTAAATTGCACAGCTATTAAGTGGTGCGGCCTGGATTCATTCCAGGAATTAGCCCCACATCTGTGCTTTTAACCACTCCCTTAAACCACCTTAGACTCTATCCTACATAAATACTCACACATGTGCACGAAGTACTTTGCACGAAGTACTATGTTTTGCAGCATTGTTCATAAGAGTAGAAAACTGCAAACAATGTTAACTATCCATCAGCTGGCAAATCATTAAGTAAATAATGATATAGCCGTAAGGTTGATGTGTGTTGAATCAGGAGATGTCTATTATATACGATTTTTTAATTTGTAAAAGTAAATTGGAGACTAACGTAAATATATAACTACTTCCACATAAATATAAAAACTCTATGTGTATATATTTGATTTGTTTCTCGAAGAAAATAAAGCACATTGAAGGTTATACACCAAAATGTTATCCATATCACAAAAGACAAAATGGAGGTACTAATTTTATTTTGAAAATCTGTATTATCTGTATTGCTACAACAAACATTTTTGCAATTCAAATGGCCAAACTTAAAAAAAGAAATTATTTTCATCTCTTTTAGGAAAATTAAATCTGACTTTTGTTAATAATTAGAAGAAAAATAAAATGAAATATCTTTCTATGAACCTATAATTATTTCAAAATATAAGTTTCTTAAAAAGAAAAAAATGGTATATGTATTTATAAACAATTCAGGAATCCTGGTCTGCAGACCCAGTTTTGCCACTATCAGTTTCCTCATATATAAAATGAGAGGTTTAATCTTATGGTTACCAGGGGGGGAAAGGGGGAGAGGGATAAATTGGGAGATTGGAATTGACATATACACACTATTATGTATAAAATAGATAACTAATAAGGACCTACTGTATAGCACAGGGAACTCTACTCAATACTCTGTAATGACCTATATGGGAAAAGAATCTAAAAAAGAGTGGATATATGTATATGTATAACTGAGTAACTGATTCACTTTGCTGTACAGCAGAAACACAACACTGTAAATCAACTATACTCCAATAAAAATTCAAAAAGAAACAAACAAACAAATAAATAAAATGAGGGGTGTTAAGGAATGCAAAAGTAAGACTGACAACTTCAAAGCCCATGTCCTTTCCAATATGGTAAGACAGAAGTTATGATTACTGAAGGCTCGGTCGCATATTCTTCGGTATATAGTGCAAATGTCCTCAAAGTAAAAGTGACATTACTCTTTCAAAAATTTAAATTCTACAGGAAATCTCTACTTCATTATTTAAGTTCTTGTTCTCTATATCACCTGCAACTAATAACACAACACAGTATAAATTCTTTTTTTTAAGTTACAAGATTTATTACTTAGAAATCCCAGAAATGGAGGGGGGGCGCGCAGGGGGACCACACTGAGCTGGGGAAGGGCAGTCCTCCACTTCAGGTTAAGAGCGAGCCAGAGACAGAGAGCAGGGTAGCAAGCATGTGTTGGTTGGGGCAGACTTTTCTTGGGCTCAACTCTAAGCGGTCATTTTTTTTTTTAATAGATCTTTATTGGAGTATAATTGCTTCACAATACTGTGTTAGTTTCTGTTGCACAACAAAGCGAATCAGCCATATGCATACACATGTCCCCATATCTCCTCCCTCTTGAGCCTCCCTCCCATCCTCCCTATCCCACCCCTCTAGGTCATCCGCAAAGCACCAAACCAATCTCCCTGTGCTATGCTGCTGCTTCACACCAGCCAACTATTTTACATTCGGTAGTGTATATATGTTGATGCTACTCTCACTTCGCCCCAGCTTCCCCCTCCCATCCCATGTCCTCAAGTCCATTCTCTATGTCTACATCTTTATTCCTGCCCTGCAACTAGGTTTATCAGTACCTTTTTTTTTTTAAGATTCCATATATATGCGTTAGCATACAGTATTTGTTTTTCTCTTTCTGACTTATTTCACTCTCTATGACAGACTCTAGGTCCATCCACCTCACTACAAATAACTCAATTTCATTTCTTTTTATGGCTGAGTAATATTCCACTGTATATATGTGCCACATCTTCTTTATCCATTCATCTGTGGATGGACATTTAGGTTGGTTCCATGTCCTGGCTATTGTAAACAGACAACACAGTACAAATTCTGACATACATAAAAACGCTCCTGCATCACCAAAAACCTCCCATGTAGTAAGTGTACAAAATAAAAATCATACACTCAAAATCATGCTCAAAAGTTCCTTATCACTCATAAAGTGCTGTGTACATGGTTTTGTACTTAGGACCCTGTTCAAAAGATTTGTATAAAATACACTATAGTGGGAGGGAGCCTCAAGAGGGAGGGGATATGGGGATCTATGTATACATATAGCTGATTCACTTTGTTATACAGCAGAAGGTAACACAACATTGTAAAGCAATTATACTCCAATAAAGATGTTAAAAAAAAAAAACAACATAGGGCCACTACTGTATAGCATAGGAAACTCTACTCATTACTCTGTAATGGTCTATATGGGAAAAGCATCTAAAAAAGAATGGATATATGTATAGGTATAACAGATTCATTTTGCTATACATCTGAAACTAACACATTGTAAATCAACTAAACTCCAATAAAAATTAAAAGAAAAGAAAAAAAACACTATAAAATGTCAAGAACTGCAGCTGCTATGGAAAACAGTTTGGTGGTTCCTCAAAAAGTTAAACATGGAATTAGCATCTGATCCAGCAATTCCACTTTGGGGGATATACCAAAAGAATTGAAAGGAAGGATTTGAACAGAACTTGTACACAAATTTCATAGCAGAATTATTCACAATACAACCCACGTGTCCATCAACAGATGAATGGATAAACAAAATGTAGTGTATACATACAATGAAATGTTATTCAGCCATAAAAAGAATGAAATTCTGATACATGGTACAGTGTGGATGAACCTTAAAAACATTATGTTAGGGGCTTCCCTGGTGGCGCAGTGGTTGAGAGTCCGCCTGCCGATGCAGGGGACACGGGTTCGTGCCCCGGTCCGGGAAGATCCCACATGCCGTGGAGTGGCTAGGCCCGTGAGCCACGGCCACTGAGCCTGCGCATCCGGAGCCTGTGCTGTGCAACGGGAGAGGCCACAACAGTGAGAGGCCCGCATACCATAAAAAAAACAAAAACAAAAAAAACCCATTATGTTAAGTAAAATAAGCCAGTCACAAAAAACAAAAACTGTATGATTCCACTGATACGAGGTAACTAGAATAGGCAATTCATTGACACAGAAAGCAGAACAGAGGCTGGGAGGGGGAGGGAGAATGGGAAGTTTTTGTTTAATAAGTACAGAGTTTCTGTTTGGGATGATAAAAGGATTTTAGAAATAGAAAGTGGTGATGGTTACACAACATTGTGAATATACTTAATGCCACTGAATTGTATGCTTAAAAATACTTAAAATGGGGGCTTCCCTGGTGGCGCAGTGGTTGAGAGTCCGCCTGCCGATGCAGGGAACACGAGTTCGTGCCCCGGTCCGGGAAGATCCCACATGCCGTGGAGCGGCTAGGCCCGTGAGCCATGGCCGCTGAGCCTGCGCGTCTAGAGCCTGTGCTCCGCAACGGGAGATACCACAACAGTGAGAGGCCCGCGTACCGCAAGAAAAAAAAAAAAATTAAAATGACAAGTTTTACGTTACAAATATTCTACAATAAAAATTAAAAATGAAAATATAATTATACACACTTAAATGCAATATGTAATAAACAGCACTTTCGAAAAAAGTACTTGGTTGCTTAATTTAATTAATCCTTTAATTTTCTGCCAATGTGGCAGTGAATTTGTGATAAATGTGTGTATGATGCAATTCCACTGAATAGTTACATAGAAATTACATTCCTGAATACATTATACATCCCAAATTATATGTACACTATAATTACACATAAGAGAAAAGCTATTTATAGATATGAAATATACACACATACATTTTGAATGGTAACTAGAATAGCATCTTAAGTTTCCATAAAAACCATAAATTCAATATATACATATAACTATAAACTAACATTTTTAAAAAACCTATAATAAATTTACGTACAATACCACACAGCTTATATTTTACTTAGCCAATGTTTTATAACTAGAAATTCTTGTTTCTTTAACAATCAGTCCATTCTCAATACAATGGACGCTCCAGGAGAGAAGTTAACTGGTGCATCACATTTATGATGGTATACCAGGCAGCTACAACATGACTGGGGGTAAACAGTAAGCACTCACGTATTCGATGAATGAATAATAAATAAAAGGAGGAAAGAATTATTTGTTATATGTCAGTTTTGGTTGACAACACTCTTCAAAAGTAGGAAACAATGCTCCAGGTTGTTCACTGTTTCTGTATTAGGCATATACTTCACAAAGCATGTTACTCATATAAACTACACAAAGGCAAAAACAGATTGAACAGTAGCTATGAACAGTTTGCAAGTGTAAGAGCAAGGTAAGTCAACTGACTAAATATCAGCACCGATACCTCTTCGCCTTTTTAAATTAAATACCAAAATACCAATATACATATACCATGAATGTACATTTACAACGGAACTTAAGACTGCCTATACCCAAGTTAGGAAGGCAGGAAAGCGTATTTATTTTCTCATAGAAATAAACATCTCGTTTAGACATTTTCTCATAGAAAAAAAATCTACCTAAGAATTTAAAGTCTCTCTCATAAAAGGTTAAGCTGCAGTTATACAAAAAAATCGGTTATGTGGGGCTGCTTTCTACCTCCCCACCAATTTGTTCTTTATTTATTAACTTATTTGTACTTTATATTCTTTTTTTTTTTTTTTGGCCGCTGCATGGCTTGTGGGATCTTAGTTCCCCAGCCAGGAACTGAACCTGGTCCCAGGCAGTGAAAGCACCAAGTCCTAACAGCTGGACCGCCAGGGAATTCCCTGTACTTTATATTCTTAAGATGTAAATAAAAATCAGCATACAAGTCATCTCACATAATATATCATGTCCCCTAAGTATCTTTTGCAGGAGAAGGGGTAGATAGATAAGGGTGGAAGGAGACCATAAATGTTTTTCCAATAGAAAGCAACCTCCATGAGGAGAGACTGTTTCACTTGTTAGCATATCCAAAAATCCTAGAAGAGTTCTTGGCAGATAGCAAACACTTAACAAATATGTGTCAAATGGAAGGAAAACAAGAAAGAAGGGATGGAGGAAGAAAGGGAGTGAAGGAAAGGGAAGTACCTATTCATTCATCCATAAATGTGCAAGCACATATTGTAAGAGTCACTGAACAAAACTGTGCTAATCTTTACAAGTCTACATGTAGCAAATACACATTAGACATAGTAATAGACTTCTGTGAACACCTCACTGAAAAGGCAAAGGTTTTTCTATTTTCTTATGATGTAACACTACTAAAAAAAGTAATTTCTAATTTGCATGTAGTATTCATTTGCATAGTTAGAGCAATGTGATGTTGATTTGGGAGAGTTGTTCAACAAAATCCACCGATTTATCAGCTGTACAAAGACAACAGAGATGACAAACCATTTAAATCAAAGCCATAAAGAAACGCAACTGCTGCATACAAATATATTTTCAAAAACCTAACACTATGAAAATATAAATGTATAAAAAGATTGAAGATGATCATTTTGTGAAAAATCAATTTTAAAGAAAAAAGGTTTGTGACAACTTTCCTTTAAATAAAAAAGTTTTCAAACACATTTAAAATGGTTCAAGTAAAAATATCTAATTCAAGCCAATTTGGTAAAGATCTCTACCATGAAAAGCATAGTAGGCAGAACTTAACAATGATTAGTCTTTTAAAGGGGGAGAGAGTTTAAAAAAAAAAAAAGAGCACATTTAGGCTCTCTTATCAAGAAAGCTGATTATTCTAATTGTACCCAGTATACCAATAACATTACTTATTATTCTCTCTAGGTAAAAAGTTTTAACTTTATTAGAAAACTTAGATGGCTGGCCACTGAAGGTTTTTGCCATCTAAAAGTTTGTTTTTACCTTCATTCACTCAGTGATTCAATAAATAGTTATTAAGCCCTTGTTTCAAATTCTAGTCTAGGTCTTTGGGATACTTTAGTGACCCTAACAGGCAAATATCTCCACCTTTGTTTCCTGTTCTAATTCAAAATCTAAACAAAAATCATAATAAGTCAGTAAATTAAGTATGATAAAAGGTGAGAAAAGGTACCAGAGTCAGGCTGCAATTTAAATGGGCCAGTTGGAGTAGATTTCATTGAAAAGGTAATATTTAACAGAGGAACCTGAGTAAGCCATGCATACACTGAGAACAGACAAGGCAAGGAAAAAATCAGTAGGGAGACCCCAAGAAGGGAAACTGCCTGAAATGCTTGAAGAACAGCAAATTCAGAGTGGTTAGAGTAGAATAAGCGAGGGAAGAACAATTTGAGATAAGGTCAGAGCAATGTGGAGGTCCAGGAACTGGCAAGGGTTCATCATCGGCCATTGGAATAGCTTTGGCTTTCTTTGCGAAATACATGAAGAGGACCCGAGAGTTTTAGAAAGAGGAATGGCAATGGATTTGACTTATATTTTCAAAAGATCTCTCTGGGTTCCACTTCCAGCGTGACAGTGTAAGGAGCTCCATGAGCTCATTCCCCAGCAAAACTGCTGAAAACTATTTAAAACCAACCATTTAAACTATCCAGAAATGATGCTAAGAGCATAAGGCAAATGAAGAAATGCTTATTCAAGAAAATCTACTAAAACTCAGGAAAAACAACAATACTATGTGGTATCTGACTAAAAACTGTTCCCTCTCTCCTTCCCTCCCCCATCTCAGTTCAGTGAGACTCAAACTTCACTCCAGGCTGGCGCTGCCAAGAACACAGGGTTACCACTCAGAGAACCATCTTCCTAGGAGGCGCAGGATATTAGCATTTCTCATCCTGCCCAAAGCTACCCGATGCTGAAGCTAAAGTTCCAGGTTAAGTGCAGCCGATAGATGGAGGCTCCCCTCTTCCACCCAACTGCCACTCATGGGAAAGAGGACCTATGTTGCTGCTGCATGTTGAAAATACTATGACCCCAGACTGCCCTCCAACCAGCTACTTCATAAAGCTGGGGTCCTGCACCAGGAAACGCAGGAGACTTGAGGTTACTGTATACCCCTTCAATGAGTGCTCAGTTACTAAACTGGGAGTGTCACACAGAGAAAAAAGTACACCACTGACCCCCCTACTCAATGCCAGAGCTTAGCCAGATTTTAACAGGAAGGTAAAGCAGGTCTTAAAACAGATAGCTCTGAATCTCTTTCCAAAAAACTGACTTCATTTGTGATGGTGTCTGAAGTCCAAACCTAAGCACAATCTCAAAACCACGAAGGCTGTAGTGAAAGACAACTGGGAGGAGAGTCAGACACAGGCTGAACTGTAAACCAGCTACTCTGCAGGAAAGAATAAGGAGAATCAGGTTCTTAACTGCTGGATGAACCCTCCTGGGGTCAGAATAAATTTCAAGCTCTGACCTCAAGAACTATGCCTTCAAGTGAGCTCAATTTTTTTTTCAATCAGGCTGAGAAGCAATTTATGTCCTAGGGCATTGTTGAGCAGTCAGTGTGGAGTTTAACATCTGGGTGTGGTCAATGAAAGAGACAGTGGAAGAGGGCCCTGCCCGAAACACTGTCATCCCAGGATGCATGTGGACATACCCAAATCTGCACACCCCAGGGACACCAACAGATGCTTAACACGGCAAGAGGGAAACAGACTTCACTAAATTAATCCACCCAGGCACTAAACAAATAAGCAAATAACAATAACAAACCCTGGGAAGGGTAGGAGGAGACTAGTACCCAGAGTTGCTATAATATTATATAAAATGTCCAGTTTCCAACCAGAAATTACAACTGTGCAAAGAAACAAGAAAGTATAACCCATACGCCAGGAAAAAAACAGGCAACAGAAACTGCCTGTGAGAGCCACCAGATGTTGGATTTAACAGACAAAGACTTCAAAGGAGCCATTTTAAGTATGTTCAAAAAACTAAAGGGAACCATAATTAAAGAAGTAATATATAATGACAATGTCACATCAAATAGAGAATTCAATGAAGAGATAGATGCTATTTTTTTAATGGAAATTCTGGAGTTATAAGTACAATGACTGAAATTAAAGTCACTCAAAGCCTGTACATGTAGACTGGCAGAAGAATGAATTGGTGAAAGAGAAGATAGAGCAATAGAGATTAAGCAATCCAAAGAACAGAGGGGGAAAAATGAAGAAAAATGAACAGAGCTTCAGAGAAATGTAAAACACCATTAAGCACGTCAACATACACATCATGGGAATAGTAGAAGGAGAGAAAAGGAAAAGAAGAAACATATTTGAAGAAACAATGGTATAAAAATGAAGAACTATAGCTACACAACAAAGATGAATCCCAGAAGTACAGTATTGAACAAGGAAGCAAGAAGTAGAATATAACTGTGCTCATATAAATTTCAACAGATAAAAGAAAACTTTTAGAGATGCACATAAGGTGATAAAAAGTCAGGACAGCAATTGCCTCTGGGTGAAAGGGAGAGGGTTATGAAGAGGTGAACAGGAAGACGTGTGTATGCTTGGTGGGGGGCGGGGTGTGTGTGTTCTGAAGTACTTGAAATATTCTATTTTTTTAATTCAAGTATAGTTGATTTACAATGTTGTTAGTTTCTGCTGTACAGCAAAGTGATTCAGTTATACATATGTATACATTCTTTTTTATATTCTTTCCCATTATGGTTTATCACAGGATATTGAATATAGTTCCCTGTGCTATACAGAAGGACCTTGTTGTTTATCCATTCTATATATAATAGTTTGCATCTGCTAATCCCAAACTCCCAATCCATCCCTCCCCCACTCCCCTCTCCCTCGGCAACCACAAGGCTGTTCTCTATGTCTGCAAGTCTATTTGCTTTGTAGATGGGCTCATTTGTGTCATATTTTAGATTCCACATACAAGTGATGTCATATGGTATTTGTCTTTCTCTTTCTGACTTACTTCACTTCGTATGACAACCTCTAGCTGCATCCATGTTGCTGCAAATGGCATTATTTCATTCTTTGTTATGGCTGAGTATATTCCATTGTGTATATATATGTACCACAACTTCTTTATCCATTCATCTGTTGATGGACATTTAGGTTGTTTCCATGTCTTGGCTATTGTAAATAGTGCTTTTGTGAACATAGGGGGTGCGTGTATCTTTTTGAATTATAATTTTGTCCAAATATATGCCCAGGAGTGGGACTGCTGGACCATATGGCAACTCTATTTTTCGTTTCTTGAGGAACCTCCATACTGTTTTCCATAGTGGCTGCACCAACTTACATTACTACCAACTGTGTAGGAGGATTCCCTTTCTCTAAACCCTCTCCAACACTTGTTGTTTGTAGACTTTTTAATGATGGCTATTCTGACCAGTGTGAGGCGGTACTTCATTGTAGTTCTGATTTGCGTTTCTCTAATAATTAGCGATGTTGAGGATCCTTTCATGTGCCTGTTGGTCATCTGTATGTCTTCTTTGGAAAAATGTCTATTTAGGGCTTGTGCCCATTTTTCAATTGGGTTGTTTTGTTGTTGTTGTTTTTGAGATATGTGAGCTGTTTTTATATTTTGGAAATTAAGCCCTGTCAGTCGCATCAGTTGCAAACATTTTCTCCCAGTCTGTAGGTTGTCTTTTTATTTTGTTTATGTTTTCTTTTGCTGTACAGAAGCTTGTAAGTTTGATTAGGTCCCATTTGTTTAGTTTTGCTTTTGCTTCTATTGCCTTGGGAGACTGAGCTAAGAAAACATTGGTACGATTTATGTCAGAGAATGTTTTGCCTATGTTTTCTTCTCGGATTTTTATGGTGTCATGCTTTATATTTAAGTCTTTAGGCCATTTTGAGTTTATTTTTGTGTATGGTGTGAGGGTGTGTTCTAACTTCATTGATTTACATGTGGCTGTCCAACTTTTCCAACACAACTTGTTGAAGAGGTTGTCTTTTTCCATTGTATATTCTTGCCTCCTTTGTCAAAGACTAATTGACCATAGGTGTGTGGGTTTATTCTGGGCTCTCTATTCTGTTCCACTGATCCACATGTCTGTTTTGTGCTAATACCACACTGTTTTGATTACTGTAGCTTTGTAGTATTGTCCCAAGTCTGGGGGGTAACGCCTCCTGCTTTTGGGAATTCTGAGTCTTTTATGGCTGCATGTAAATTTTAGGATTATTTGTTCTAGTTCTGTGGAAAACATCATGGATATTTTTGATAGGGATCACATTAAATCTGCAGATTGCTTTGGGTAGTATGGCCATTTTAACAATATTAATTCTTTCAATCCAAGAGCATGGGATTTGACTTTGCTCACCTTCTTTGACTCACCTTCAATGAAATATTCTATTTTAGACCTGGGAAATGGTTACAAAGATGTTTGCCATATAATTAAAGTCTACATGTTTTACATGTGTATGTTTTATGTTTCTGAATATACAGTTTTTACTTTTTTCAAAGTCTTAAAAGAAAAAGATAATAGCTGCAATTTTCCCAGAAAGGTTAAAAACAACCCCCTGCCCCAGAAAGTGCAACATACCCAAGTGAGATCAATAAATCCACACCCAGACACAAGACAGTAAAACTGCAGAACACTAAAGGCAACAAGAATTTCAAAAGCAAACATTTAAAAAGAACCCTTCACCCAATGAAATGATAATTAGACTTTACAGCAGATTTTTCAATAGCAACAAGTGAAGCCAGAAGGGAAAGACAATATTCAAGATTCTGAGAGAAAATACTGTCAACCTACAGTTGTGGTCCTTGAAAACAATAACCCTTAAGAATGAAAGTAAATGATAAAACAACATTTTTTGAGATAATCGAGCTTTTCACATGGACTGATTATTAGAAGACGTTAGTTAAATATGATAGTAGTGTTTATTTTGTTAAAAAGCTCTTCTAGAGGAGATACATTCTAAAGTATTTACAGACTTCATGGTATGATATCTTAGCAGGAAAGGCGGCACAGAATGGGGAAGTGATGAAATGAGAATAGCAAAAGTCCATAACTACAGAAACTGAGGGATGGAAATAATTGGGTTTCATCACACTATTTGGTCTACTTTCACATATGCTTAAAATTTTCCATGATAAAAATAACTGATTTTAAAATAAGGCTAAATTAAAATTAAAACAAATAAACAAAAATAGAGACAGTTTACCAGTAAGAGACATCCATTAAAGGAATTTGTGAAGATATTCTTCAGGAAGAAGGAAAATGATCTCAGAAGAACAGTCAGAGATTAAAGAAGATGGTGAGGAAAGAATATAGTAAAAATACATGTAAATTGAATCATATTTCTATAGAATATTCTATTTCTGTATAAAATAATATAACTTGTTGGATTTAACAAGGATAAAATAAAACATTAAACAACAACATGGCAGTTGAGAGAGGACTGATATAAGATAAACTGCTATAAGATCCAACTTTAAGAGCAATACAAATAGTAAAATATCAAGGATAACCACATATTCTCTAAGATCTACTAATTGCACTTCCTTTTATCTTTTTTAGAGGAACCAGTGCACATTTTAATGAGGCACCATGTACAAATAGTTCCAGCACTGTTTGTAACAGCAAAAAAACTGGAAATCTAAATGCCCATCAAGGAATTCCCTGGCGGTCCAATGGTTAGGACTCCGCGCTTCCACTGCATGGGGCATGGGTTCGATCCCTTGTCAGGAAACTAAGATCCCGCATGCCACAGTGAGGCCACACACACAAAAGAAGTCCATCAATAGGAAATGGCAAATTTATGGCATATCAACAAAATGAAATACTACAGCAATTTAGAAGACTAAGGTAGATCTGTACATACAAACATACTGAATGAAAAAAGCTAATTGCAGGTACTATATGACAGTTTTTACATTAAAAAAGAAACCATATGTTTTCTTTATATACAAACATACAGATGGTCTTCAACTTATGACTGTTCAACTTGCAACTTTATCATTATGCAAAAGCGATGTGTGTTCGGAGAAGACAAAACATACTTCGAATTCTGAATTCTGATCTTATCCCAGGCTAGCGATATGCAGTACAAAACTCTCCTGTGATGCTGGGTAGCGGCAGTGAGCCGCAACTCCCAGTCAGCCACGTGTCCCTGTTAGCCACACCATCAGACGGGTAAACAACCGATACACTTAAACCATTCTGTACCCAGATAACCATTCTGTTTCTCGCTTTCAGTACAGTATTCAATAAATTACATGAGATATTCAACACTTTATTATAAAAAAGGTTTTGTTAGGTGTTTTTGCCCAACTGTATGCTAATGTAAGTGTTCTGAGCACATTTAAGGTAGGCTAGGCTATGCTATAATGTTCAGCATCTTAGGTGTACTAAATGCACTTTTGACTGACAAGATATTCAATTTACTGGAATATAATCCCATAATAAGTCAAGGAAAATATATAATTTTATATGCAAAATCACAGAAAAAAATTAAACACAAGGTGGTAATAGTGGCTACACCTATGAAACAATGAAGAAAATGGGATGGATTGGAAACTTGAGCCTTGTCTATGATTTTTGTAAAGACAGACTATATTTATGCATTTCTCTATAACAACAAATTAATTTTTAAAAATAACTTTAAGGACATTAAACTTTGAATTCTTTCCGTTTAAAGATTGTGTCTATTGTGTTCAACACTGTACCTCGGGCAAATGTATAGCAAATAATAGGTTCCCACAACTGGGAGAGGTGGAGGGAGATATGGAAGAGTGACTCAAAAGAAATATACCAAAGTAGCAGACTTTTATCACTTAGTAGAGCAGTTATAAGTAGCTTCTTTTCTTCCTTTTATTTTCTTCTATTTCCCAATTTTTAGAAAATAAACATTTATATTTACAATGGGAAAAGCTATTTTAAATTAGTTAAAAACTAGGTACAATTGACAAATAAAAAGAAAGTGATGAGATGAAAAAACTTTTAAATGTATAATTAGAGAATTAGCATTAATGTGTTTCCTATTAACTTAATGCTCTCTCAGAAGAAGGCTAGGAATATAAAAAATTAAAGGCCTGATGAAGGTCTTATTAATAAGATAAAATCAAATCTGTATAAAATCAAAGCAGAGACTAATTAATGTGCCAATTAGTTCTCGGCCATACTTGGGCAGGTTGTCAACAGAAGTAGTTGCCTACATCAACGTATTTTCAATTCAGGAAAAAGAACAGATCTATTTGGGGGAAGGTGCCTGGTAGAAGTGTATGCCTATTTTATAGAGTTTTTAAGAACTGACCCAGAGACTATCTGAAACAAATGCATCCAGGTACCAAAAGCTTAAAACCCTCCAAGTCACTCTGGACCTATTAAATTAGTTCTTTTAGAGAGGCTTCTGTATATCAATTTACAATATACCAGTAGTAACAGATAAGATAGAAAAAAATTAATCCAAGGAGAAATACTAAACTGAAGTGCAAGGGCCAGGATCATCCTCTCAGAATTAAAAAATAAACAAATAATAATGTTTATTAGCATGGTTAAGTGTGACCTTTTCTTTACCCAAATCTAGATTCTACCATCTCCTCAATTCTGATCCCAGATCACATGGTGCCAATCAAATGCTCCTCTTCCACCATGAGATCATTTCCAATTCAACCATCCCTAAGTTCTTTTATCCTGCCAGCACTTTGGTGTTCCCACTTCATGTCATGCACCGACTAATAAGGAAGTACATCCTTTCAATTTTTTGTCTGGGTGAGACACAGAAGGGTACAGTAGACAGGAAAGATATGAGATAATCTGGTTTAAAAGTGCCTTTTAAATGGAAAAAATGAATTTTAAACATTAATGCCAAACAAATACAGGAATCAAGCTTATATATGAATACTCCCGGAATTGTCAGTATTATGTACTTCTAGATACATTACCATGCACCCCACCCAGGATAAAATTAAAAGATTAATAATAAGGGTATTTAAGGAGCCTAAGATATAGAAATAATAGCTAATAATTCTCCTTTAAAAAGAAGACAAAAATCAATGTTTCAATTTGTTTTCTTCCTCCCTAATCTCGACATGTGTCTTGCTTCTATTGTGACACAGTAAAATCCAGAATGGTAACAGTTTTACGCTATAAAGCCAAGTAAAAATAGTACATAGTTCAGAATCCTCTGTACATGTACAACTAGTTCATTCCTACTTCAAACAGAAAATGTTAAGCAAACTGTATTTCTGGAGAAAGTCTCAAAGAGAATGTGTGTGTTGGAATGTTTTAAATAATAAAACATTTTATAAACAATAAAGGACCATTGTTACACGACATTAGATCCAATACAATAGTAAAACACACATCATTACCCCCTAAGAAAAGAATTATGTAAAAAAAAGTGGCTTCAAATCTGCATAGAAATGGAAACTCATTCAACCAACTCAAAGGCTGTGTTTCCAATGTGCTTGTTTTAGTAATCTTTAAATTGCACATATAAGGGAATTCACTGGTGGTCCAGCGGTTAGGACACTTTCACTGCTGGGGCCTGGGTACGATCCCTGGTTGGGGAACTAAGATCTCGCAAGCCGCGCAGCACGGCCAAAAAATATAATATAATTAATTAATTTGCACATATAAGTATACTCTATACACATACTTTAAAAGTTCATGATCGGGGCTTCCCTGGTAGTGCAGTGGTTGGGAGTCCGCCTGTCGATGCAGGGGACGCGGGTTCGTGCCCTGGTCTGGGAAGATCTCATATGCCACGGAGCAGCTGGGCCCGTGAGCCATGTCCGCTGAGCCTGCGCGTCCGGAGCCTGTGCTCCGCAACAGGAGAGTCCACAACAGTGAGAGGCCCGCGTACCGCAAAAAAAAAAATTTCTTTCTGCATCTTCATACTCTTAACTATAAAATTTCACAAACTTGAAATAATTCGGGGTCACAGCCTTGTTTTTCCAATTAGACAAAATTCAGGAAATAAACACAGTAACTGAGAAATACTGACATGAAATACTTACCTACCACATGACAACTACAATGAAACCGAGATCATTCTCAATAATACATGTCGAAGCATTAAGTAAAACTGTCCCTAGTGATGTTAACCAACACTAACTAAACGTTTACAAAATGTCCCTGATGTTGAGGGCCCCAGTAAAATTCTAAAAACTCATACTATCTGTATATAAAAATACAAAGAGTGAGAAAGTTATCTAGAAGTTTAGAATTGGGTACAGTTTCATATTTCATAGAAGGAAGAAATTCTGTTGGGGGTGCAAAAAGGAGTAATAATGAAAATAAAATATGAATACCGAAAAATGCAAGAGCAAAGAAAGTAAAGGTATGGAAGTGAGATTAAAAAATTATTAGAGTCTAAGTTATGTTTTAACAAGAAAGGAGAATAGCCAAAGGTAGCCTACTGAGTTTAGCATCACAAAGGAAGCAGCTGGGTTTTATTAAAGAGAAAACAGTTTATATGAATAACAGTGGTGAGGGATGCAAGGAGAAAGAGGGAATAAAAAAGAAAATAATCAAAATAGAACATTAAAATTAAGTCACCATTTAGTTACAATCCACCTCCAATCATTTTTGCAATAGAGTTGTAGTCATTATATAGAAGTATGCAACCATTACCTTCCAATTACTGTAAAAATCACAGTATACCTATTAAGGGGAAAGTTTAAGAATCAAGCTGGTAATATCAATAATATGCATGCATAATAAACTGCTGTACATAACTGTAAACTCTGTTACTACACTTATAACCTGTGAAAGGGTCTAACTTTTGATAATGGCTAGAACTTCAGCACTTATCCACCAATTTGGCGGGACAAGGCAAATTACAGTAAACTGTTTGGAACACCTACAATGCTTCTAGAAGCTTTAATGCACAAAATAAGAATTGTTTTTAAAAAAGAAAATTCTGCTTTAAAGCAACAGAAATGTGTAAGAATACATTAACCAAGCAGAAATCTACATCAAACTAAGAATCAGAGAAGAACTAGCTTGAAGCTTCTGAGTAGCAACCTAGACTACAACCTACTAGGTGAAAAAAAATTGCTCAAGTAGCAAAATTAGATTTATAAGATTATGTCTCCTAAACAAAGACTAATAAGCAAATTAGCCTTACAGTAAGGAACAAGTATAAAGTGCTCTGTAGGTGTAATTGTAGAGAAGGATGAAGTTCAATAAAATGGGGAGGGAAGGAGAAAAGGATAAAACAGATAAGAGGGAACTATATCATAAGCTTAAGATCAAAATCTGAGTAAAGAAAACAACAGATCATTCTCATGAAAACATAAATACAAAAATCCTAAGTATAAAATTAGCAAATTCAACAATATTAAACTAAGTAGAGTTTTCCCAGCAGTGCAAGGACTTCATAATAGGGAATTATTTATCACCTCAAAAGGTCAAAACAAAAAAACTGTCCACCTCAAGAAATACTAAAAAGTCACTTAATAAAACTCACTATCTTGTCCTTATGACCTCTCTTAATAGGAATAAAAAGATTATTCTATAACGTGATAATGGATATCTACCCCAATACATTCTAATGATGAAATGTTAAAGGGATTCTCACTAAAATCAGGAATAAGGTAGGATGCTATCATTACTATTAACATTATTCCAGAAGTTGTAGTCAATGCTATATAAAAATTTAAAATTAAGCAATATTATTATATGTAAAGAAAAATTAAAAACAAAATGTAGAAGACTAACATGTGTTACCAATATCATAATGAAATGGGAACATTATTACAGATACCATAAGAGGAAGTAAAAGCATAAAAGGAAATGCCTAGATTCTGTAAAAACGCAAGTTTCTAAAACTGACCCAAGGGACTTCCCTGGCAGTCCCATGGTTAAGACCCCGCGCTTCCACTGCAGGGGGCACAGGTTTGATCCCTGGTCAGCGAATGAAGATCCCACAAGCCACGGGGCATGGCCAAAAAATAATAAATAAATAAATAAAACGGACCCAAGAGGAAATAGAAAATCTAGATTGTCCTCTAAAGGCTAATGTAATTTAATATATATTTTAAAACCTTCCCAGATGGCTTCATGGGTGAATCCTCAAAATATTTTAAAAATAAGTAATACCAAACTTAGACAAACTCTTTTAGAGAAGAGTGGAATAGGAAAACACTTCCCAAGGCATTTTATGAGGCAGCACACTGTTATCATAACCTGACAAAATCATGACAAGAAAATTACTGAACAAGAATCTTCATGAACATAGACCAAAAGAAAAAAATTTCTTTAAAACTTAACAAACAAAATATAGCAAATATATTAAAGGAAATATATCATGACTGTGATTATCCCAGGGATGCAAAATTAATTTAACATTCAAAAATTAGTCAGTGGATAAGTGTACAAACTGCCAAGGAGAGTATACCAGGATGCCAGTAACACTGAAGAATAGAATATAATGTCAAGCAGACCAGGTGTGAAGACTGGCCTGCACAACCCACGGCCTCAGTGAGCAAGTTCATGTGAAGATGAAGTTGCTTGATGAACATGGAATCAGAATAAAGCTGCTTGGATATAAACCCTGAATTATCAGTGGGCTCTAATGACCCATTACATTCATCCTCATTTATTCATCCATATGTATATTATAAATGTCTTATAAAGTATAAGACAAAAAGGTATTTAAAAACTACAAACAATACTTGTGAAATAAACATTACGAGTTCACACACACACCAAAAAGTCAGTGGAATTCACCACATTAACCAAATAAAAAAGAATCATGATCACCTCAAAAGATGTAGAAAAGTAAGAAAATTTAACATCTATTCATGATAAAAATTCTCAGCAAATTAGAAATAAAAGGAAACTTCCTCAATGTGACAGAGTATCTATAAAAAGCCTACAGCTAACATCATACCTAACGGTGAAACACCGAACACTTTCCCTGAAGTCAAAAACAAGTCAAGACAGTCTGCTTTCAACTTACCTATTCAAACATTTTACTAGAAGTCCTAGCCAGTACAGCAAGACAAGAAAAGTAAACAAACAAATATTGTTAAACTAAAACCATTGTTTATTTGCAAATGATGTAACTTCATACGTAGAAGATCCAAAGGAATAGAAAAATTACTTGAACTACTAAGTGAATTTAGCAAGACCTCTGGATACAAAAGGAATACACAAACATCTATTGTATTTCTAAATACCAGTAATATACAATAGAGACATAAAGTAAAACCACAACACCACTTATAATAGAATTAAATAAAACATTACTTAGGAATAAATATACGGAGAGATGTGAAATACATCTACATTAAATCACAAAATACTACAGAGAAAAATGAAAGAAGACCTCAATAAACGGAGAGATACACAATGTTTATGAATTGGAAGACATGATATTTTTAAGATATCAATTGTCCTCAAATTAATGTATATATTCAATGCAATCCAAATCAAAATCCAAATGGACTTTTTAAAAACAGAAATTGGCAAGCTGATTCTAAAATTTACATGGAAACGTAAAGGAATTAAAATACTCAAGCAACCTTGAAGAAGAACAAAGTTGGAGAACTTACACAACCAGATTTCAAAACTCAGTGTGAAGTTACAGTAAGTAAAAACAGTGCTGGCATTCTTGATAATTAATTTTTGGACAGACACCAATAAAATTCAATGGAGAAAGATAGGTGCTTTCCATATATGATATTGAAGAAACTGAATATCAATGTGGGAAAAAAGTGAACCTCTACCTAACATCATATACATAATTAATTTCAGGTGAATCACAGATTTAAATTTGAGTGCCAAGCTATTGATATATATTGTTGACAAAAGACTCGTATCTCAACTGTATGAAAAATCCCTACAAAAAATAAAGGAACAAATAATTCAATTAAAAAGTAAATGAGAATATACATAAAGCTTTTAGAGGAATATTTAGGAGAATATCTTCATGACTTTGGGGCAGGGGAAAGATTTCTCAGCACACAAAAGGCAATAAACATAAACTTTTTAATTGATAAAACAGACTTCATCAAAATTAAAGCCTTCTGCACATCAAAAGATGCCAATAATGAAGTGAAAAGGCAAGCTAATATTGCAAGAAAACATTCACAACACATCTAACAAAGAATCCATATCCAAAATACATAAAGAACTCCTACAAATTAATAATAAAAGACAGTACAATTTACACAAATGGTCAATAAGCACTTAATATGTTCACCACCACTGGTCATCAGAGAAAAGCAAATTAAAACTACATTGAGACATCACTACACAATCACCAGAATAGCTATAATCAATTCCAAGTGTTAGTGAGGACATGAAGCAACTATAACTGCCATATTTTGGGCTTCCCTGGTGGCGCAGTGGTCAAGAATCGCCTGCCAATGCAGGGGACATGAGTTCGAGCCCTGGTCCGGGAAGATTCCCACGTGCCGCAGAGCAACTAAGCCCGTGCACCACAACTACTGAGCCTGCGCTCTAGAGCCTGCGAGCCACAACTACTGAGCCCAAGTGCCACAGCTACTGAAGCTTGCGTGCCTAGAGCCTGTGCTCTGCAACAAGAGAAGCCCGCGTACCACAACGAAGAGTAGCCCATGCTCACCGCAACTAGAGAAAAGCCCATGTGCAGCAAAGACCCAACACAGCCAAAAATTTTTTTTAATTAATTAATTAATTTTTTTAAAAACTGCCATATTTTGATTAGAGCATAAAATGGGACAACTATTTCTGGAAACTAGCAGTTTTTAATAAAGTTAAACACACACCTACCCTATAACCCAGAAAATCCTCTCCTAGATATATATTCAAGTGAAATGAGTGCATATGCCTACAAAAAGATTTGTACAAGAATGTTCATAGCAGCATTATTCATAATAGCTTCCCCTCCCTCCCCCACGAAAAAAGGAAATGATTCAAATGTCCATCAACAGAAGAGTGGATAAACTGTGCTATATTCATACAATGGAATACTACTTCTTAACAGAAAAGATACTACTAATACAAATAACTACTTTGATAAATCTCAAAAGTATTATGTCGAGAGCAAGGAGCCAAGCACAAAGGAGTACAAGGTTTCGTTACAGAAAGTCTGAGAATAGGCAAAGCTAATCAAAAGTCAGAATGCTTGCTTCTTAGTGGGAACGGTGATACTGACTGGAAAGAGGCAAAAGTGAACCATCTAAAGTGACTGTAAATGTTCCATATCTTGATCTGGGTGTCGGAGACAAGTGTGCATACATATGTAAAAGGTCAAATGTTTACTTTTATATGAACTGTCCCTCAATTATGTACTCTGCAAAGGAAAAGAAGAAAAGGGAGGTGAAGGAAAGAAGTGCCATTTTAATCTAAATTTCATGGTCTAAATCAAAATTTAGGGACACCAACAAATCTTTTGTGGAAGGGAGTGTTCTCTATGATACAAAATTGTATTATTTTCTTTGAACAGCCCATTGAAATGCCATTGTTACATGTTCAGCCTACTGACTGTCCAAGGATAACATATTAAGAGGATTTTGACAGCAGTTCTATTTTCTTTCATTTGTCCAAAGACTTCTAAGTTTCATCAGAGTATCCATACTTCTAATACTATGTTACATATTAATATATTATCTCTTCTAGAACTTTGTGACTTAAAACTCTATTCAAGTTTAATTTTTTTCTATACCAAAAAGTCAATTATTTAATTTCACTATAAAATAATTATCAGTTACAAAACTGCAACAATTCAAAAAAAATGTGTAAGTCATCCACAATCCAATATTCTCGTATATAAAGTTTTCTGTACCTACACACCTCAAGTACATATTATAAATGTCTGTGTGTTTTGAAAGGGGGAGGATCATCCTGCACACTGTTCTGGAATCTAGCCCCCTGCTTAATGCAATTCATATCTTCCCTTGCATAAGTCATGGGTGATGTCACTCAATGTGTAATATTTTTCTATACAGATGTCCTGTAATTTATTTAATCAGTGCCGTTACTAAAAATTTGTTTCCAACTTTTTATTACTGTGGACAATATTATAACAAACAGTCCATCTGTGTTGATTTTCTTTCTTTTTTCTTTTTTTTCTTTTTTTTTTTGTGGTACCGGGCCTCTCATCGCTGCGGCCTCTCCCACCGCGGAGCAGAGGCTCCGGATGCGCAGGCTCGGCGGCCATGGCTCATGGGCCCAGCCGCTCGGCGGCATGTGGGATCCTCCCAGACCCAGGCACGAACCCGTGTCCCCTGCATCGGCAGGCGGACTCCCAACCACTGCGCCACCAGGGAAGCCCCAATTTTCTTCATTTCTATTATTTTTACTGTAAATCTGAATGGCTTAAAATGGTTCTTTATGACCATTTAGAGCCTTCTCTACGATTCTGTTCAGCTATCGACAATTGTTTTCTTCAAAGGCCAGATAGTAAATATTTTAGGCATTGAGGGCCACGTACAATCTTTATTGCATATTCTTTTTTTGTTTTGTTTTGTTTTTACAAACTTTTAAAAATGTTAAAAACCATTCTTAGCTCATGGACCTTACAAAAACAGTCCGTGGACAGGATTTGGTCTGCAGGCCACAGTTTGTTCACAGATGAACAATTTTAAAGGTGCTTATCAGAATGAGTGGTTTTGCTAATGTTCATAACTCTTCAACTACTTTTATCAAATATTCAGAAGATACTCTTTGAAAGGCTACTGCCAACAATCACTGTACTCCCAACTGTGGCTACATAATGACTCACAGCTATAAGAATAAACATTGTCACCTAATTGTACCTATCTTATTCCATAGCGTGTCCTCGTTTTACCTATAAAATCTTTATAAAAAACAAGTGGAAGAAATACAATAAAGATAATATTAAAAAGTAAGTTGTTTACCAGTGACCTTTCAAAGAATTAAAAGAATATCTGCCTTATGAGTATACTCACTTTATATTTTATGTTCCTTTGTAAAAAAAAAATTACTAAGCAAACCATGTTTGAAGAAGGATAAAAGGAGTTTTTTAAAAAAGAAAACATAGAAGATAGACTTTACAGGTGTAGGCTGGAAAACTAATGGAAAGAGAATTCAATACGTTTATAGTACTGCCAACTTTGGTTAAGTCGGGGATGCTTCTAAAAATCTGGTTTTGGTTCCTTTGGTTTCTAGTGACTGGGCTGGAACATCAGAACCAGTATGGAAAGTTACAAAACATAATTAACCTACTCCAGTTTGACCCTGTCTCCCTAGGTCCAATCTCCCTATAATAGGTCTACTTTACAGTCTTGCTATCTGCACTCAAAGAGAGAAAGGAGAAGGGAGAGAAGTAAAAAAGAGATGGAATAATAAAAGACTGGATAATTATCAACCACATATCACTAAGACAAAGACTTAAGACTTTCTCACAGGCAATTTCACTTTCCCAAACTACTTTCGGCCATTATAGGTTTTGGCAGATTTTCTTACCAATTAAAGAAACAAACATGCAAATATTGAGCTCATTCTCTATTTCAATTAAACTCAAAGTTAGAAAGGGTCAGAAAATAAGGTATATATAGCAGGAGATCTAGGTTACAGTTCTGATTCTTACAATAACTAGTTTTGGGAAACTGATCAAGTTATTGACTTTCTAGGGGCCTGAGGCCTCTTTGTCTGTATTATAAAGGGATTGTATTAGATAAATCACTGAGGTCTCTCCTGGTTCTAAAAATTCTAAAAATGCAAAGTGATTAAACCTCCTACAATTAAGCACAAAGTATTTTAAGGGGATTATATAATGGCCAAAAATAGGAATAAAATAAAATGTTACTTAGGAAACATTTACTGATAATCCAGCATCTTGTGATTCTAAAATTCAAAATTGTCACCATTCTCAAGAAAATTGTAAGATTTATTTAATAAAGCCCAATGTTTTGACATTTAATGTTAATAAATGGCTCTTAAATTTAGTGTTAAATAGCTAGAAAAATCTAAAAAGTTACTGTATAAAAAAAGTTTTCCCTATACAAACACAGTTTTCCTAATTTAGACTGGAGCAGAGTCTGAATCAGCAGAGTACTTCTTTGTATACACACTGTATCTAATACATTAGGATTGCTATTGATGGCATAAATTACCAAAGGTGATATGGAAGACAGCTTGGCTACTAAAGCAGATTCTTAGATAAGTCTGGCTTATTTTCTAGGCTGCTGCTGTCTAGTTCTAGTAAATTAATTTTAAATAAAAGGATAGGACTTGGTTACATAAACCAAGAGTTCTGTATCATATATGTAATAAAACCAGATGAGAAAGTGCAGAAAGCTTCCTAAAACTCACTTAAGGGAAACAATAATTTTAAACACTTTTTTAAGTGTGTGTATTTGTGTGTATGTATAAAATCTCAGAAGTATAAATGCCAAACTGACCAGAGGAGTTAGCTATCTAAGTGATCTGGATGGGCAGAGGGCAGTGGGGTTCAATTAAGAGGGACTTTGCTTTATTTGCACAGTTTGAATTTTTCTAAAAATTCATAGCTTGTGTGACTAAAGGTAAATTTTTTAATTTTTAAGAACAAAGTTTTTCAGAAAAATACACTTGAAAAATGTCATATTACTACAATACAATGATCACTGGTTGGGGCAGGTTTACATGCTATATTTAAATGTCTAGAAAAAAGATAAATGACAAGAAATAAATTCACATTTAAAAAAAAAGAACTTTATATAGACTAGATATTTAGACCAAATTCTTACTCCTCCCTAAAATACATTTCCATTTCTAGGACTGAGCATTTTTAGCAGTGTTTACTTTATCTTTCACCATCTGTGAATTTTCCAGGGAACTGAAGTTCATCACTTTTAAAGCAGCAAATCCTATGTACCTACTATGTGTCAGATACAGTGCTAGGCACTGAAGAAGATGATGATGATGTTGATAATCATAATGAAGTTGTTGTTGCTTGGGGGAGAAAAATTAATGACTAATAAATTTATTATACACTCAATGACCTTTACTCTATTTACACAGGCAAATTTCAGGTTCTTCCAGATTTAAAAATAAATCAGCTATGTTCTAAACATAGCTGTGCAAACTACTGTGCAATTCTGTCTACTCCATGCTGCTGTGATTTTCCCCATCATCACTATGAGTCAACCCTTTTTAGTTAACAGTCTGTGATGCAAAGATGTAAACTTTCCAGAAAATCTGAATGTCTGAGGAAAATAAAGGGTGGAGTGGTAATGATGAAGTCAAGAGCAAAAAGAAAGTATAAATGCTGGTACTTTAACTGATTTAGGCCGCACACATTTCTTTTCTTCATCTCCTTTACAGATTTTAAAGTCATTTATTGGCTTGGAAAAATAAAATGGTTACAGATTACTTGATACGTACATTAAGATTATATTTTGGATATTTAATTTGTAGACTGAAAGCAAAGACATAATATATTTTCCCAATTCTCAAGCAAACCAGAAAGAACTCTACTAGAAATTTTCCTTCAAATTTTACATATCTATTCCTTCCCTGAAGTTTTATAATAACCACTGGTATATTTTCTACTTTCTCCTTAAAGCAAATCAGTATGTAGCTCACTGTATATCACAATCACTTAAAACCCCATGCCTTACTCCAAATACCACACCTTTAACCTTCCTTTTTAAAAAATCTACCTTATACCCAGGGAAGGGCAGAGAGAAAGAAATGAGGACACAGGACCAAGACCAGAGTGATTCCAACCTTGTAGAGACTGCAGTGGAGAAAGGGATGCATATAAAGACCATGAAGATACTCGAGAGAGAGGCAGGAGAAAAAAGAGCATAGTTACAGTAGAGACTGAGAAAACTGAACAAGTTTGAGAAATATTCTGGCAGGAGGATAGACTAGATGTTAGAGAAAGGAAGAGAAAGAGGTTTTAAGAATGACTCTCAATATGACTCTCAGCGATGCCCAAGAACATTCATTCATTCATTAAAATATTTACTGAGCATCTAATATACACAATGCACTTTCCTAAGCATGGGGATCACTTGAATAACCCTATCTAGAGTTTAGTGATATGAGGGCTATTGAAATATAAATTTTAAACTCAGATACATATTTAGCATTTAAGGTTTTGATGATACTACCTGGGCTTTCTCATTTATGTGACCCAAAATATTCTCCTTGTGTTTAAGCCAGTTTGGGTCAAGTTTTATGTCATTTGCAATAAAAGAGTCCTCTTCACAAGATCTTCCTTCTTCAGCCTCACCTTTAATCCACTCTTCAAAGAGCGGTCAGAGGAAAATTATACACTTGATAATTTTACTCTCTCCTCTTAAACCCTTCCATGGCTTTATACTGTACTTGGGATAAATCTTCTTTATATGACCTAGAAGGTCATTCATGGTATAGACTTTTTTTTTTTTTTTGCGGTACGCGGGCCTCTCACCGCTGCGGAGCACAGGCCCCGGACTCGCAGGCCCAGCAGCCACGGCTCACGGGCCCAGCCGTTCCACGGCACGCGGGATCCTCCCGGACCGGGACACGAACCCGCGCCACCTGCATCGGCAAGCAGACTCCCAACCACTGCGCCACCAGGGAAGCCCCATGGTATGGCCTTTTAAGGTGTCTCTCACTTCCATTCCCCTCTAAACACTGGCCTTGGGAAAACATTTTTTAATCAGACACTTACCATATAACCTAGCAATTCCAATTCTAGATATTTACCCAAGAAAAAATGAAAACATATGTCCATAAGAGCTTATACATGAATGTTCATAAACAGCTTTATTCACAGTAGCCAAACTGAAAACAACCCAAATGTCCACCAATATATGAATGGATAAACAAACTGCGGTATATTTATTCAATGGAATACTACAATACTACTCAGCAGTAAATAGGAACTGCTGATAGATATGACATGCACAATCTCAGAAGCATTATGCTAAGTACAAGAAGCCAGTCACAAAATTATTCCACTTAGGGGCTTCCCTGGTGGCGCAGTGGTTGAGAGTCCGCCTGCCAATGCAGGGGACATGGGTTTGTGCCCCGGTCTGGGAAGATCTCACATGCCGTGGAGTGGCTGGGCCCGTGAGCCATGGCCGCTGAGCCTGCGCATCCGGAGCCTGTGCCCCGCAATGGAAGAGGCCACAACAGTGAGAGGCCCACGTACCATTGGTCTGTGGACTGGAATGGAGATAGGGGATTCTAGTTGATAAAAAGTCGCTATGCATGCAAAACCAATCAGAGACCACTCAAACTACTGGAAAAACTTGATATTTTAAAGAAACTTTTCTATTGTAAGTGACTTTATAAGACACCTATCTTATAAAACTTGAGATTCCTCAAAAAAATTATTAAACTATAGAATACTTTGCAATTATGAATTATTATGAGAGTAGTGACACAGGCCTAGAAGCTGCACCTTCACAACTGGTACTAAAATTGTAAATAAGTTAAGTACTTATGAAAAAATCATGTTAAGACTAATTTTAAAGAGATCTGATAAAATTATGTTTGGGGAAGCAAAATCATCAAGGGATAAGCAAAGTTAAAGGTAGAAAATAGCCGTGAAAGTGAATTATTGATTATTCTTTTCCTTCTCTTTATTCAGCTCCTATGTACACAATGACTTGTATTACTCATAATTTTCTTACGTTATATCTGTGAATCTTGTAATTCAGCCAGCCTACATGCCAGCGCCTTGAAGGCAGTGTCCCTACACCTAGCACAGAGCTGGAAGGCACACTTAGTAGCCAAATGAGCTCTTGTTATATAGCATATCAAAGGTTCCTCACTACAAGTAAGTGATGGCAGAAAGCATCTAATAGCACTTAAGCAACCCTTTCAAACTAGCTCTAAAGATAATGATTGGCTCCACAAGAAATTAAACAGAGAAAAAAACAAAAAAGAAACTTAAGTATCCACCTCACAAATTATAAGAAATTCTAAACAACAGTTAAAAATAAATCTTTTAAAAGATGCAATTATAATTTCTTATCTTGCTAATATTAAAAAAAGTGATTAACCTGCCTTAGAATCAGATTTTAATAAAATTGTTGGATGGCTTGGAGGCTGAATAAGTCTTAAAAGTGTCATAAATGGGAAAGTAAATAAAAATATTCACTTAACCTATTTAAGTATTCCTTATTTTCTAACAACTGAACTAGTGATGTGCTGAATTTAAAAGATTATTTCTAAGTTTCTCTTAAATTACTTATAGTTTTAAAAACTACATTCAAAAACAATAAAAGCGGGGCTACACTAATTTTCTTGTTAAATATAAAAGAATAAACAAGAAAAGCTATTAAAACATGACAAAAATTGTTTTTTATTCACTTCCTTGCAAATTATATTATGGCATTACTAACTTGGCAAAGAAACAAACAGTTATTTTTTAATTGACTGAACCAAGCAGACACACAGACAGATTTAAGCACAGTGACTGTCAAACTCCTGGATAAAAGAAGCATATTATTCTATTCTGAGCCTAGAGGGACATAAGACAAAAGAACTCCTCTGTTCCAAGAGTACAACAGTACTCTTCATGACATTCATTCCAGGGACACTCTCTTTCATTATGCTAATAACCAATCTTAACTTTTAAAGCTGTTTTGATTCAAAACAATAATGTAGTGAAGGCTGCATAACCAAATGCTCTAGTTAGGAGTTAACATTTTCCCATGCCGCTTCTAATTTGTTGTTCCTATTGAATTTCTACACAAAGCAAATGAAAATATAACTCCACAAGACCATTTTACTCCTAGTTAATATTTTCAAATAATGATAACTAATGGTAAAGAAAATACATTGAAATTGAGGTGTTTATACACTGCTGATGGCATTATAAATTGATTCAATCCTTTTGAAAATAGGATTGAATACAATGCAAAGACAATGCAAAAGCCTTATATAATGATGTCCTCTGCTCCAGTATTTTCATGTCTGGAAACACAGCTTAGGCAAATAATTTAGCTAAAAGAAATATAAGCTGTTTCGACCTTGCCTAGCACTCGAGAGTCCAGTTAATATAATTTTGCTGTCAATTTAAACCAGCTGAAGTCTGATTTCAGTCAGTGTGAAGATCAGTATTTCCAAGATCAAAACTGTCTTGCACTACTCCGAAGGCTTTATCTATGTGGTAGAATAACCAATAGCAACTACGGAACAAAACTTTATCAAAGATATGAATAAGTCACATGCAGACAGAATTCTACATTTCAAAATCTTATCATTGGAACAGGAAGCCTCCAAAATAAAAGGTCAAAATCATGCCCAATGCTTTTAGGGTGAAGAAGAGCTGAAATAACAAAAGAACTGAAAGAATTCTGAGACTCAGTGAACATCACAGAGTTAGCAGTCCTATAGTATCAAACAGAAGTTGCTTACAACTTTTTCATTGATTAGCTAGGAAATACAGCATCAGCTTTTTGCCCAATTCATAAAGAATATTAATGGCAGAGTTAATAAACAAAATTAAGCAGACCATGACAAAAACTGCACATGGTAAAACATTCTACTAAAAACTGATGGGTCAACTCTTCTTGACAAAATTTCAGTGTACAATATGTAGGAAAAGTGAATTTGGTAGAAGCAACTTCACATGAAAACTAACAAATACCAAAGCTATAATCCTCAAAATTAAGAATAAAAATCTAATCAATAAATTGTATGTTCATTCTAAAGTGTAAAAGGAAAAGAATAAATCCCAGTAAAAATAATTTGAGTAAAAAAAAAAACCTAGAAAAAGAAAGTTAAACAAATTTTAATGTCACTATGTAAGAAACTGGCCAATAAATTTAAATGATTTAATACAGTTTTCCACAGAAAATAATCTAATTAAAATTCATTCATGTTGGTGTAACTGATTGAAATGCTTGCATTTGCAGTATCCTTGGAGGATCAGTATGTCCACTGGGTCAAAATGATACTCAATTAAAAAGGTACACTCTTGATGAATTGGGCAATTGGGATTGACATGTACACACTGATGTGTATAAAATTGATGACTAATAAGAACCTCTGTATAAAAAAAAAGGGTACACTCTAACATCAAAAACAGAAATACCCAGAAGTCCAATGGGGGGGAAAGTTTTCCTACCCAGGGAGGCTCTGTCTTCAACCCACTAGGGAGCTTTAAGAGTGACATACATGCAACCATGAGGAAGACATTATGCACCCAACCCACCAAGATCAGCCATCAACCCAGGAAATCAATATGGTAACATACACAACCATACTGCCTTCCCAACAGAAACATAATGGAATATTATGTTTAATACTGGCTCTTATAAGTTTATTTTACATTCCCATCTTATTTCAGAAAGTATGGTAAAGTGTATACAACAAACACTAATGTTGCAGTAAATAAACTAACACAAAAAAACAGAGAGAGAGAAAATAAAAAGATTGAAAGGAAACACAGTAAAACAAAATTTTTAACAAGCGTCAGCTTTGGGAGACTTCTCTTCTACATGTCATTTTCACATTTTCTACAGTGAATATATCCGTAAATGTTTAATTTTACTTTTACTAGTTAGTGAAATTGATCAAAATTAAAACACAATAAGGGTACCTATTAACTTTGTTTCCACCTTTTTAGGGCCCTAGTGGCAACCACTGTAAATAATTCTTATGTATTCTTCCAGATATATTCAATGTATATATAAGCATATACTCATATGCATCTCCTTTTTAAACTGAAAATGAAAAGGACTGTGTGCATTGTTCTGAACCTTCCCTTTTCACTTAACAGACACTAGAAATTTTTCTATCTTAATACATATATCTCTACTTCTTTCCTTTCCATGGCTACAACATATTCCATCATATAGATGCACACATAATTTAACAAGCCCTACTGACATTAATTTCAGTCTTTTGGTATTACAATACTGCAATACATACCCTTGAACATATGTTCCAGTATGTTAGTATATCAGAAACCAACCAATTCTCCAAAATTCAGTCTGCTGAATAATAAATTCACTGAAATTGCCAAATTTATATATTCATCTCAATGATCTGAACAAATCAGACACATGACCCTGATTATATTTTATATTAATATATACCATATTGGTTGACTAATACATTGTTATATGTATTTATAGTATAACCTGTATGTATAAATTATTTTTAATTTAATAGATATATCTGTACTTACAGTTATCTATATGTAAAAATATGTATATTTATTAATATAATAAATATAGATATCTCATACTTATTTATAAATATTTCTATAAGTATCTTATGTTTATTAATAAACAGATTTGTTAGTTTTGTATTTCTAGTCATTAAATTTACTAATCTGTCTTTTGTGGCAAGATTTAGGCCACTTTTTCAAGTTCTTCCACATGCTTGTTTGAATGAAATATTTCATTATTCCAGTCTTTAGGTAATTTTATTATTATTCCCCAAGGCCTCAATGAAGACATTCTTAATTTTTATAGCGATTAATAACCAAGATATTAGCATTTCTTACTGATGTGGTTGTTCTAGATATTTTTCAGATATCTGAAAAATACATGTAAGATTTACAGTGAAATAATAATTACCGATTGTGAAATGTTTTTCTGAATATTAAATATATTCATAAAAATCAACCAACCTATGACCCTTAGCTTCCAATATTCCTTAAAATGAGGGGGGGAAAAACTGTAAACCAAATCCAATCAAAAATCTTCAAAAGCTATTAAAATCATTCCATCCAATATAAATAACTGTAAATTTTAGTCAAATACATAAAAAAACCCAAGCCTGGTAGATGCCTTTTGAAACTGACAAAAGAATCCTAAAAATATCAAAATGCTAGAAAAGAAACATAAAATAACTCTTCAAAGGACTGGAAAGAAATCAGAGTAAACTGAAAAATTCTCCTATGAAATAAAAAATGCTATTTTGTCTATATTCATTAGAAAAATATTTTCCTGAATACATAGATACAAAGAATTGGTGTATATGACAAATCAGCCTTGTAGTTTAACTGAACTAGAGACAGTATATTTGCAGAACACATTCCTAGACGTGAAATTGCTAGATCAAGAATGGTATGTGCAATTTTTAATTTTGATGAACACTGGCAAATTGCCCTTTAAAAAGTTGCACCGGGGCTTCCCTGGTGACGCAGTGGTTGAGAGTCCACCTGCTGATGCAGGGGACACGGGTTCGTGCCCCAGTCTGGGAAGATCCCACATGCCATGGAGCGGCTAGGCCCATGAGCCATGTCTGCTGAGCCTGTGCGTCCGGAGCCTGTGCTCCGCAACGGGAGAGGCCACAACAGTGAGTGGCCCGCGTACCGCAAAAAAAAAAAAAAAAAAAAAAGTTGCACCAGTACTTCCCTGGTGGTGCAGTGGTTAAGAATCTGCCTGCCAATGCAGGGGACATGGATGGGTTCGAGCCTTGGTCCGGGAAGATCCCACATGCCGTGGACCAACTAAGTACGTGCACCACAACTACTGAGCCGGCGCTCTAGAGCCCGCGAGCCATAACTACTGAGCCCATGTGCCATAACTACGGAAGCCCATATGCCTAGAGCCTGTGCTCCGCAACAAGAGAAGCCACTGCAATGAGAAGCCTGTGCACTGCTTCAAAGAGTAGCCCCAGCTTGCCGCAACTAGAGACAGATTGCCCACATCAATGAAGACCCAATGCAGCCAAAAATAAATAAATAAATAAATGTGTGTGTGTGTGTGTGTGTGTGTATATATATATAAAAGTTGCACCAATCTATATTCTCACTAAAGCCTATTAGAACCAAATATTTTAATCCTTACCGATCTAAAATGTAAATACTGGAATCATTGTTATTTTTAATTTGCATTTTTAAAAATTTGGGTGAGAGTATGTATTTTATAATGGGAAAAGTACTTTAAATTAATTAAATTATGAAAAAATATAAAACATTTATATAATAAACATTTAAAGTATACAACAGGGACTTCCCTGGTGGCGCAGTGGTTAAGAATCCGCCTGCCAATGCAGCGGACACAGGTTCGAGCCCTGGTCCGGGAAGATCCCACATGACGCGGAGCAACTAAGCCCGTGCGCCACAACTACTAAAGCCCAAGTGCCCTAGAGCCCGTGCTCTGCAACAAGAGAAGCCACTGCAATGAGAAGCCCACGCACTGCAACAAAGAATAGACCCTGCTCACCGCAACTAGAGAAAGCCCTGCGCAGCAACAGAGACCCAACGCAGCCAAAAGTTAAAATAAATAAACAAACAAATAAAGTATACAACAATATAAAAACAAGTTCACATATTAATAAAAAATCAAGATAACATACAAAAATAATGAAAATGTTGTTTATTTTAGGATTTTGTAATTATAAGTTTTTTCCATTCGTTCTTCAAGATTTTCTCCAGTGTTACTTATTATAATAGCCGATTTTCCATTAACAAAAAGTTCTAGTAGCCTGAGACTAAAGAATAATCAGTTTTTTATGCCACCCAGGCTTTTTATTTCCTGTCAATGGCCCACCCAGTTTTCAGTTGCCCAGTGCCAAAACTTGATCATAATCTCCAATTTAGCACTCTCCATTCTCTAAACCCTTTAAAAAGGTCATTAAATCCTACTGATTGTATTCCTTTAATAAGACTCTCTTATATGCCCTTTGGTCGCCATTTCAACTGGATAACTAATATAGGATCTACATGAAATCTCTCTCCTCTAGAATCCAGTTCACACACAGTTCTGTCTGATTAACCTCCCTTCAGACCAGTGCTTATTAAACTTGATCATGCATACAAATCACTTGAATATCTTATTAAAAATGTAGATTCTGGGACTTCCCTGGTGGTCTAGTGGTTGGGACTCTGTGCTCCCAATGCAGGGGGCCCGGGTTTGATCCCTGTTCAGAGAACTAGATCCCGCATACCGCAACTAAGGATCCCGCATGCTGCAACTAAGACCCCGTGCAGCCAAAATAAATATTTTTTTTAAAAAATGTAGATTCTGATTCTGTAGGTCTGAGGTAAGGTATTAAAATTTGCTTTTCTAACAAGCTCTCAAGTTATGCCAACGCTTTATACTCCATTCTTCAAGTCACTCTTCAGAATGAGAACCTTTAAATCTGCTATTGCCTCCTGCTCAAATTGAAGCTCTTTCTTGTATTTGGAACCCTCCCTCTACTTGTTAGTAGAGCTGACCCTTGATCAACATGGGTCTGAACTGGGGATCCACTTATACATGGATTTTTTTCCAATAAATACTACAGTACACAATCTGCAGTTGGTTGAATCCTCGGATTTGGAACTGGGGATATGAAGGGCCAACTGTAAAGTTAGGCACCACAAACCCCCAAGTTGTTCAATGGTCAACTACTGAATAACCCCACTGCCTCACAAAATGTCCCGCTCACTCTCTCCCACAGGTCATACTCATTTTTGTTCAGCAGTCCCTTTATATAATGTTCCCCAGTTTCACTTCAACTTCCTTTCCCACTCCATCTACCACTCACTGAAATAGAGTTGGCCCTTGAACAACATGGGTTTGAACTGCACAGGTCCACTTGCATGCAAAGTTTTTCAACAGTAAATGCTACAGGACTACATGATCTGCTGTTGGTTGAACCCGCAAATGCAAAACCTCAGATAAAGAGAAATCTCAGAAATGGAAGAACTGCATATATTGAGGGCCAACTGTAAATTACACACGGATTTTCTTTTTTTAAATTTTCTTTATATGTGGATTTTCGACTGCATGGAGGTCAGTTCCTAACCATCACATTGTTCAAGGGTCAATCGTATTATTTTTTTCACAAGATCACACAAATTAATCCTGCTCACATTCTTTAATTACTCCTTTTCTGAATTCCTATAGTACTTCTCCATTAAGCAGCTGGTGTCTGCTGTCTTATACTATTAGAAACATTGCATAAGTGTTCATCTTGTGCCCCATGAAGTGCCTTGAGAACACAAATTTTCCTCCCATTTAATGCAGAGCAATATGCCTAGCACATAATTTCTATTCAGTCTAAGTTTATCTACAGAATCATACTTTGTGGTTGCCTTTTTAAAGAAAAATAAAAACACACACCATATTTCACCTTGGAGTAGTAACATTTCAAGGTCAATTTGCCACTAGTGTAAGCACAAATTACATTGCCAACATAAAAACTAGTGACTATTTAGAACAAAGAATATTAAATTTTGTTTAAAACTACAGAAAACATCAAATGAGACATGGTACATAAAAATAAAGAATTTATGAGAAATAAAAAATTATAAAGGGAGAAAATAAGAATAAATGTTAATGATGCTATACAAACCAATAATAAGGAACATGAACCAAACAGAATGGATGGGTCAGGGAGTAAGAAGAGAGTTGCATAGGGAGAGGTAGGTGGTATTCCAGTAAGACTATGTAGAGTCAAAAATAAGTAGGAGGGGACTTTCCTGGTGGTGCAGTGGTTAAGAATACACCTGCCAATGCAGGGGACATACGTTCAATCCCTGGTCCGGGAAGATCCCACATGCTGCAGAGCAACTAAGCCTGTGCGCCACAACTACTGAGCCTGAGCTCTAGATCCCACGAGCCACAACTACTGAAGCCCGCGCTCCACAACTACTGAAGCCCATGCACCTAGAGCCCATGCCGCAACAAGAGAAGCCACTGCAATGAGAAGCCTATGCACCACAACAAAGAGTAGCCCGTACTCACCACAACAAAGACCCAACACAGCCAAAAAATAAATAAATAAATAAATATATTTAAAAAAAAAAAAGTAGGAGAACATATATTCTTTTCAAGGACCCATAGAACATTCATCTAGATAAATAATATCCTGGGCCATAAAACCTCAACAAATTTCAAAGAACTGATATCATACAGATTGTGTTCTCTGACCATAATGGAATCCAACTGAAATTCAACAACTCTCCATACACTTGGAAATTTAACAAAGATACTACTGAATAATCCATGAGCCAAAGAGGAAGACTCAAAGAAAATTTAAAAAATACATAGAGCTAAGTGAAAATGAAAATACAACATATCAAAATGTGTGAAACACAGCTAAAGCAGTGCCCAGAGGAAAATTTATAGCGCTAAATGCTTACACTAGGGAAAAAAGGCCATAAGTCGATAATCTTAGTTCCTATTGCAATAAACTACAAAAAGAAGAGGAAAATAAACCCAAAGCAAGCAGAAGGAAGAAAATAAAGAGCAGAGATCAATAAGATTGAAAACAGAAGATAAACTGATAAACCTCTAGCAACACTAACAAAAAGAGGAAAGACTGGAAGCATATCAGAAGGAAACAGGGGATCACTACAGATCTCTCAGCCACTAAAAGGTCAATAAGGAAATACTGAGAACAACTTCATATTCATAAATTCAACAACTTAGAAAAATTCTTATAAAACCATACATCATGTGGGGAATACAATAAACAACCATGTAAATATCTTTGTATGGTGACATATCATAACTAGACATCATGGTGATTATTTTGACATTTATAGAAATATATAATCATTACGTTGTATAAAAGGAACTAAAGTAGTATTGTAAGTCAGTTAAACTTCAAAAACAAACAAACTCATGAAAAAAAGAGATGAGATTTGTGGTTACTAGAGGCAGGGGGTTGGGGGGAGGGTAAATTGGATGAAGGTGGTCAAAAGGTACAAATTTCCAGTTTTAAGGTAAATAAATACTAGGGTTGTAAGGTACAACATGATGAATAAAATACCGCTGTATGTTATACATGAAAGTTGTTAAGAGAGTAAATCCTAAGAGTTCTCATCACAGGGAAAAAATTTTTTCAATTTCTTTAATTTTGTATCTACATGAGATGATGGATGTTCACTAAATTTATTGTGATAATCATTTCTGATGTAAGTGAAATTATGCTGTACACCTTAACCTTACACAGCGCTATATGTCAATTATATCTCAATAAAACGGAAAGAAAAAAGATAAAAACAAACAATTTTTTAAAAAACCACACATCACCAAAACTCAATACAGATGAAACAGATAATCTGAATAATCCTTTAAGCATTAAAAAAAAAAAAATTGAATCCATAGCTCAGAAGCTCAGGAAAAAGAAATCCCCTGGTCCAGATGGCTTCACTGGAGAACCTTACCAAAAATTTAAAGAATTATTTCTATTTTTATACCATCTTCCAGAAAAGAGGAGGAACACTTCCCAACTCATTTTATGAGGCCAATATTACTCTGGCATCAAAACCAGACACAGTACCAAAAAAACATAAACACTTCAGACCACTATTCCTCATGAACTTAGATGCAAAAATCTTAAACACTATGTTAGCAAATAAAATCCAGAAACGTATAAAAAGACTACTGGGATTTATTCTAGGTGCAAGGCTGGTTCAACATTTGAAAATCAATCACTGTAATCCACGAGATAAAAGGGCTAAAGAAGAAAAATTATATGATCATATCAATTGAGAGAAAAGCATTTAACCAAATTCAAAACAAAAATTCTCAGTAAACTAGGAATAGAGAACTTCCTCAACTTGCTAAAGAATATATATTAAAAAACCCCTAGCCAACATCACAACTTAATAATGTCCATGCTTCCCCCGTAGCTAACATCACAACTTAACAGTGAAAATTATGTATTTCCCCCATAAGCTCAAGTTCAAGGCAAGAATGGCTGTTCTCACCAATCTCTTTCAACATAGTTAATGGAATTTCCAGCTAGCAAATAAGGTTAAGAAAAGGAAATGAAAGGCAAACAGATTGGAACAGAAGAAAAAAATATGCCCCTGTTTGCAGATGACATGACTTTCCACCTAGAAAATACCAAAGAATCTATCAAAAAAATGCCCTAGAACTAATAAGTGAGTTCTGCACGGTCAGAGGATACAAGATTAATACATAAAAATCAACCACATTTCTATATAATAATAATAAACATGTGAAAACCTAAATTACAAATACAATGCCATTTAAAATCACTCCAAAGAAAATGAAATACTTAGCTAACAAAATGTTCAAGGTCTGTATACTGAAAATTACAAAATGCTGATAAACAAAATCAAAGAAGACCTAAAGAACTGGAGACTTAGCATGTTCACTGACTAGAAGACACAACATAGTAAAGAACAATACTCCATAATTGATACAGATGTAATTCTTAGCAAAGTCACAGAAAGATTTTTTTATAGGTATAAATAAGCTTACTCTAAAATCTGTATGGAGAGGAGATCCTACAAGACCTAAAGCAATTTTGAAAAATAAGAATTAAGTGGGAGGAATCGCTTTTCCCGATATTGAGGCTTACTATATAGCTACAGTAATCAAAACAGTGTGGTACTCGGGGTAGGGGGGCGGTGGTGGGATGAATTGGGAGATCGGGATTGACATATAACCCTAATATGTATAAAATAAATAACTAATAAGAACCTGCTGTATAAAAAAATAAATTAAAACAAAACAAAACAGTGTGGTACTGATGGAGAGATAGACATACGGATGGATGGTACAGAACAGAAAACCCAGAAATAGGCCCACACAAATATGCCCAACTAATTGTTGACAACAGTATGCAAGCAATTCAATAGAGGAAAGACAGCCTTTCCAACAGAAGGTGCTAGGACAAATGGACTAAAAAGAAAAAAAAAAAATCCTCAACCTAAACCTCATATCTTATACATAAAGTAGCTCAAAATGGATCATACACTTAAACATAAAATGTTAAACTCTAAAACTTTTAGGAAAAAACTTAAGAGAAAATCTTCAAGACTTAGGACTAGGTAAAGAGTTCTTAGACTTGACACAAAAAGCACAATACATAAAACAAAGAACTAACATACTGGCCCCCATCAAAATTTAAAACTTTTGCTCTGTGAACAGCCCTATGAAGAAGATGAAAAGACAAGCTACAGACTGAGAAAAAATATTTGCAAACCACATACTTGACAAAGTACTTGTATCTAGAATATATAAAGAACTCTCACAACTCAAGGCCAAAAAAGCCCTCAAATTAGAAAATGGGCAAACGACGTCAACAGACATTTCACCAAAGAGGATTACAAATGACCAATAAGCACATGAAAAGATGTTCTACATCTTTAACCGTAAGGAAATGCAAATTAAAACTACAATGAGATATCATTACACATCTATCTGAATGACTACAAAAAAAAAACAGGGCTAACACACACCCACTTTGATTAGAACGCAGAGAAACTGAATCACTAATACAATGCTTGTGGAAATGCAAAATCATACAGCAACTCTAGAAAATAGTCCTACAGTTTCTTTTAAAACTAAATATGCACTTACCTGATGATCCAGTAAGTGTGCTCTTGGGCATTTACCCCAGAGAAATGGAAACGTCTATTAATGCAAAAATCTGTACACAAACATTCATAACAACTCAATTAGCAAAAGCCAAAAACACTGAAAACCCGAATAAACTGTGATATATCCACACCATGAAATACTACTCAGCAATAAAAAAGTACAAACATTTGATGTAAACAACACAGATGGATTCACAAATTATTCTTATAGATCAACCCAAATCTAAGTCTGCACAGCCAACAGAAATCAGGCCTATCCTCAAAACTTAGGAGGAACCAAACAGGTTAATAGGGTATTCTAAGATCCAGAAAGCTGACAGGTAGCAAAATCTTTGTTTCAGTCTATCAAAGAGTCTATCAAAATTATCCTTCCACTGAGCATCTAAGAATGTGAACTTGAGTGAGCTCACTTTTCTTCTTCTTTCCCACAATCCCTATTATCTCTATTTCTCTATCTTTTCTCCCTAGATATCTTTTATCTTTTCTCCCCTAATTGTCATTTTCAAACCTACTTTTTATCAATTCCAGTCATTAAAAAAAGGACCTAAAGACTGTCATACAGAGTGAATAAGTCAGAAAGAGAAAAACAAAATCATATATTAACGCATATATGTGGAATCTAGAAAAATGGTACAGATGAACCAGACTGCAAGGCAGAAATAGAGACACAGATGTAGAGAACAAACATATGGACATCAAGGGGGAAAAGGGGGGGCGGGGTTTGTGGTAGCGGGATGAATTGGGAGATTGGGATTGACATATATGCACTAATATGTATAAAATACATAACTAATAAGAACCTGCTGGGGCTTCCCTGGTGGTGCAGTGTAGTTAGGAATCTGCAAATGCAGCAGACACGGGTTCTATCCCTGGTGCAGGAAGATCCCACATGCCACAGAGCAACTAAGCCCGTGCGCCACAACTACTGAGCCTGCGCTCTAGAGCCTGCGAGCCACAACTACTGAGCTCACGTGCCACAACTACTGAAGCCAGCGCTCCTGGAGCCCATGCTCCGCAACAAGAGAAGCCACCACGATGAGAAGCCTGCACACCGCTACGAAGAGTAGCCCGCGCTCACCACAACTTGAGAAAGCCCACACACGGCAACAAAGACCCAATGCAGTCAAAAATAAAATAAATACATTTATTAAAAAAAGAACCTGCTGTATAAAAAATAAAATTAGGGGCTTCCCTGGTGGCGCGGTGGTTGAGAGTCCGCCTGCCGATGCAGGGGACACGGGTTCGTGCCCCGGTCCGGGAGGATCCCACATGCCGCAGAGCGGCTGGGCCCATGAGCCATGGCCGCTGAGCCTGCGCGTCCGGTACCTGTGCTCCGCAACGGGAGAGGCCACAGCGGTGAGAGGCCCGTGTACCGCAAAAAAAAAAAAAGATACATACATAAATAAATAAATAATAATAAATTAAATTAAATTAAATTATTTAAAAAATTCAAGCCTTTTGGCCCAAACTTTTTTCTTATACACTTTCTTCTGAATGTGCTTTTACATAATTTTCAATACCTAGGTGCTGTGGACTCTCTGAGTAGGTGAAACTAATAAAATAGCTCTCCAGCAAATAAATTATTTTCAAATGCCTAACAAACCCATTTTTATTAATACCTTTATGGTAACAACATATCATGGATTACTTTGAAATATATTTTGGAGCTCAGAAATCAAAATCCCCCTTTAAATAATCCACAGCTACCCAAATCAGTTTTTCACTTAAAAACTACCCAGATCTGAGCTATACACCACTTGGTTTTAAACACAGTTTGAGGCTTAACCCTAAAAAAAGGATTCACTGAACCCAGTATGAATCTTGTTTTCAACAGATCAAAAAAGGTAAGAGTAATAAAATCATAAGCTTAAATCCTTAAAGGACTATAACACGGAGGGAAAAACAATAGTAATGATGCTAAGGTCTAAGTTTATGAAAGTGTATAAACCTGTAACATGGGCTTCCCTGGTGGGGCTGTGGTTGAGAGTCCGCCTGCCGGCGCAGGGGACACGGTTCGTGCCCCGGTCCGGGAAGATCCCACATGCTGCGGAGCGGCTGGGCCCGTGAGCCATGGCCACTGAGCCTGCGCATCCGGAGCCTATGCTCCGCGACGGGAGAGGCCACAGCAGTGAGAGGCCCGCGTACCGCCAAAAAAAAAAAAAAACCTGTAACAACAGACTAAGTCAGTGCAGGTATTTTTTGCTTGTTTATTTGTTTGCTCAATCATACAAATTTACTTGTATGTTCAATCAGTCTTTCCTCACATGTGAAATTTTCAATCCATTTTCTTTTTTACCAGATACAAACTGCCTTTACTTTAAATTTTTAAATTTTACATTAGTAACAGAATGATTTGTAAAATACACTATTAGTAGTCCTAATATTATTTTAAGAAGTAAATAAAAGATCAACTTTTAAATTCCCCCAAAAATTTTCCAGGCAATATACAGAAAGAATCACTTATGCCTATGTAGTACCATGAGAAGGGTATGACAAAAGTCAAAAGGTTGAAAAAAAAAAAGACAACTCAGAGCTTAAGAAAGTGAATACTAAGAAGGATAGCAACATAAAAGTATTAAACTTCAGGAAAAAATCCTTTATAATACATAATACCAAAAATCATTTTTAGTGAATACATAACAGATTATTAACTGAGTTAAAATAACTCAAAGTGTTAGGACAAAAAGAAAGGTAAGTATAAGACAGCATTGTCAACGAGAAATATAATGTAAACCATACACAGAATTTTAAATTTTCTACCAGCCACATTAAGAAAAAAGAACCAGTAATTAATTTTATTTAACCCAATATATACAAAATATTATGAACTCAACATGTAATCATTATTTTACACTGAGTACACATCTTAATTCAGACTAGCTACATCTCAAGTGCTCAATAGCCAACATGTAGCTTGTGAATACCATACTGAACAACACAAGTCTATGAAACAGCTTGAGAAAACAGGCATGTATCTACCCTCAGACCAATCTCTTGGTACCAATCTATGGTACTATGCACCATAATAAGAAAAGATCTGATATCAGTAGTAATGTATACACAATATCACAACTTGTAATATCATTGCTGATCCCAGTATAAGAGAACACTCTGAAAGGAAATCAAAAGAAAACTAATTAAAGAACATTTGCCTTCAGAGAACAGAAGTAAAGACATAAAGGAAATGAACTGTGAAGTTCTTTTTTCAACTAATCTCCAAGCTTCTTTATATGTTGCATTACAGTGTAACTCCTCTAGAAATCATTAGCATTATGACAAGTGCATTCAGAGTACCCAAAAAACATATCTTTCATTTTCCCCACAATTTTACACATGATGTCTTCTTCACCTATTTGTACCAATTTCCCTTTTACTGTCATGTTCAGCATCATTCTGTTGGAAACTTTATGAATAAAAGTAAAACCAACTCACATCAGAGACTTAAGAATGGGTTATCAAGATATCTGAAAAGAGTTTAGAGTATAAAATACTAATTCAAATAGAGCCAAAAGTCTTAAGAAATACAATATATCCATCTGGAAGTAGGGAAAAACAGAAAGGGCAGGAGTAGAGGGTGGACACTTAATTTGGCAGGGGTTGGGGAGAAAGCAAGTATTGCTAAAGGAGGTTAGAGGTAGCAGTGAAATAACAACAGATCTCTATTTTTTTTTTTTTTTTTGGCCACGCTACGTGGCATGTGGGATCTTAGTTCCCCAACCAGGGATCAAACCCGTGCCCCCTGCAATGGGAGCATGGAGAATTAACCACTGGACCACCAGGGAAGTCCCCACAGATCTCTATTTTAAAAGGGTGGTCCAGTCTTCTACTCAAAGCAACTTTCTGCAATAGCAACCAACTCATAGCTTCTCTTTCCAATTTCCTCTGGGAGATAGGTGTATAGGGTGGAGGAGAGGAGGGTTAGTGAGGAGAAAGGAAGCAGGCCATGATCCAGTAATGACAACTTCCCCATCCAATTTTATGCCATAAAAATTGGCATAATCAAAGACTACATTAAATGTGCCTTCAAGATTTAGTAAGATAAGATAGACTAGAATAATCTCTTATCAATTCATGAAATTTCTTAAACTCAGAGCAAATCTTGCCATCTCATTTATGTTTTCAAAGGATCATTCTGACAGCTGTTAGTTAACAGACTATAAAGAAAAGGGTAAAAGCAGGGAAGTTGGTTAAAAGGTTGTTGCAATTACCCAGCAAGAGATGATGATAGCTATGGAGATGGGAAAAACTGGTTGAATTCCGGGTATGTTTTAAAGGTAGAGCCAACAACTTCCTGATGAAATGAATGTGGGATGTGAGAACAAGAGAATCAAGAATGATTTTACCAAGGTTTCTATCCTGAGCAACTTGAAGCTGCCAACAACTAAGATGAGGAAGGCTTTGTGGGTGATGCAGGTATGAGAGGGCAGACTTGGTGGGGGGAAGAGCAAAAATTCCATTTTGCACATGTTGAGTTTGAGATGTTTAATAATTATTCAAATGGAAATAGTGAGTAGGCAACTGGGCATACAAATCTGGAGTTCAGGAGAGTGGTCTGGACTAGAGAAATAAATTTGAGTCTCATCAATATTTAGAATTCAAAGCCATAAAACTAGCAGAGATCACCAAGGGAGTGAGAGCAGATAAAGATAATCAAGGAGTAAGCCCTGCCTGGGATCTACAAGAAAGACTAAGAAGGAGCAGCCAATGAGTTTTGAAGAAAACCAAAAGAATGTGGTATCCTAAAAGGCATGTGAAACAAGTGTATCAAAGAGGAAGAAGAAAGTAACTTTGTCAAATGTAGACTGATTGCATAAGACAAAGAACTGACTACTAGATTTAATAATGTCATTGTTGGGAGACCTGAACAAAAAAATGTTAGTATAGTGATAGGGGCAAAAGCCTGATTGGAATAGGCTTAAGAAAGAACATAAGAAAACAATTAGAACAAGTGCACTTAGACAATGCTTTAAGAGGTTCTATAGCAATGGAAATAAAAAAGAGCAAAGAATAGTGATCAAGAGAAGATATTTTTATGATGAGAAAAACAGTATGCCTGTACACTGATGGGAATGACCCAGAAGAGAAGGAAGAACTGAGGATGTACAGAGAGGGAGGAGAATTGCTAGAGTACTGTCTAAAGTAAATGAAAGGGGATGGGATCTAATGCATTAGTCAGAGGAACTGGGATTAGACAGAACCAAAGACAATTCATCCATAGTAATAGAAGGCAGGCAATGTCATATCAGTAGGTACATAGGTGGTGGAGTCTATAAATATTCTTCTGACTGCTTCTACTTTCTCAATGAAGTAGAAAGCAGGTCCAACAACTGAGAGTGAGTATGAGGACAGTTGGAAGTTTGAGGAGAAAGGCAAAGGTATAAACTAGGTCATCTAGGAGAGGGGAAACCAAATGGACTAAGGAAATAGACTACGATTTCCAGACAATATTAAGGGCTTTTCAGTAACTTTCAGTCTTTAGTCCCTGTCAGCTGCACAGGTGCAGACATGAAGAACTCAGAGAATCTGATTTAACTAGGGTTAAGGTTTCGCCAAGTAAGTATGAAGAAGCAAGAAAGGAGCAAGAGAGGTGAGGCCAATGAAAGCAAATGAATATAATGATTGATACCTAGGTAATGAATGTAATACACTAGGTAAGAAGGGAAGAAAGGAAATCAAGGGTGGCAAAGGACAGTGCAAAGGGAATAGAAATTGGACTGGAGGTCCTAATGATAGTAAGCTTGTTGAGTTGGGAAGTACGTGGAAGGAGCTGAAAAGACGGATGGTGGTCAGAGAGGGGCTGCATGAACTGCAAGTCATGGTGGGGTGGGGGTTCATGTTATTGGTAATAACAAGGTGTAAGATATGACCATGGGGACTTCCCTGGAGGGCCAGTGGTTAGGACTCTGTGCTACCATTGCAGGGGTCATGTGTTCGATCCCTGGTTGGGCAACTGGGATCCCACATGCCATGAGGTATGGCCAAAAAAAGAAAGATATGACCATGGAGTGGTGACTGAGATAGGGTGGAGAGCAAGATCATTAAAGAATTTTAGAACTTAAGAGGCCACAGTAATAGAAGCAACACAGATAGTATATGTTGAAATTACCAAGAATTTTAAAAGGGATAGTGTTGGGCTTCCCTAGTGGCGCAGTGGTTGAGAGTCCGCCTGTCGATGCAGGGGACATGGGTTCGTGCCCCGGTCCAGGAGGATCCCGCATGCCGTGGAGCGGCTGGGCCCGTAAGCCATGGCCGCTGAGCCTGTGCGTCTGGAGCCTGTGCTCCGCAACGGGAGAGGCCACAGCAGTAGGAGACCCGCTTACCATTAAAAAAAAAAAAAAAAAAAAAGGGATAGTGTTATTACCAAGAATGACAGTAAGTTAAGAGCTAGAGGTGAAGAAGAGATGAGTAACTCAGAATGCAAGAAATGCCAGCAAACATAAGGATTTTTGAACAATATAACCAGGCTCACTTTTTGACTCCTATTCCATGGAAGAGGTCAGAATGGGAAATGCAGTCTTAAATCTCAGTGCATGGACTCCTCACTGACCCCTGATGATAGTATATAAGAAAAAAATGAAAAACATTATAGCCAACATGTACAAGGCAGTGTCTTCAGAAAAGTAGAAAGTAGAGGAAGTGTTCAGGAAAAAAAAACAAGGATACAAGAAATTTTGCTGATGATGGAGAGGAGTGAAAAGATAAGAAATATTCAGAAAATTGTGAGGATTCAAGTGTGAGACATGAACTGTCACCTGGAAGGATGGTAGTAACTGACATAAAAAGGGATAAAAGATATAATGAGATTAGTCCTGATGGACTTTAGGCAAGCAGTAGTGTCTAGGCTGTGACTGCTAGAGGGAGGTATCAGAAGCTCCCTGTCAATGGAACACAAAAATCTGGGAAAGCACTGCCCTTTGTCGCAGTGCAAAGGGCTTTTCCTTCACCCCTAACGACAGCTTACAAGGAAACTGTAATGTACTTGTAAGGCTGTAGAGTTTTTAAAAATTAATAATATAAAGAAGTTAGAACAGTTCCTAGATTCTAATAAGCACACAAATATAAGCTTTTATTAATCAAATATAAAATATAATTATTATAGGGGAAAAAAAGAGATACATCTTACATTTTTTTCCCTCAGCTAAATGAGTATCCCAAGTGATTTCCAGGAAAACCAGTACCAAAATGGACTCAGAAAACCCATTTGAGAAGACAAAGTCTCTGAGATCAACTTCTATGTAGTGTCCCTCAATCTCAGAAAATTGGCTCTCCTCCAAAAATGTACCCCCACCACCACTTAAACTGATTGCCCCATCCACCCCACGTCAATGGTAAAATAAGTTACTCATTCAATGAGCATATACTGAGCACCTACTATGTACCAAGTGCTATTCCAAGAACCTGGGCTACATCAAAGAACAAACATTCCCATCCTAGTAGATGGAGATCAACAACTAACAGCATATATAATGAGTTAAGTGGATTATATGATATGTTTGGAGGTAAGTATTATAGAAAAAAAAAGCTTTAAAATGCAAATATTAATATTAGGGGAGAGGGGCCTGGATGCTAACTGTAAATAAATAGGGCAAGCCTTAGTGAAAAGGACATCATGTGAACAAAGTTCTGAGGGAGTTGAGACAGCTATGTTGTAATTAGATAAGTGTTCTCCAGGCAGAGGGACAGTCAGAGCAAAGATTCTAAGGCTTTTCCATTTAGTTCTTACCACTACTTGGCAATAATTTTATTTTTTTTTTCTATTTCTTCTCTTCTATCGTCCAATCCTACTCTCTACGTTACTTCAGCAGTGGATGATAATAACAGCTAACATTTATCAAATATTTACTATATACCAAGCATTGTTGTAAGAGTTTTAAAAAGATTAAGTAATTTAACAGATCTATGAAATAACATAGATCTATGAACATAACAGATCTATGAAATAGATCTCCATCATTCACAAGGAAGAAAACTGAGGCACAAAAGATTAAGCAACTTTCTTCAAGATTACAGAGTTATCAAGTAGCAGAGCCCTGAAGCAGCATGTGTAATAAGTCTTCTGTACTGTGAAACTTAAGAACATTCAGCACAAAGACTGCCTCAAGTTTTCTCATTTCTAATAAATAGAATCTCTCATATTACACATTCAATAACCGTGAAAGCTGCTATTATAATTTGTCTTCTTGCCACTTTTATAGTCATTACCTACTACTGAATAGTCTTTAGCTACAGTCTCTACTTAACATCCTTCTTAACTTCCCGCCAATCTGATTTACATTCTCAGTCTACTGAAATCGCTCTCATGTAATTAGTGATTGTCACACACAAGCCAAAGGGCTTTCTCTATTCTCATTTTGCTTGAATGTTGCATTGAAATATGTAAATTCCTTTTTTCTTCTTGAAGTTGAAGTGGTATCATCCTAGATCTTCCTATCCCCGTGACTTCTCTCTCTTAGAAAATCTCTTCCTTTGTTTTCTGAGACAAACTTTTCTATCTTCCTTTTACCTCTCTAATTGTTCCTTTAATAATACCTTTTTCAGGGACTTCCCTGGTGGTTCAGTGGTTAAGAATCCACCTTCCAATGCAGGGGACATGGGTTCAAACCCTGGTAAGGAAACTAAGATCCCACATGCCGTGGAGCAACTAAGCCTGAACACTCTGGAGCCTGTGCGCCACAACTAGAGAGAAGCCTGCGTGCCACAATGAAGATCCCGCGTGCTGCAACAAAGACCCGACGCAGCCAAATAAATAAATAAATATTTTAAAAGAACAAACTTTTTCACTTCTACCCCTTTAAAGGTAGGTATCCAAAAGCTTACTTTCCTTTGTGCTTGTCTCTGTTAACTCAGTCCCCCTTAAGGTTTATTCACCCAAAAAGTATTTATTGAGCACCTACTACCTACCAGGCACTATTTGGGTCACTTTGGATATATCAGTGAACAGAATAGACAAAAAAAAAGAAATCCTCTTATCCACGTAAAATCAAATAATTCTATGCTACCAAGGACACTCAAAACCATCTTCCCCTAAATACTATTTTAAACACATCACTCCCCTGACTTAAAACAAACAAACCTGCAGTGATTGCAATGATTCCCCTCTTATCAACCACATCTAAATTTCTCTGCCTTAGTTCAAAATACTCCATAATTATTTTCTATCATACCTGTCCAGGTTCATTTTCCATTACTCTTTGATTCAAAAGAATTCCAGGTAGGTCAGTCCTTTGATTACCCCCTGAAACACATTACCTGTGTTTCCAGCTGGTCAAGTAACTACTAAAAACATATGTCTACTACCCAGACATTAAAAAGTACACTGAATAAAAAGATAAGTCTTCAAAAATAGATTTTTAAAAAATTCTTTCAAACATATAAAAACAGCAAACACGTATCCAGGGCTTACTATATGCCAAACGCTATTCCATGCACTTTATATACATTAACTCATTTATTCCACACAACAATCTTAATAGCTGCATTCTACAAATGAGGAAGCTGAGGTCCAGACAGCATAAGGTAACTTGCCCTAGGTCTGACAAGAAGTGGTAGGAGTAAGATTCAGGCTCAGGCAGTCTGGTTCCATACTAAACTGCATGCTCCCAGCAGAAGCCATAAATAAAAGTAGGGGGAATTGAAAGGGCTGGCAAGCAAATCTATAGACCAATGAAAACTATGTTCAACTATAAAAAAAATCATTTAAGTTAGCCCGTTACTCCAAGAGCAATAGTTCCTTTAATATAATGTCAAGTTTTAAAAATTACAGAATTTAGTAGTATATAATAAAAAGCACAACCTGTAAACACAAACACATCATATATTATTCAGAGTTCTCCAAAGCTGCTGAAAACTTGCTAGGCGTGACAAAAAAAAAGAGGGCAACACATGACTAACAAATGTTGTTTTGTTAGCACAGCTATATTAAAGTATTTTACTGTCATACTTGTTTTCATTAGGATCAAACAGATTTGAATACAGTGCAGGGATGGTAACTACCTTAAAAAATACTACTAGCTTTACTTTTTAGAAGCAAAGTTCACATCTAGGACTAGGTCCAGGACAACAGAAAAGATTTTAGTAGAAGCAAGAAATTCCAAGAAAGTACCACGAAGCATCTAACATCAGTACTCTTCAACCTATCACCAACTCTATTGCTAAAGGACATTTTAAAAGATTTCTAAGTATTAATTTAGTAAATTCATGAAACTACTTTATAACTGATTACATAAAATTAAAAATGAAAGGAAGAGGTTCTTCTATAAAACAATCTTAGAATAACCTTACGCCAATACATGAGCAAAATGAGGAGTATCACACACATCATTTTCTTCTCTTTCCCATTTCCCCCTTCCTTCTGGCAGATTAAAGACACAAAAATGGTCAGGTTTTGAGCTAGAGAGGTTAAAATGCACAAGCCTGGACAAGGATGCTAGTCTGACTTAGAAAAGGCTAAAGTCTGTAGCCTTCCCAACTAGAAGCCTAACTTAGAAAAGAAAACCTAAAGTATGTAGCCAAAGGCAGCAAAGGAGCCAGTGCCATCAATGCCTTAGGCAAAAATGCACCGTGGTCATTATTAGAATTTGAAGTGTTTCACTGTATTTTCTGCCTCTCCTCCCTTTTCCTAGGTTTGAAATACACCTGCCCTCCCAGCTACCCAAGACACCCCAAAGCCACTCACACAAAAGGGCTCCCTCCCAAGAATTTCATGAATAAAACTATGCAAAATACTAATAATTTGAGATTAATTCAAGTTGTTAAAATCTGGGAGAGATTTTTGGAGCATGGAACCATTTTCTCCTCTCCCCTCCACCACCCACTGTGACACTTTTAAGCGGCTCCACACTCAAGGCATTAAATTAAAAGTTCTTGGGGAAAAGAATGGATTGGCAGCTACCACTGAAAATATTCTCAAATACTAAGGTTCTCCTATACTGCATATTTGATATTTACTTCCTTCCCACATACACTGGGTGGTAATGAGAAAGAAGCATAATCCTCCTCAAGATTCTCCTGCACAAAGGCGATAGCAATTCAATCTTAAATCCACAATTAAAATATTACAGGCTCTGTTAAAACATACCCAAGCAGAAGGCAAAAGCTTTCTATTCCAGTGACCATATTAGATAGTACGCATAACCCGCTAAATAAAGAAGGAAAAAAATGTGAAAAATAGTTCTGTCACATCACCAGGATTAAGGAGGTTTAGGATGGAGGGAACATCCATGAAAAACACATATTTCCCAACAATGCACTATATTGCATCATTATCTTTATCCTTATTAATATTTCCCAAGTACCCGAAAGGTCCATGGCATTATTGTAGGTTACACCTTTTATAATAATAGGAAAGAAAATGATTGGTAAATTAAGGTAAATTAAATTTTGAAGCTGTAAGCACCTAAGCTTGAGATGTTTTCAGACTCAACTATAAGAATTCTTGAGATCCACATGCTAAATATTGTAGAAAGGGAATACATGTGATACTGAGGGAAGCAGGAAGAGAACAATGGCAATACAGTATTATTCATCTACTATTTACAAAGCCAGAAACAAGAAATCTACTTTTCCCCTGCTGCTTTAAGATAACAAATGAAATTATCCTTCACAAAACAAAGCAAGCATGCTATCCAGAAATACACAATAGATGAAGAAAGTTGGTTTAATGAAGTGAACAAACCAAAACAAAGAAAAGAATAACTTCAAGGGTCTGAGAACTTAAAAAACATTTTCAAATAAAATAAATATGGCTTTTGTGTAACCAGATCTGTTTTTAATAATACCTTTGCAAAACAAAGTATATCAAAATAAATCAAAGAATAAACTTTCACTTAATAATGTCCCTACATTCTTCTTTGGCCTGCTGACCTATCCTTATCCATCCTTAAAGGAGGTTGGGGCTGACAATATTAGTGCCCTATTCATCAGAATTTTATGCCATTCCTTCTGCATTAATCAGGTCATTATTAAACTTTAAAGCTATCCAGTAATATATACTGGTTACAAGCTGTTCAAATATACATTTCCTAATACTTCTTCTGAACTCTTACACACATAAGAAGCAGATGAGGCATCAATTTCCCTTTTACAAATGAAATATGTTCCATCTCATTATCATGTAATAAAGATTTTCTTTATTTTCCAAACTCCCAGTGAATACATATCTAAAATTATTTGAAAACACTAGTAGCTATTTTCTGCTGAATTTTCTTGAGATTGTTATTTGAGTAATCATGCATCACTTCCTTTTCAAAAGCTGGGCTTGGATAACAAATTGCAGTTTACTATCAAAGACAAATAGACATTTCTTCAGTCCTCTATTCTCCAAAACCTTGTTGTCATTTCTGGATATAAGGACTGAAGAGAAGATGGAATCAATTAGGTGCCAAATCGTGTAGAATATCCACACCAACATCTCTACTCATGGCCTACTCATTAATTTTTCACATTCAACTGTCAACCCCAAAATATGCTGCACACTACTGAAGAAGGAATCTTTTTCTAAACAGTACTTTCATCATGTCATCTCCTGCCCCCAACCAACTACTGGCTCCTTACCGTAGCTGATCAGATTCAACCTGACACTGAATACACCTCATAATCTAGCCCTACTCTAGCATACTAATTTCTCTGACACCATTCTCAGAAATTAACACCTTATTCTACTGAGATCAGACTCCTTACACCTCTCTCACATCATGCTGGTTCCCACCAAGTGTTTGCTCCTGCTTCCAAGCCCCACATGGAACGTATGGAATGTTCTCCTTCTGAAGATGATCTGCCTATGCAGACAGTACATATTCCTTATTCAAGTCCCACTTTCTCAAGGAAGCCCTACTCCTAGATAACCCTATACTAACATAATGGACTCAGACCCATGTATCAAAGCGTTAGCTGTATAATGCTTTGGATAGTGCTAGTTATATTATTATGAAAGTATACCCAACAAGATAATAAACTCTTAGAAGAGGCTGGGTCATTTCCCAAGAAGTAGGTCTATAATAAGTACTTAAAGACTATTTGAAAAATTGATTGAATAATCCTGATTTTTTTAAAAATCAAGGATATTATATGTCAAAAAGAGTTCTAGTACAAATGAAATAATTGTGATGACGAGAATTTGCTTCAAAATAATCCAGGTCAAAGAGTACACTAAGTGGGGGCATAGGTAAACTAAGTGGGGGCACAGGTAAACCCAGACTGACTATGAGTTGATGATCTTTGAAGTGACACACACATAGAGATCTGTGTCTACTTTTGTTTAAAATTTTTCATGTTAATAAGTCAATTTTTTTAACACTAATAATGTCTTTACTTCACTTTAAATGACAAAACCAAGGCATATCATAACACTTTTCTTTACCCAACAAATACCTAAGTCCCCATTTAAAGTATGAAAAAGAATTCTGGAAAGATCTAATTTGACAGGAAACTTGTAAGAGCTAATTCTCAACTAAGAATTAATTTTAAAATTAAAGGAAAAAATCTAATCGAAATGGAGGGGATCTCCATCAAAAGAAAAATTAATCTTACTACCAAAAGCAATACTGCTGAAATTAGAACACTCCCTAACACCATACACAAAAATAAACTCAAAATGGATTAAAGACCTAAATGTAAGGTCAGACACTATCAAACTCTTAGAGGAAAACATAGGCAGAACACTCTATGACATATATCACAGCAAGATCCTTTTTGACCCACCTCCTAGAGTAATGGAAATAAAAACAAAAATAAACAAGTGGGACCTAATGAAACTTCAAAGCTTTTTGCACAGCAAAGGAAACCATAAACAAGACCAAAAGACAACCCTCAGAATGGGAGAAAATATTTGCAAATGAAGCAACTGACAAAGGATTAATCTCCAAAATTTACAAGCAGCTCATGCAGCTCAATAACAAAAAAACAAACAACCCAATCCAAAACTGGGCATAAGACCTAAACAGACATTTCTCCAAAGAAGATATACAGATTGCCAACACATGAAAGAATGCTCAACATCATTAATCATTGGAGAAATGCAAATCAAAACTACAATGAGATATCACCTCACACCAGTCTGAATGGCCATCATCAAAAAATCTAGAAACAATAAATGCTGGAGAGGGTGTGGAGAAAAGGGAACACTCTTTGCACTGCTGGTGGGAATGTAAATTGACACAGTCACTATGGAGAACAGTATGGAGGTTCCTTAAAAAACTAAAAATAGAACTACCATACGACACAGCAATCCCACTACTGGGCATATACCCTGAGAAAACCATAATTCAAAAAGAGTCATGTACCAAAATGTTCATTGCAGCTCTATTTACAATAGCCAGGACACGGAAGCAACCTAAGTGTCCATCAACAGATGAATGGATAAAGAAGATGTGGCACATATATACAATGGAATATTACTCAGCCATAGAAAGAAACGAAATTGAGTTATTTGTAGTGAGGTGGATGGACCTAGAGTCTGTCATACAGAGTGAAGAAAGTCAGAAAGAGAAAAACAAATACCGTATGCTAACACATATATATGGAAGAAAAAAAAAAGGTCATGAAGTACCTAGGGGTAAGACAGGAATAAAGACAGACCTACTAGAGCATGAACTTGAGGATATGGGGAGGGGGAAGGGTAAGCTGTGACAAAGTGAGAGAATGGCATGGACATATATACACTACCAAACGTAAAATAGATAGCTAGTGGGAAGCAGCCGCATAGCACAGGGAGATCAGCTAGGTGATTTGTGACCACCTAGAGGGGTGGGATAGGGAGGGTGGGAGGGAGGGAGACGCAAGAGGGAAGAGATACGGGAACATATGTACATGTATAACTGATTCACTTTGTTATAAAGCAGAAACTAACACACCATTGTAAAGCAATTATACTCCAATAAAGATGCTAAAAAAAAAAAAGCAATACTGCTTATATTTCAAGTTTTCATTCAATTACAGCATTCACAAAAGGGTCCACCCAAACAATAGCTGAAAATCACAAAACACTGTTTAAAAAAAAAAAAAAGCATAATATGAAAGGCAGAAAATAAAAAGAAAAAAAGTTGCTAAAATCAATGTTCAATAACCCGAATCAGCCAATGTTATTTCAAGAAATTCACTATCTGAAGACACCAATTGCCCTTAACAGGGATTGAATTAGTAGGTTCTTAAATAATCAGGAAAATTAGCACTTCCTCTTTATTCTGAGACCTGAAAAATATGCTTAAGAAATTGCAGATATTTGGCTTGATGACAACATATAGCTCCACCCCTTTGAAATTTCAGTCTATAACTACTCTTCAAAATTCAACCATTATTTCCCTACATCATTGTTCACTAATTCCTTCCAAAAGCAGTGATACAAACATCTATCTTTAAATGGTTCTTTAATTAAATGCTCTAATTACACTGCTTCTTTGCCTTGACTTTTTTCCCCCAAAACTGGTTTTAGGCATATATACAAACCAATCTGATTATTCTGATTTCCCCTTCTCCATATTTTCTCTAAATACTCAAGAGGGGAGGTTTTAGATACCATAACTAAATAACATATTTGATTGCGAACAGATATCCGATGTATACAAATAGCAAGCTTTATCCCAATAGCAATACATCATCTGCCCATCACCCAATGCAATTAAAGTTTAAAACAGGACAACTCTCTTGTATAAACAGAGTTTAGAAAGAATGAAACCATCCTCACAAATAAACTCCTTAGGAGAAAAATAAACTCATACTCAAATTGCTTTGTACTTGCCCTATCTTTAAAGTTTCATTTTCCTAGCAAGTGAAAGTAATCATCTTCTTTTTAGTAGCATGTAATTTCTCTCTTCTAGTAAAAGAAAAACTGTTACGGTAAGGCTAATCTAAGGGGCCAAAATAGTGTTGAAATTTTCTCTTCTATAAACTACTTTCTGATTAACAAATAAAAGAATCATGCTACAAAAAAGAAATGTGACAAAACCCATTGGGTTAATATTACTACACATGAAAAAGTTGACATTTACTACACAATCTTTTCTAATAAAGAAGGCCACATAAATATCAGATTAAAAACAATTCTGAAAAAAGTTTTTTCAGAAAACCACTAAATATAGGATTAACAGTCCCACTATCTTTTCATTGCATCACTAAATGAGTAAATTATGCCATCTTTATAATTTGTGTACTCTCAACTTTTGAGAAAAAAATATTACTCTCTTTAAAATATCAGTGGTATTGCCACATTTTATATAAGCATGGGCATTTGCAGATTTTTCCTAATATCTCTGAGGTAACACAAAATATTTTAAATCTCAAAATGTGTTAACAAGTTTTATCCAATACATGCTATTCCAGTGGGATGAAAACCATTTACAAGTTCCACTTAGATTAAGAAATCCTTTGAGAAAAGTATGTAGTACATTCTAGTTATACTATTTCTAGAGCACTAAAAATCTCTATAACCTATTTCCCTACTGTTTTTCTTCAGAACTAACAGATGAATGTAACTTCCTTCACAAAAAGTCAAGACAGTACTATACTTAATGACAGAAAGCTAACTGAATTTTCAGCAGAGGTTTAAGTTTTCATAAACTAAAACTTTCTATTTCATTTGAATGGTCTATAAAAATAATAACACTGGGCTTCCCTAGTGGCACAGTGGTTAAGAATCCGCCTGCCAATGCAGGGTACACGGGTTCGAGCCCTGGTCCGGCAAGATCCCATATGCTGGGGAACAACTAAGCCTGTGCACCACAGCTACTGAGCCTGCGCTCTAGAGCCTGCGAGCCACAACTACTGAAGCCCATGTGCCTGGAGCTCGTGCTTCACGACAAGAGAAGCCACGGCAATGAGAGGCCCGCGCTCCGCAATGAAGAGTAGCCCCCGCTTGCCTCAACTAGAGAAAGCCTGCATGCAGCAACGGAGACCCAATGCAGCCTAAATAAATAAATAAACAAACAAATAACTTTTAAAAAAATTTTAAAAAATAATAATAACATTGAGTTGAAATAGATTCAATCAAGTGCTATCTACAGGCACCAAAAAAAAAAAGAAACTTTTTTCTAATGAAGAGTGTAGCTTAACCTTAAAGCACGAGTAGCGAAGGAGAGAAAGGGAAGATTTCTAAAATCATACTGCTTAAACTGAGAAGATATTTTTTCATTATATTGATACATATAACATCATTTTAAAAATAAAACTCCCCTAATGCAAGGAGTTCATCCTTAAGCAATGCCCTCTTTCTTTTACAAAGTAATAAACTGCAAGTTATCGCTAGTGCTCCAATCAGACTGAAGTTGAAGGGCATTACAAAACAATTTTTCTGTATTTTGCCATTTGATTATAACTGTCTCATCCTAATAAAATTAAAGATTTGTCTATGGAACTTTGTGAAAACAAATTTCATAACAAGTCAACCTCAAGTAACTCATGTTCAAAAACCCTTCTGTAGAAATAATCTATTCAGTTGAAGAATTCAACTACTGAAACTGGCAGAAAGTATTCCAAACTATCCCAAAAAAAGAACCCCACGAAATTATGAAGCTACAATACTCAAAATGTTACATTTAAGAAGTTAAATCACACGGGCTTCCCTGGTGGCGCACTGATTAAGAATCTGCCTGCCAATGCAGGGGATATGTTTCGAGCCCTGGTCCGGGAAGATCCCACATGCCGCGGAGCAACAAAGCCCGTGAGCCGCAACTACTGAGCCTGCGCTCTAGGCCCGCGAGCCACAACTACTGAAGCCCGTGCGCCTAGACCCCGTGCTCGGCAACAAGAGAAGCCATTGCGATGAGAAGTCCGCGCACCGCAACTAAGAGTAGCCCCCACTCACGGCAACTAGAGAAAGCCCGCGTGCAGCAACGAAGACCCAACACAGCCAAGGATAAATAAATAAATTTATAAAAATAAAAAAAAGTTAAACCATACAAAAATACTTTGAACTCTCAGCTCTGTATTTCCTATCAAAATATCAAAGAACTTTAGATATCTTCTTCAGATGTGTTAAAGATTCCAAAGTAAATTCATTTTGACTTCACAGTGCTGATAACTAAGAATTTGATGATGGCAGGAAAAAAACTATAGAGTGGAGAAAATTACTTGAGAATGCTTTTATTGAAGCAAAATATCTTTACAAAAGAAAAGATGTATTAAAATAATTTACCCTCTTCTGCCAGACAAACAGTCCTCTCCTAGAACACACTGCTTACAATTCAGCCAAGTATGACTGCCAAGGGTTTCTAAACCCGTGTGTTAGGCTTGTTCAAAGTGGAAAGCTTCTCCACCAGTGTATTACAAAGAAAAATGAAATATATTTTTTGCTTAGAGTTGAAGATCAATTGTATTAAATATATTCCTACTGATAAACTAAAAGTAAGTAATACTTTTTTTTTAAGAAAACCTCAGGTCATAACTTAGGACAAGGTTTGCTATATAAATTGCTTCCAATTCTCAGAAAAGTCGGGATTTGTTTAGTTTCCCCAAATTGTGGCTTAAGTGGCTGAAAGGAAAAATGAAGTTTTATAAACAGCTTTCCTAACCTCGGTTTACATTTGATGAAACAGACCATTTATCACAATCAAGCGAATATAATGTCAAATGTAAGATTCCATCAAGTATTACAGATAAAATCTGTAAAAAAATCACAATTATGCAGCAACATCCAAAAGTGATTTAATGGACAACTATATGTATTTATATTTACACTTGAGGTATTATTATTTTTGCAAATAAGAGGTATACTGCTGCATGAGATTGCTACTATGACTTAATATTTTTACATACATCTTAAGAACACAATGTCTTATTTACGTTTAAATTTGAGATGTATGTATCTGATCTATGTAATCCTGTTTGTTTTTCTGGTAATTCTTTACTTCACAGTAGTCTGATTATAGCAAAAGCTCCTTCTTCACAAAACAGACATCATAAGCCACCACCGGCTTCTAGTTTTCTGCTTTTTAATGTAAATAATAATGACACTGAGTGTTACCAAATGCATTTATGTGCACAGCTTTGTCATTTCTTTCCCAGCCCCCTTCTTTTCTATGGAAAAAATGAGATTTAGTTTTGAAAAAAAAAAATCGATTTTTCCTTTGCTTATAGACCTAATGGTTTTCAAGAGAAGACAATTTATTCAGATACCTACCATTCTAGATATGTTAAAAGAAAGAACTTCCCAAATCCAAAAATATCAAGTCAGATATTAGCTGGAGAGGAAATTTCCACTCAAACTATAAATAAAATGTCATCAATTAAGCTGAACATCAATAAAACTGAGTCAATAATCAATTCTCAATTTGGAAGGAATCTGTAACCCACATATAACCTGCTTATAATCAGAACACCACTTATATTTGCTTGTGGAGCTCACAGATGAATTTGGTTGTGTGCCAGATTTATCTTATTTTTAAATGCCCAGGCTAATATTTGTTGGTATAATCAGAGCCCACATTAAGTATCCTGGGGAGACTCAATTCAGAAGAAGGCTTGGTAGCATGGAGAAACCGGTCCAAAATGGAAAAAAAAAAAAAAAAAAAAAACCACGTCCCAACAGAGCGAATAATCCACAAATAGATCATTGAAAGCAAAACGAAGACGCTCCTCTCCGGAGTAGCCTGAATAAACGAGGTTCACTCAAAATGTTTAACAGTATCCTACCTCACTTCATTCACTTCCCAACTTCCTTGACTTTTCAGGGGCCAACACGGGGCATCCCTTTTTTTCTGGAAGTGTATGCTGAAAGAATCTGTATAGGAAAGAGGGAAGGAACGGACAATACCCAAGAACGCTGTGAAACAGGTGGGTCAGAACGAGCAGCAGCATAATCTAGATACTTAAGGGGCAGCTTTAAAATGACAGATGTGGTTAAAGGAAAGACTGCAAATCGGAAGAAGCTCTAGGGTAGCAGATACGCTGGGGACTAATGGCAAGCACCGGGGGGGAGCAAAGGCTAACTCCACAGTGGTAGCAGCGGAGCAAAAAACAAGCGGCAGGACCGAGTGGGCAACGAGCAGTGGGATTAATGAGCACCACGGGTCAGAGTGGAAGTGATGGCTTCGGTCTTGGGAGACGGGAGCCACTGGAGAAGGACGTCAGAGAGGGGCAAGGGGGTTGGGAAAACAGGGAGTCCTGAGACCTAAGATTCCTGCCCCTACAAAAACGTAGGGGAGAGCACTGAAGACGAGCAGCCGCCTCGGCTGCCCAATTGAAGAGATTTTTGAAGCAGTCGAGGCTCGCCGCCGCGCAGCCTTCTGCCCCGCTCCCTTTTCCCGGCGGTAACTGCTGTGGCGTAGAGGGGAGAGGGAGGAAGAGGAGGAGGAGGAGGAAGACCGAGAAGGAGGCTGAAGATGAGGCGGGGGGTGGGGAGAAAGGGGGGTGCGGCCTGCACAGTCCCAGCGAAGCCTCCGCTCTCTCGTAGCCGGTAAGCCCCGGGTTTCCCCTAAGCCCAGCCCCGCACAGACTCACCCGCCTGCCTTGCCTCGCTTTTCCCTTATCCGATTCCACGCGTTGCCGCGTCCTCACAAGAGACCACTGAACGAGTGTCGGGGAAAAAACTCTTCAGAAACGGGCCTGATTGCTTCAGCGAGTCCGACCTTTACGGCTGAGAGAGAGACTCTCAGCTTTCGGTGGGTTCCACAGCCAGACGGGCCACCATCTTACATTAGGGTAAGACTCCTCCGGCCTCCGGTGCGCAGGCGCACGCCGATCCGACAGGGAGGGGCGGGGGAGGGGCGGGAGGAGCGGCGGGGGTACTGCTCCCGCAGCATCCTGGGAGTTGTAGTCCTCGGAGGGTAACAGCCCAGAGGCAAGCCGGGAGTTGATGTTCTCACTCCGAGGGCGGATGGGATCGCCCACCTCACGTGCCTGTTACACTATTGCCTTTCTTCGTGTTTTGCTTCCTTCTTGACCCGCGTGTGCTGCTCCGCTGTCATTTGGTCGGCGGCCTTCGTTAGTGGTTCCGTTTCCTCGGTGTTTGCTCAAATATGGGAGACCAACACTCGGGGCGGGCGTAACCAATTTTGGGGGAACCGAGACCGTTCTCTGCTCTGCCCACCATGGGTATTAAAGAGGGCGGGGTACAGTCAGGTTGGAGGTAGGAGGAGCGCGGGATTTGATCTAGAGTGGGAATTGGATACTGAATTGGCGTTTGTTTGCGAAAAGTGTTAACTCGTTGCCACTGTTTGCGCGTTTTGGAGTCACCACCCTTGATCCAGTCCTCACCATTAATCTCCAGTGAAGAGATATCCTAAATTGTCCTTTACAGAAGTACAAGAGAAGGGAATACCCACGCGTTTACAAAAATGTGTTTCTAATGATATAAATTTGAGAACAGTATGCGGACTTTGCAAATTGTTAGTTCGATTTCCAGCCTGCACAGCTCTGCGCGCGGAGTTCACAAACCCTACACACATCAATACATCCCAACGAATATAAGAACGCGTTCGCAATTTCTACGAGCGCCGAGGAATCCTCAATTTCAAAAATCAGTCACACACATACACAAAAAAATCAGTCAATTTACTGGTCCCTCCCACATGCCTCCTAGAATTCTGGTGGAAGTGGCGCTCGACGCAGTCGTTTTTGCTTATTGTGTGTATTCTTCACCCATTCATACAACAAATACTCATTGAGCTCCTCCTGTGTGCCCGGCACTGTTCTATACATGGGGAGGAGACGGTGAGCAAAATAGACAAAATTCCCTGTTCCTATTCTAGGAATTCCTGTGTCTATTCTAGTGTGTGTGTTAGGGTGACAGAAAAGGGAGATGAGGCAATTTATAAAACATATGATTGAAATGCATAGTATATTGTAACTGATGAAAAATTCTAAACAGAAGGAGAATGGGGGAAGGTTTCAGTATAAAATCTGTGAACTTAATCTCATAGTGAGAAGCTTTCATTTCATTTTTTAGCAATACATTAGTTCTTTGTGCTTTACTATCAAGCCTAGAGTCAATTATTTGGTGAAAACTTAAAATATGTAATAAACTCACAATTCACCAAAAATTTGAAATTGTAGAATCATGAGATTATTACCTAGCAAGGAAACTTGGGAAATCATTTGGATTCACCACCTTTAGGTAACTATTTAAACATTCAGTATAGGAGACATGTATTATTTTAATGTGTGTTTTTTATATTACCAATTTTACAGTGAAATGTAAACCAAGTAACGAAAAGAACAAAATAAACAGAATCCTTACCATTATTAAAGATAAGAACCACCACATTAAGACTGGAAAGGATCTTAATCATCATCTAATCCATCATCTTATCCTACACACCTTTTTTTAAGAACAGTATCTTTACAATATCTCTTGTATTAGCCTAAAATGAAATTCATGGATAATTTATGAATTTCATCTACATACATGATCTTGTTTTAAATCAAAATAATGTCCTATATATGATATAAAAGTAATTTATAGTACAATGTTTTGTATTTCAATATATAAATGCTCAGACATGACAATTATAGAAAATATAATCAAATCTTCATTTGCTGGCACTTATAAATCCCCATGAATGTGAAAGCTCCAAATACCAACTGACACAAGTATGCTGATTGACCACCTCTGGTGACAACACTAATCTGTCCTCAGTGTCCAGTGTAGATGCATTCCTAAAACACTCACTTTTAGAGTTCTGTAATAATTTAAAACAGCTTTGTGTTCATATGCAAAATAGGTCAGGTTTTAGGCACAGATCATATATACAGGTTTCTCACCTGCACTGGGGGCATTTAAAAGTCATGAGGGATGGGCTTCCCTGGTGGCGCAGTGGTTAAGAATCTGCCTGCCAATGCAGGGGACACGGGTTTGAGCCCTGGTCTGGGAAGATCCCACATGCCAGAGCAACTAAGCCCGCGAACCACAACTACTGAGCCCACGTGCCACAACTACTGAAGCCCCCGCACCTAGAGCCCGTGCTCTGCAACAAGAGAAGCCACTCCAGTGAGAAGCCCGCGCACCGCAACAGAGAGTAGCCCCCACTCACTGCAACTAGAGGAAGCCCGCACACAGCAATGAAGACCCAACGCAGCCAAAAATAAATAAATTTAATTTTAAAAAAAGAGCCCTCTTTAAAAGTCATGAGGGACAAAAAATAATTTTTCATGTAAGGAACAGTGCCCTGTTTTGCAGAAAGTCTAGCTTACCTGGCCCCTACCCTCTAAAGGTCAGTAGTACCTCCCAGAGTATCCAACACTAGGGGACAATCCCATACGTACTGACAGTCATTTATTCCTGGAGACTAACAGTAAGGAAGTGACATTTCCTAGGTCACCACCTAATTAGTGACAGAGCCACTATCCTCCCAGGCCAATGCTCCTTTTACACTGTTTTACAAATTTTTCATATATATATGTGTGTATGTTGTATGTGTAATTTCATAGACATCCATGTAACACATATCATTTAAAAGGTTAATTAATATGCAATTCTAGCTGCCTAATGTTTCCTCGGTGTAGGACATACCATTTATTCACTCCATAAATGTTTTTTACCTTTGAGTATTGTGCTAGGTGATGGTGGTACAGCAAAACACTGTCTCTGTCCTCATAGAGCAGGGTGCCTCGTGGAGGAGGCAGAGAAGAAATCATCAGACATTTAAATAAATACAAGTGAGCCTTCCCTGGTGGCGCAGTGGTTAAGAATCCGCCTGCCAATGCAGGGGACATGGGTTCAAGCCCTGGTCCGGGAAGATCCCACATGCCGTGGAGCAACTAAGCCCGTGTGCCACAACTACTGATCCTGCGCTCTAGAGCCCGCGAGCCATAACTATTGAAGCCCGTGCACCTACAGCCCGAGCTCCACAACAGGAGAAGCCACCACAGTGAGAAGCCCACGCACCACAACGAAGAGTATCTCCCGCAACTAGAGGAAGCCCGCACGCAGCAACGAAGACCCAATGCAACCATAAATAAATAAATAAATAAAGTATATACATATAATTTCTTATAGATTATTATAACTGGTGATGAGTACTGTGAAGGTGTTTACAAGATGTTATGAGACTGTTTAAGAGGGGAACCTAATTTGTTTTCTTTTTTCTTTTTTTATAGTTTGCCTCTCCCAACCCCAAACTCCCAGTCCATCCCTCTCCCTACCCCGCAACAACCACAAGTCCAATCTCCATGTCTGTGAGTCTATCTCTGCCCTGTAGATAGGTTCATTTGTGCCGTATTCTGGATTCACATATAAGTGATATCATATGGTATTTGTCCCTGTCTTTCTGACTTACTTAGTATGATAATCTCTAGTTGCATCCTTGTTGCTGCAAATGGAATTATTTTGAGGGGAACCTAATTTAGATTGGTGAGCAAGAGGAGGATAGTCAGGGAAGATCTTTACAGGTTAAGAGTAGAAAATATGCAGGGATTATGAATGAAGTGGAAAAAACCTTACTAGAATGTTAGTGTGAGTTATGGTAAGCAAGTGGAGGTGGGGTGTAAGGTGGATTAAATAGAGGCAAGGGCCATATCATTCCAGAGCCTTGCAGGCCATGGTAGGAAAAGTGGATCTTCTTCCATGGGAAAAGGAAAGCCTTTGAAGAAAGAGGCATGATCTCATTTACATTTTTAGAAGAACATGCTACTGAATGTTCATCACTGAGGAAGTTATTAACTTGATTTTTGTACTTCCATTCTCTGGAATAATACATAGCTATATGAAAAAGAGAAAGGGAAAGAACTATATATTGACCTGAAAGAATGTCCATGACATGTTGTTAGGTAAAGAATAAATAAGTAAGTTATAACATGATATATTGTGTATAATGTTACCCATTTTTTTAGAAATAAAAAAGAATCAATCAATGTTTATGTATAGCACAGAAAAAAGAATGGGAGAATACGAACACATCAAAATTTTGTGTGTGATTGCTTACTTGGGGGGACTGCAGTTGGAAAGGGGTGGAGGGAGTATACAACTTTGTCTTTATGAATTGCTATATGGATCTATTATGTGTATGAATTAGTTTGATACATTAAAAAATAGGTCACTCTGCTGTGTGGTGAATGGATAGGAGTAAAGCAAGAATGAAAATGGAGCAACTAATTAAGAGAATATTCTTGGTTCTGATTGTGGTGGCAGTGAAGATAGAGGAGAGGTGATGAGTTCAAGAGATATTTCCTGAGGTTGAAACAATAGGACTTGGTGATGTAATAGATAAGGAGGAGGCGTTCCCATGAATAGCTCTCATGTTTTCTGACTTAAATGGCCTTGTAGATGGTGGCTTCTTTGGTCCAAGGAGAATGGTGACTATTAAAATAGCATCTGTAGAGAGAAGAACAGCTTCATCAGAAAAACAACAGCATTTCAGGGAAATAATGATTGCCCATCTGAGACTGGTGAACTTAAAGTCATGCTGATTATATTTTGCCCAACTTAGTGGTTTTTCTCTAATAATGCTTTTCTGCTTGCGTTCTGCCAAAGAAACAACTTACAGTTTGGCTTATCTAGGCTGGAGAAGGAGAATGAAAGCAGGGGTTGTTTCCCATTTTTCCAACCTTCACAAATTATTAATATATGGATATTTTAAATAAATAAAAATTTCAAGTTATATTCTTAGGATATAGTCTCAAATGTAGGCTGGAGAAGGAGAATGAAAGCAGGGGTTGTTTCCCATTTTTCCAACCTTCACAAATTATTAATATATGGATATTTTAAATAAATAAAAATTTCAAGTTATATTCTTAGGATATAGTCTCAAATGTAGACCTACTGGGCCAAAGGAAATGATCAGTTTTATGATCCTTGTTATGACCAGATTGCTTTAATATTAATGAATATTAATGCCACTTTATATGTGAGGCTTTTTTTCCAAAAATCCATTTGCTTGGAGTTTTATTGTTATTATTTATCTTTTCTAGTTTTAATTATTTAGTATTTGAGTGCTAAATATTGGGTATATGTAAGTGAGCAAAGCACTAAGCTCCTTCAAAGATCTTAGGGTTTAAAAGAAAACACAGAATATAAGTTAAATAATAAGCAAGTAAAACTCTACTTATTTGTTGGATTAAGAAGGAAAAAGAACAGAGTAATAGATATATCAGGAAAGAATTTACTTTAGACAGCCTCTCTAAAGAGATGACAATATGAAATTGGAAGGGATCACCCATTTAAAGAATGGCCTGGGCTAAGATCCCAATGCAGGAATGAATTTAGCATATTCCAGGAATGGAAAGTTAACCAGTGAAGTTGTGACATTCAAAGAGTGGTAGGAGGGGCTTCCCTGGTGGCGCGGTGGTTGAGAGTCTGCCTGCCGATGCAGGGGATGCGGGTTCGCGCCCCAGTCTGGGAAGCTCCCACATCCGCGGCTGGGCCTGTGAGCCATGGCCGCTGAGCCTGCGCGTCCCGAGCCTGTGCAAAAGAGTGGTAGGAGATGAAGTTAGGGAAGAAGGTAAAATCCAGACGAAGAAGGGTTTTATATGGAATTTGGATTTTGTTCTAGATTAAGAGACAATTGGGGACTTCCCTGGTGGCACAGGGGTTAAAGAATCTGCCTGCCAATGCAGGGGACACGGGTTCGACCCCTGGTGCAGGAAGATCCCACATGCCACGGAGCGACTAAGCCCGTGCACCACAACTACTGAAGCCCGCGGGCCTGAGCCCATGCTCCTCAGCAAAGAGAAGCCACCGCAATGCGAAGCCCGCGCACCACAACAAAGAGTAGCCCCGGGTCTCTGCAGCTAGAGAAAGCCCGCAAGCAGCAACGAAGAGCCAAGGCAGCCAAAAATAAGTTAATTAATTAAAAAAAAAAGAGAGAGACAACTGAATGGTTTGAAAAAGAGAAGTGACATAATCAATTTGTCTTTTCAAAAGATCAAGGGGGGCAGCCACATGGAGAATGGATCAAAGATGGGTGGCAAATATACAAGTGGAGAGACAAGTTAGGAAGCGATTGCAAAAGTGCCGCCTGGAGATAATAAGTAGTTTAGACTATGGCAGGGCTGGAACTAGGATGAGGTGAGGGAGACACTTGCCTTGGGCACAAAATTTAAGCAAGCACTCAAAGATGCAGTCATCAAGGTAAATAACATTTTGATAGAACACTTTTTAAAAATCAACATTAATGCAAAACAAATCCATGATGAACAAAATATTAAAATGTAAAATAAAGACAAAATCTGACCCTGAGTTTTACACAACCCTGCCTCACTTTCCTCCCACTAATTCTGGCCCTGGTTCCAATAAAAGTTTTTTTACCAAGATAAGTAGCTGGCTGGCAAGTTCTTTGCTGAAAATAGCGGCCAAAAATAAATAATCAGATAAAATTAATTAATTTTTTAAAGAGCACTGGAAATAACTCAAATGTAAATCAATAGTAAAATGGATAAATTGAGTAATTTAATACAGTGTATTACTATACAGCAAAAAAAAAAGGAATAACTACAGGTATACATTTCAATTTCAAAGAATGAATTTCAAAAACAAGATATAGGGCAAAGGAAGAAAATCACAGATGAATATATAACAGTATGATACATTTTATATGAAGTTCAAAAATAGGCAGAACTAAATAATATTATCCAGGGATACATAGGTAGAGTTAAAATTACAAAGAAAAATAAGAATATGTTTTATACAAAATTCAGGACATGGTTATCCCTACACGGAGAAAAAGGGACATGACCTTGGAGGGTTACACAGGGAACTTCTAAAGAACTGATGCTATTTCTTAATCTATCTTGTAGACCTACAGGTGTTCATGTTACCATTATTTTTAAGAGATGCAAATGCATTTTGTACTCTCCTTTGTGTGATTTCTTTCACGGTGAAAACAATTATATTATTCAGGGACATACTCATGAAAAAATTGAATAGTAATCAGGTTTCCCTTGCTGAAAGGCACCAAGTCTGAATAATTTTACAGGCTTATTTTGCCAATCATTCAAGAAATCGATAATGCCTCTCTTATTCAACTCCTTCACTTATGGAGATAAATGCAGTATAATTTACCGCATCGACAGATTAAAATAGAAAATACATATGATCATTCTAATAGTTGCAGAAAAAGCTCTCAATAAAAGACAATGTTCAATTATTAAAATATATACTTTAGCAAAACAGGAATAAAAAAGAACTTCCTTAATCCACTAAAAACCTACAGCAAACATTACACATAATAGTGGAATTTTTAAAGCATTTTCTTTAAAACACAGCAAGGATGTCATGTTATCATAGTTACCATCCAGCATCATACTGGGGGGTCTAGCCAATGCAAAAAGACATCAAAATGAAACAAGAGATATAAGAACTAGGAAGAAAAAGGAAGAAAACCCTCTCATTATATACAAATATTATGATTGTCAGCATAGAAAATTCAAGAGAATATATGAACAATGAAAACTAAAGAGGATTCAGCAAGGTCGTTGAATACAATATCAACATACAAAAATCAGCAGCATTCCTATATATCAACAATATCAATATGAAACTGCAAAAAATGCACATGACAAAATAGTGGTATTTGTTAAATTTGGGTGATTGGTTTTCAACAGAGAGATTGGGATTTCTGGTTTTTGGTAACAGCATACAAGATGATTCTGACCAACCTTTCCCCTTATTGTGCAAAGCGAGCAGAGGCCCACACACACTCCTAGTTCTGTGTAGTATAAATACAAAATAAGATTTAGTGGGGAAAACATTCTGGAGATGCAGCACGAGCATTATTCCTCATTATCCCGCACAGGCACATGCTTAAGCCTGGCATAAATAGAGTGGGTATACCCCGAAAAGGAGTTTTCCAGGTGATGGACCACACTCCTCTGATGTTTTAACTACTTATACAAAATGGGAAATGGGGGGCATCTAGGCAATTATGTAACAATGAGAACCTCCTGGTTGGGGAATGACCTGTTAGAAAAGTAAAGCTTCTGGAGCTCAGATTCCGATAATAGCCTTTTTTTAAATCTGTTGCGATAACTTGCATCTGCTGAGCCAGCTTCGTGTTAGACTACCTGTATGATTATCTATTGCAGCAAAAGTGCTGTGTAAAAAACCCCACCCACAAATGCAGTGACTTAAAAGACTTATCATTTGTTTTCTCTCATACAACTATAGGTCAGCTTGGGGTCAATGTATCTAAACTGAGCTCATCTGGGTGGCTCTGCTTTCAGCTGCAAGTCCACTTGGGGTTGGCTCTTCTGTAGGCTGGGCTCAGGACTGCTTTCATGTGTGTTCATTCTGGGGCCCAGGCTGAAGGGGCAGCAGCTTCCTGAGGAAAGTTCTCATGGCAATTGGGGATGCAGGAGGGCAAGTCCAAATGTGCAAACACATTTGACAACATCTCGGTAGTCAAAGCAAGTCACACAGCCAAGTTCAACATCAAAAGAGCTGGGAAAGGGACTTCCCTGGCAGTCCAGTGGTTAAGACTCCACCCTTCCAATACAGGGGGTGCAAGTTGGATCCCTGGTCTGGGAACTAAGATCCTACATGCTGCTCTGCTAAAAACAAAACAAAAAAGGGCTGGGAAGTAGACTCCTCTTATTGGGTGGAATGAATATTTGCTGAACAGTAATCTAATCTACCACAATACTGCAAGAGGGACAGGAATGAACCTCTAGGACCGTCCAGATTTGCCTCTCTTCACTCCACTTCCTGGCTTTTGGGGCCTCATTAGATATGAGTCTCTTTATCCCTTCACTAAAGGCAACTGAAAAATAGTTGGATAAATACCAGAAGCATTTACTAAAAAGCATCAAAGACATAACTGGTGGTCCAGGGGTAAAGAATCCACCTTCCAATGCAGGGGATGCAGGTTCAATCCCTGGTCGGGGAACTAAGATCCCACATGTCGTGGGTCAACTAAGCCCATGAGCCACAACTACTGAGCCCATGCGCCTCAATGAGAGAGCTCACGTGCCGCAAACTACAGAGCCCATGCGCCCTGGAGCCCATGTGCCACAACTAGAGAAGACCCACACAACACACCGCAACGAAAGATCCCACATGCCTCCACAAAGACCCCGCGTGCTGTAACTAAGACCTGATGCAGCCAAAAAAAATAATTAAATAAAATTTTTAAAAAAGATCCCCCTCTTGTTAAATATGCTAAAGAGCTACTGATTTTACCCTGGTGCCATTTGCTAATCTGAGGGGAACAGCTGAAAAGTGGAGTAGCTTCATGGACACCTGGGGTTTAAGGAACAGGGGTTGGAATTCAACACATCTGAAGGTGGAGACTCTCTGCCCTTGGCTGGGGCCCTGAAATGCCCTACTTCAAAAAGTAAGGGTAGGTACCCTTCAGTGGGTTATCTCAGTAACCCAGTCTTGCCCTTGACTTCTCGTACCATCAGGTACTTGGTAGAAGAAAACAAAAATCCGCTGGAGGAAACTAACGTTAATTAAATTAATCCTAAAGGTAATGTTTAAATTAAAATGTCTAAGAAACACTGAGAGATTATGGAATATACCTCAAGTCAAAACAAAGCAGGATTGAGCACCAGTTGCCCACTATGGTAAACTGATCATTAATGTGCACTTTTTCTCTCTTTCCTCTCTTACTTTCCATACTTCTCCTGTACTTCTGCACTTCCTGGAACCATCTCCCACATGACTAATTTCACCCAAGTTCTTACCTCTGGGTCTGCTTCTGAAGGACTCTAAACTCATACAACAGGTATACAATCATATAACCTCCAGCAGGATCATGATATAGGACAGTGCCCTCACCCTAATAGGTTTCCTCTTACCCCTTTGCAGTCAATCCTCTCCTCCTATGCAATTCTCGAACAACTGCAGACCTGCTTTCTATAACTATCATTTTGCTTTTTACATATTTTCATATAAAATGGAAACTTGATTTAAAATTTTTTTCATCTTATTGATTTTATTGCATGGAAGTTTAAAGAGAATTTATTATATGTGATTGAAACTGCTAATTTTGTCCAAGAAGGACCCCAAGGAGAATCTCGTTTGTATCTACTGCTAGGATTCATACAAGTATGAGGCCTCTGGGAGACCGAGGGATGGCCACCAGAATTCCACCTGTAGAAGATCCCCAAAAATCTCCTGAGAGACATGAGTCTCCAGGGGAGAACCTGGTATACAGGATTGTAACAGAGCCTTAGTCATTGGAGGAACAGGGGATGATACTGACTCATGTGTGTTACTCAGATTTGTGTCCCAGTTCAGCCCCCTCCATAAACTCATATCTGAGTAATGTGGGCACCCAAGTGCAGGTGTATGCACCAGGGAGAGGAGGAAGTGTGAGCTGAGTCAACTCTGAAAGAGCAGTGTCCCTAAAATCTCTGTGAGACATTGATATACGAGCATATCATGTCATTAATACTCATTCATAAAGTATGACATCCAAAGCACATTTGCCCAGAATGCAGAAGATCTTGGGCACCTTGAAAAATCCAGCATATCTTCCATGATGATGCTCAGAGAGGGAGGCGATGGCAACTACGGCAAGTGACAGCTTGGTGAGCACTAGTAGCCATGATGGGAGACTTCACGTGGCTTGGCAGGTGGCAAAACCCTGAGCAATTACTGCTGCTGGAGTCCAAGTAAATAATATATACCAACGATTAAGAATTTGGACTTCGGAATCAGACAGGTCTAGATTGAAACCACAAATATTATCCCATCCTACCTACATGAGGTGCCCTGATGAAGCGCCAACTAACGGTGGGTGTCCAATTTTAACGATTCTTTCATTCATTCAACAAATACTTATTGAGGACCTACAATGTACCAGGCACCACTGAGGACATGGCAGCGAGGAAAGCAAATGAGTTCAAGGGCTCAACTCCCTCTGTACTAGTTTCACAAAGAATCACTCAGCCTCCTCATAGTGTCTTACTGTTTCCAAGTTATAGATCCTTTGCCGCCTTCCACCAAGCTCCCCTTGAACAATTGGATTTGGGATCTGCAGTTTTACCCTGGATATCTTCATCAATTTCCTCTTCACTCTGCCCTTCCCCTCTCCTGCATGCAACCAGCTCCCATTTGCTGGAGAGAAGAGCATTCAGACATTTATCCTCCAATAGTCTTAATAACCTCATCGGAAAGAAGGAGTGTTATCTAATCCCCAGAGACCAGTGCAGCCCTTATGTACCTTTGCCCTGCTTTTTACTTTTCTGGCCTTGCATGTTGAGACCAAGTCTATAGGCCAGTGTCAGAGGTTTTCCCTTTTAGGACCCAGTTCTGGGGATCTCTGTCCTTGTCCTTATTTCTTTCAGAGGCTGGCCCCAATCACTTCACGTTCACTGTATCAGTTGGGGTTCTTGAAGACAAAGAACAGTGATGGGTCCTGGCTAACAAAAGTGGAAAATAAATGTATTAGAAGGACATTGGATGACTCACTCAGCTGGCTTGGAAATGCAGAAAACAGGCAGGAACCAGGGGGCTGGCAGCTGAAGCAGTCTGGTTAAGAGCACAAATGTCACGGGCATCGCATCCATCACCATTGTGCTGTTGCCTCTGTTGCATACTGCCACAAGCAAATCTGACTAACCCTTCCTCCTTGCATCACTCAGAGTCCTAGAAAGAGCATCTAATTGCGGACCCTAGGTCACATGCATGGTCTTTAGCTGTCCAGATACTCAGGCAAAACTTGGTGGCATATTGATTGGTATTTTTGCTTTGTTGCCACTGGCTTCCCCTGGCTGATACTCCTCCAAGTTGAAAGAATCAGGATCGGTCATGGAGATGCAAAATCACTTTGGCAAAGAGGCTTCCATAGATTTCATGCTGACCCTATTTGGACTGATCATTGTATAGCCATCCTCTGGATAGTTAGCCTTTCTTTTCAACTCAAGACTTGCCCTTAGTTCCATTATAACTCTCTTGCTCATGTTCTCTGCCTTTCCCTTTGCCATGCTTCTCTGCAAAACTATTTGAACCTGTTCATTCTACTTTGTTTTCATGACTAAGACCCTTCTCCCAGGCTTAATCATTTCAAACTTGTAGCCCCATGTTTTATACCTTTTCCAGCTTTAAGGCTTTTGTACAATGGAAAAATCTGCACACATGTAGCTAAAGTTGTTTCTCTTCAACCATCTTGTGCTGCTATCCAAACACTTCACTTAACTCTTTTTTTTTTTTTTTTTTTTTTTTGCTGTACGTGGCCCTCTCACTGCTGTGGCTTCTCCCGTTGCAGAGCACAGGCTCCAGACGCACAGGCTCAGCGGCCATGGCTCACGGGCCCAGCTGCTCCGCGGCATGTGGAATCTTCCCGGACCGGGGCACGAACCCGTGTCCCCTGCATCGGCAGGCGGACTCTCAACCACTGCGCCTCCAGGGAAGCCCTTCACTTAACTCTTAAACCAACCTATTCATAAAGAGGACATTCATTCCAAAAAAATCCAGTTTTCTTCGGCATGTTACAAACCTCTAATTTCTATTATACTTCATTGTCCTACTAAATTACTGGAGATTTAAATTTTTTTCCTTTTTTTAAAATTTGAAAATAAGTACCCCTAAAAGGATTTCAAAGAGCCTTTTTTTCCTGTGTTTACCTAATATTATTTTCCCTCTGAAATACCTGTGGTCTGTATGTTTAGGTACATTCTTTTCAGTATTGTTTATAATAGCTGGTAATTGCTTATAAAAATTCTAAATGTCCAATGATAGTTGACTGGCTAAAGAAATTATAGTATATTCATATAGTGGAACTCTGTGTAGTTCATGTAAAGAATGATATAGATCCATATGTGCTGGTGTGGAGCCATGTCCATCACGTCCTGCTATGTGAAAAAGAGAGACAAGAAGTATGTGTATGGTATATTATCATTTGTGAAAAAACATTTTATGTATGTGCAAAGAATGTCTTCAGAAGGATATATAAAAAACTAGTAATAGTAATTCCCTCTGGAGAAGGAATCTGTTGCCTGGGGAAAGAGGTGAGAGGGAGAGATTCTTTTCATTTCATGCTCAATGTGGTACCAAAATAAAATAAATTATTTCTACTTGGGGAAAAATTCAGACACAGAGACAAAAACCGTAATAATTTATGATTCATCTGAAAGACCTTGAGAAACAACTCCATTTAAAGACTTTGGGTTCATGGTTTCTGATTTCGCATTTGGGTTTGATTGCCACAAAAACTTTGGGGAAAACAGGATTTGGGGTTTCACTTTTATCTCTTTGGAGAAGCTGATCTGCATTTTGGAAGAGCCATTCTAGAACACAGGAGTTGGATATCTAACCTTCTATGTTACTCTCTCTTCAACAAGTATTTATTGAACACCTGTGGGGATACCAGGGCCAGTGCTACACACTGAAGTGGCCCATATGCTGCAAACAGGTTTCATATTCTGATGAGAATAAAGTGGGAGAAAATATAAACTTGACTATAATAACTCTTGCTCCATCACTGAGAACACAGTTCTGTATGATTTTCTCATTCCAAGTCCTTGAAATACCAGTAAAGAGACTCAAGAATTAAAAAAAATTTTTTTATGTTCAGGCACATTTACTTCCAAACTATGCCTTTTATTCCTCCCAATATTCCAGTAGGTATTAAATAATTTCTAAGAAACCCGGATCCTATTTTCATGGCACAAGCTTTTGTAGGACAAATCAAATAAGTAATAAACTGCAGAAAATGTCATAGAAATCTGTTTGAATATTTTAAATATGTATATTTAATTTTGTTTCAACATTTTATCACAAAATTTACTTGGGACCTGAGGGATTTCAGCAAAATAATGCTGCATGTTTGGAAATAAAATCATTCTTTTAGCCTTTTTTTCCCATTTGACACTCTACTGACATCTAGCAATGCTATGAAAATCCAGTTCTTTAGTTCTTTTCCAAAAATTTAGACAACTATTTCCACCTTGGGACATTTGTAGAGACTAAATAAAAAGCAGCGTAACTGAGACAGAAATATCTGGTACTTTACTCAGCCAAGTTACAATCGTAATGTTCATCATCTTTCCACTGGGGGAGGCCAGTGAAAAATAAGTGTGAGCCATCAAGAAGCCACTAGGAAAGCTAATTGACCACAAAAGCCTAAGGAACAGCAGTCCCAGATTACATAGTGCATACAGATAGATGTTTCATTCATTCATTTATGTATTTATTCAGTTTAGTAGTAATGTGGACTCTGGAGTCAGACTGCCTGACTTTTAATCTTCACTTTGTTACTTATTGCTAGTGTGTGACCTTGTTCCAATCATTCAACTTCTCTGTGCCTCAGTTTCCTTATCTGTAAAATAGTACATAGTGCTTCATAGGGTGTTTAACATTTGCTCTTTGAACAGTGCCTGGCCCATAGTAAACATTATAGAAGTGCTTGTTAGATTAATTTAACTCAATAGTTTAACAAATATGCATTGAGCAACTACTATGGTCCAGGCATTGAGCCTGATGCTTGGGTTACAGTGGTTAATAAGACAGTCACAGAATCTGCCGCCTTAACTTTAAGACGACGGAGAAAGACACAATTAAACTCGTGATAACAGAAAATGTGAGGAATATTTTGACCAGGAATGTATAAGGCATTATGGGAGCACAGTGTGGAGGAACATCCCTAGCCTATGTCAAATGGAAGTCTGGCTGTTCTTGGGAGGAGCTTTGCAGGCACCAGAGGGGCAGTACAGTATAGTGGTTAAGTGGCCCTGAGAAGCCCAGCCCAGTATAGTGGTTAAGTGGCCCTGAGAAGCCCAGCTTTCTTGGTCTGTATCATGGATCTCTGTCGCTTACTGCTTATGTGCCCTTGAGCAACTTACTTAACCTCTCTGTACCTCAGGTTCCTCATCTACAAAATGGGAATCATAATTGTACCTGCCTCTTAGAGTTGTAGTGCAGATTCAATGAGTTTACACATCTAAGATACTTAAACAGTACCTGGAATATTGTAAGTACATTTTAAGTGTCTTAATAATGAGTATTACTTGAGTATTAGTATTATTACTTAATAATAAGTAATAATTGAAAGTAGGATGATAATATGATAATACTGTCGTAGTTGATCTTTTTTTTAAAAATATACATTTCTTTAGTTTTGGCCGCATTGGGTCTTTCTTGCTGCGCGTGGGCTTTCTTTTCTCTAGTTGCGGGCAGGCTTCTCATTGCAGTGGCTCCTCGTGTTGCAGAGCATGGGCTTAGTTGCTCTGTGGCATGTCGGATCTTCCTGGACCAGGGCTCGAGCCTGTGTCTCCCGCAGTGGCAGGCAGATTCTTAACTACTGTGCCACCAGGGAAGTCTCTGTTGTAGTTGATCTTATCTAGCTCTCTTCTTCAGCTTTACCTCTCCTTTTATGAGACAGGTGAAAATTTTAGAGCATTTTAGAGCGTTATGTTTTTCCTGCATCTTTTGCCTAAATCCGTGGTATAACTAAAAACTTCCTCCTTACTTCCTCCCCTTTGAAGTCTAGCTTTTTTTTTTAAGTTTTTCTTTTTTTTTGATGTGGACCATTTTTAAAGTCTTTATTGAATTTGTTACAATTTTACTTCTGTTTTACGTTTGTTAGTTTCTTTTTTTTTTTTTTTTGCCTGAGGCATGTGGGACCTCAGCTCCCCAGCCAGGGATCGAACCCGCACCTGCTGCATTGGAAAGCAAAGTCTTAACGACTGGACTACCAGGGAAGTCCTTGAAGTCCAGCTTTTAGTACAGGTTTTAAAAGGGATCTTTAAAATGCTAGAAGCTGGAGCCATTGCATGCATGGATAATACCAGCATGCCTTCTAATGTATTTTGGCTTTCCGCTTCTTGAAAGAGCACTCAACTTGCAGTCAGAAGACTTCGGTTTCATGCCTGGCTGTGCCACTTTCTGGATGGCAAGACTTTCTGGTCTTGGGCAAGTCACCTAATTTGTCTGATCTTCAGTTTACTCATCTGTAAAACTGGAGAATAATAACTCCTCATTTGGGCTTCCCTGGTGGCGCAGTGGTTGAGAATCTGCCTGCCAATGCAGGGGACACGGGTTTGAGCCCTGATCAGGGAAGATCCCACATGCTGCAGAGCAACTAAGCCCGTGTGCCATAACTACTGAGCCCGCATGCGGCAACTACTGAAGCCCACGCGCCTAGAGCCCGTGCTCTGCAATGAGAGAAGCCACTGCAATGAGAAGCCCGCGCACTGCAACGAAGAGTAGCCCCCACTCACCGCAACTAGAGAAAGCCCACGCGCAGCAACAAAGACCCAACACAGCCAAAAATAAATAAATAAATAAAATAAATTTTAAAAAAACCTCCTCATTTACCGAGTTGTTACGAGGACAGATGAGAATACATAGGAAGGAAGGAGGACTTTGTAACCTGTAAAGATCCATTCAATTAGAAATACAGCTGATCTCCCGTATATGTAGAATCTAAAATAGTCAAGCTCATAGAAGCAGAGAGTAGAAGTGATTGCCGGGAGCTGGGGGGACAGGGGGATGAGGAGGTAATGGTTGAAGGGTACGAAGTTTCAATTATGTGAGATAATTAAGTTCTGGAGATCTGCTATACAGAATAGTGCCTATAGGTAACTACTGATTAGTTAAAATTTGCTAAGAGGGTAATTCTTTTTTTTTTTAATTTTTGAATTTTGTTTATTTTTTATACAGCAGGTTCTTATTAGTTACCTATTTTATACATATTAGTGTATATATGTCAATCCCAATCTCCCAATTCATCCCATCACCACCACCACCCCCGCTGCATTCCCCCCTTGGTGTCCATACGTTTGTTCTCTACATCTGTGTCTCAATTGCTGCCCTGCAAACCGGTTCATCTTCACCATTTTTCTAGGTTCCACATATATGCGTTAATATACGATATTTGTTTTTCTCTTTCTGACTTACTTCACTTTGTATGACAGTCTCTAGATTCATCCACGTCTCTACAAATGACCCAATTTCATTCCTTTTTATGGCTGAGTAATATTCCGTTGTATATATGTACCACACCTTCTTTATCCATTCGTCTGTCGATGGGCATTTAGGTTGCTTCCATGACCTGCCTATTGTAAAAAGTGCTGCAATGAACATTGGGGTGCGTGTGTCTTTTTGAATTAGGGTTTTCTCAGGGTATATGCCCAGTAGTGGGATTGCTGGGTCATATGGTAATTCTATTCTTAGTTTTTTAAGGAACCTCCATACTGTTCTCCAGAGTGGCTGTGTTAATTTACATTCCCACCAACAGTGCAAGAGGGTTCCCTTTTCTCCACACCCTCTCCAGCATTTGTTGTTTGTAGATTTTCTGATGATGCTCATTCTAACTGGTGTGAAGTGGCACCTCACTGTAGTTTTGATTTGCATTTCTCTAATAATTAGTGATGTTGAGCAGCTTTTCATGTGCTCCTTGGCCATCTGTCTGTCTTCTTTGGAGAAATGTCTATTTAGGTTTTCTGCCCATTTTTGGATTGTGTTGTTTGTTTTTTTTAATATTGAGCTGCATGAGCTGTTTATATATTTTGGAGATTAATCCTTTGTTCATTGATTTGTTTGCAAATATTTTCTCCCATGCTGAGGGTTGTCTTTTTGTCTTGTTTATTATTTCCTTTGCTGTGCAAAAGCTTTGAAGTTTCATTAGGTCCCATTTGTTTATTTTTGGTTTTATTTCCATTACTCTAGGAGGTGGATCAAAAAAGACCTTGCTGTGATTTATGTCAAAGAGTGTTCTTCCTATGTTTTCCTCTAAGAGTTTTATAGTGTCTGGTCTTACGTTTAGGTCTCTAATCCACTTTGAGTTTATTTTTGTGCATGGTGTTAGGGAGTATTCTAATTTCATTCTTTTACATGTAGCTGTCCAGTTTTTCCAGCACCACTTATGGAAGAGACTCTCTTTTCTCCATTGTATATCCTTGTCTCCTTTGTCATAGATTAGTTGACCATAGGTGTGTGGGTTTCTCTCTGGGCTTTCTATCCTGTTTCATTGATCTATATTTCTGTTTTTGTGCCAGTACCATATTGTCTTGATTACTGTAGCTTTGTAGTATAGTCTGAAGTCTGGGAGCCTGATTCCTCCAGCTCCATATTTTTCTAAGAGGATAATCCTTAAGTGTTCTTATCACATACACACATAGACACACAAATAACAATAATAATACTAATGAGGGAGGTGGGAGGAAAATGTGGGATATATTTATGGCTTTGATAGTGGTGGTTTCACAGGTATATACTTAACCCAAACTCATCAAGTTGTATACATTAAATATGTACAGCTTTTTACATATGAATCATATCTCAACCAAGTGGTAAGAAAATTAGAAATACAACCACATGAATATACCTCTTAGAATATCTGATCTAGTTTTCCACATAGCTGGTCACTCCTGTGGCCCATTCATGTTGCCCAATAAATCCTCAGCCATCTGCCCCAAAGCTTTGGCTACTTATGTCAATTCCAGATCAATCTCAGAGGCCTAACTAGGGTTTAAATTGCGAGAGAGGTAGGTTTGTGGGTATGGGAAAGAAACTAAAATTGTTTTCTTCTTTTTTACCCCGTTCTCTTTCTTCTCTCTCTCCTTTACTTCCTGAAAAACCTTTGAACCGCCCATTCAACAAAAGGAAAAGAGGTAAGAGGAGTTTTTCTTTCTGTCCCTTATCTGTATTTCTATGGTCCTTTATTTCCATCTGTATCACATAGAGAGTCATGGTGTATTGAAGTTATGTGTTGATATATCTGTTATTCCAACAGATCTCTATTTTTGTTTGTTTTTCATGGTGTGTTCTCAATAAATGTTTGTTGGATTGAATTTACCTGAATAGAGTGTAATATAATTGAAGCTATTCAGAGCTCAGAGTGTATTTCACACACTTAGATCAAGTGATTTATTCAAAAAGAGTTTCATGGGAGGGTAAAAATAGAGATCTGGATCCAGGCAGTTTTGTTCAGAGAATTTTGAGGGGGTAAAATAGCTCTGGCTGCAGGCTAGGGTCTTTGTAATGAGAAAAATGCAAATATGAAGAATTGCAAAACACCACTGGGGAAATGTCTGGGTATTTTTGAACCTTTGGCAGAGTTGTATTTCTGTCTGGAATACACTTCCTTCTCTTCCCTCATGTCTCTAATCTTAGTCATAGCTTAACCCAGTAGCACATAATAAATATGCAAATTTTATAGAAGTCTTTTTCTAAATCCTCATCCCTTGAAATTACGACCTGGCAATTTCTTCCCCCACCAATAATTCTGAATTCAACATGGAATATAAATATGGCAACTGCATATCCTGACTTTTCCACCACAGTTTTGATTTAAAATATTATCTCAGTATCAGACTTGTTTCCTTTTTGTTTCATATTTACGGGGGTCCTATAATAAATAGTTTATGTGAGAAAATGACTAGCTGACATTATTTTTAAGGTATTATGATTTATTTAATTATGTTTTTAAACATAAGGTAGGGAGAGTATTTGGATTCCTAAAGAAATATATTTCAACAAATTACCGAACTTGACCAGCAATAAAAAATGCAAGTTAAAAGTAGATATCACTTAAAAAAAAACTACCTAATAACATATATTTAAAAGTTATAGTACTTAGTGTGGGTGAAGGTTGGAGAATCAGGTTCATTCTATGGAAGGACAGTAAATTCTTTAAAACAATTTTGCAATATATATTGAGAGCATTAAAGAATTCTTGCATGTTAAACTAATAATGTTACTGCTAGGAAACCTTTCTAAAGAATATGGACAAAGATTCATACATAAAGATATTCATCAAAGTATTTATAACAATGAAAAATTAGAAGAAATCTAAATATTCAGTATTAGAAGCTCAGCTACATAAATTTAGGACTGTATATCCATGCACTGGATTAATACACTGGCTTTTGAATTCTTAGTACATAAATGTTCTCTGAGCAGAATGACAAAGTTGAAAATGGTGATTTCGAAGAATATTTAATGATAAAGAACATAAGAGGGACTTCCCTGGCAGTTCAGTGGTTAAGGACTCTACACTCCCATTGCAGGGGGCCTGGGTTTGATCCCTGGTTGGGGAACTAGGATCCTGCTCGGCCCAAAAAAAAAACTACACATAAGAAACAATGTAAATACATAGTATTAATAATTTATATTAATATCAATATGTCCAGCTGGAATTAAAGCAAGATCTCTAACGATGGGATTACAGCTAATTTCAGTTTTTATTCCTTGAACTAGTTTGTGTTTTCTAAATGCTCAGTGATGAGCATGTGTTATTGTTATAATCAGAAAAAAATAATTTAAAATTATGGATGCATAACAGTGAACCTCAACACAGAGATAAACTATTATACTAGAAGCCAGGTTGGGTGAGTGAGGGAGTCAGGAGAGGTTTGTCAAAGAAATTCTTGTCTGGAAAGAGCATTGCTGTGGACCACTCTGCAGACCCAGAGGTGAGAGCTGGGCTTTGCCTATTGCCATCCAGAGAATATTTAAGCACTGAGAACTCAGAAAGCCAAGATCGTGGAAGAATTTGGTTTGAACATGTTTAAAAGAATTGAAAACCCCTCTGTCTTGTAGGAGAGAGGATCAGAGAAGAGAGCACCAATAGTTTAACAAAAGCTAACAGCTAAGAAGTCACACAGCAATGCAGAACAGTGTCCTGGGAAGGTCAGCCAGTCACCCAGACAGGTCCCCCACCTCTGCCCAGGAAGGTGGAAACTAACAAATTATTCTCATTTATTTATTTATTTAAGATATTTATTAAGCACCTCATAAGTACCAGGCACTGTGAAAAGCCCAGGGAATATATTGGTGAATAATATACCAGGAACACAGGTATCGCTGAACAAGCTGAGTTTATTAACTCATTGTTGCAAATGAATTAATAACACCATGGGGAAACGAGGGGCGTTTCAGTAAGAAGGTTTTAGAAAGGACTTAAAAGATTTGGATTTTGTTTGGGTAATTTGGGGGAGGGTTCAAGGAAACAGAGGTTTGGTCTGGATTGTGTGCTTTCACGAAGCAGGAATAATTCTACGATTCATCATATCAATCTATCTTATCTATAGGGAGGGCAGACTGGAGTAAGGCTAAAACTGTAGCTGGGAAAGAAGTGACAGTCACTCACATTAGCTGGAGGGAGGATATTTGGCATTTTATAGCTTGGAAAATGTTATCATTTTCTCTCCTATTCAGATGTGATTACAGAGTGGTCTTATTTTGGTCTTGATTCATCATGGTCACAGAGTGCCTTTATCTGCTGTTGATATTGTGTGACATTGTTTATATTCAGTGGGAAAACATCAAGACCTAGTTACGAGCACTGGGCCAACTCACAGCAACACCAAGGCCTAAGTGATTATATCTGGCCAGCTCCTGGATATCAGGGGGCTACTTTTTCTCACAAGTAAGTAAGTAAATGTGGAACTTCAGATTATGCTAAGTACTATACAAAATTAATAGGATGCAATGATAGAGAATCAAGGATGGGGTGGGATCCATTTACATAAGTTGGTTAAAGAAAACTTCTCTTAGAAAGTAATGTTGCAATCAAGGCCAGAAGCACATTATATTTTCTTATATACATGTGGATCCTGGATGATGATGTAAATGTATTTCTTATTGTGGGTTGTCAAAAGAAAAAAAAAAAAAAGGAAAACCTCGCATGATGAAGATATGAACATGCGTAAAACAAAGAGACAAGATTGGATCCAGATCATACAAGTCCTTATAGGGGAGGAGTTTCGGTTTTTTGGGTTTTTTTGTGATACGCGCGCCTCTTACTATTGTGGCCTCTCCCGTTGCGGAGCGCAAGCTCCGGACGCGCAGGCTCAGCGGCCATGGCTCACAGGCCCAGCGGCTCCACGGCTTGTGGAATCTTCCCGAACCGGGGCACGAACCCGTGTCCCCTGCATCGGCAGGCGGACTCTCAACCACTGTGCCACCAGGGAAGCCCTCAGTTTTATTTTTATTAGATTGATCAACATAAAATTGTTGATTTTCACTTTTGACCAGTGATTTTGATGCTGAAAACATAGCCTCTGTGCACCGGTGCCTACTGAATCTTGGAGACAGAGTTTTGGATGAAGTAGAAAAGAATAGCTTTATTACTTTGTCAGGCAAAGGGGGACACAGCAGGCTCGTGCCCCTCAAAACTGTGTGTCCCAACCCGGGAAGATTTGGTGAGGGGTTTTACAGCAATGGTTCAAGGGCGGGATTGCTGATAAAGATTAGGGTGTGTACAGGGCCTGCACTCCTTTAATCTGGCCTCAGGTGGTCTTCTTCTGGAATGAAGAATAATAACATCTTCTATTTGTTGGGGATTTTAGTCCTGTAAAGAGCTCAAAGATGTTGTTATGTGTATCCCTTGAGGCTGAACCAGGACCCTGTCCCAAGGCTGCACTATTGTTTCTGGCTGCTCCTCCTGTGTCTCTGCATCCCCTCCATTCTCTGATTAGCAACCCTTCCAATCTGCCCTTTGGGACTCAGGGAAGATCATGGAGGCTGGATTCTATTCCCTATAAACAAGTAACAGGGGACAGAGAAAGGCTTCTGAGCCCAGGAGCCCCCCAGAGTCCTGCTAGATTTCTATTTCACTTGGTTCAACTTAATGCAGTTAAACACCTTTAAAAGTTCTAAGCAGGGGCTGCAATGACTGGATTTATGTTTTAAAAAATCACCCTGGCTGCTGGGTGGAAGATAGATGGGAGGCAGGTCAGAGGGCAGGGAAAAGATCAGTAAGGATGTGATTGCTTTGAAATAACCCTGTTCTGATACAGAGTCCTCGCATTGGTTGACTTAGAAATCTGTTTTATTAGTTACGCAGTGGAATGTGGGCAGTAAGGAGTTGACTCATGCTAGAAAAATTCACAAGAGAGTGATAATGGTAGAATCAAAATGCCATTTATTAATTCACAATGAAAAATAAAACAGTCAGGCAACTGAATTCTTGTGTTTATTGATTAATGTCATCTTTTTACATGGGTAGCTAAATTCAAGTCAATAGATTATTTGATGGGATTGCAAAAAATCAGAGTGAGGGGAATTAGCCATTGCTAGCAAACTTTGTTGGCATGACCCCTAGTCGGAAGTACATTTTACATGGAGACCTAGTTTGCACCACGCAAAATAGAGCTGAAACAAAATTTTTACAAATCAGAACATACCCTTATTACTCATGAGACACTGATACTTTGTTGTATTCTATCTTTTTTCGGTAAAAAAATATTGAGGCATAGGCCCAATAAATTGATTTCAAGATCTACTAATGTGTGACAGCTTGCAATTTCAAAATCAGAGTCAAATCATCTTAATGCTAGTTGGCATCACACTGTGATAGTCCAGTTTGGGATGATGCATCAGTAGCACCTCTAGATTCAGGGTTAGGCTGCAAGCTGCCCTCTGCAACAACTTCCTGGCTTTCACATTTCCTGGCAATGGCCCCAGGCTCTGTCTCCCATTATCCTCCATACCCTGCTGGGGGCCTTCCCTTGCCGCAGTTTTTTCCCCCGGTCTCTGCTCAGGCTCTAGCTGATGGGTAGCACCTTGCTTGAACTGCCTCCGCCCTCAACCTCACCTTGCCTTCACCCTGTTGAGCAACAGTGGTCTTTCTCACTCTGGGTAGGACAGAATGAGAGAATGAGTCACCTGTGCAGCTAACGGCCTATGCCCCAAAGTTTAACTGTGCTACTCAGCTCCATATTTCAGATTCAGCAAATTAAGGTTAGCTATAAGGACGCAGTTCCACCTCCAGCAGAGGTCCAAGACTGATCGGGTTGCGGATGAAATGAGGACTCTGCAAATTAGAGTCATGATCTGAAACACCCAGGAGCCAGGAGGCCAGCAGCAGCCCCTGCAAGTGAGGTTTCTCCCTGGGGATTTTTCCTCTTGCTACTGATCCAAGTTTCCTACCAGAACAGCAAAAAGGGAAATGCTTCCCAGAGCTCCATTAGGTCACCCACCAGTGAACAGTTTAGGGGTAGGGGCGATAAATGCTGAGATGAGTTAGAGGTCAAGAAGGCCAAGAAGGCCTGTTGCAGGAGTGACCTCTGGGGAGGCCCAGATGCAGGTGTTGTTACTCTAACCTCTTTTGGTTGGCCCTAAGTAGAAATGTCGCCCTGCATTATTGTAGGTAGTACTGCCACTCACATCTATGTTCAGGTCCTGGACTGGTTTTCGTTGTTGAAAGGATTTTGTACCTTTTCTTTTTTTCCTTTCTTCTTTTCTTTTTCTTTATTTTTTATTAAGGTATAGTTAATTTACACTGAGTTAGTTTCAAGTGTACAGCAATGTGATTCAGTTATACATGTATTATTCATTTTCAGATTCTTTTTCATTATAGGTTATTACAAGATATTGAGTATAGTTCCCCATGCTATACAGTAGGACCTTGTTGTTTATCTATTTTATATATAAGTGTGTATATGTTACTCCCAAACTCCTAATTTATCTCCCCACCCTCCCACTACCTGCTTTAATAACCATAAGTTTGTCTTCTATGTCTGTGAGTCTATCTCTGTTTTGTAAATATAAGTTCATTTGTATCAATTTTTAGATGCCACATATAAGAGTGTCATATGATATTCATCTTTCTTTTTCTGACTTACTTCACTTAGTATGATAATCTCTAGGTCCATCCATGTTGCTGCAAATGGCATTATTTCATTCTTTTTATGGCTGAGTAGTATTCATTGTATATATATATATAACACATCTTCTTTATCCATTCATCTGTCGATGGACATTTAGGTTGTTTCCATGTCTTGGCTATTGTAAATAGTGCTGCTATGAACATAGGGGTGCGTGTATCTTTTTGAATTATAGTTTTGTTGGGATATATGCCCAAGAGTGGGATTGCTGGATCATATGGTAACTCTATTTTCAGTCTTTTGAGGAACCTCCATACTGCTCTCCATAGTGGCTGCAGCAATTTACATTCCCACCAATAGTGTAGGTTATTATAAAATATTGAGTAAGACATGCTTAACTTTCATTCAGTTTAAAGTATCTTCTCATTTTGCTTGTGATTTTTTTCTCCTTGGGTCCTTCTCAGTAGTTTTTTCTCTCTCAATCTCACTCTGCCTTGTGCACCAACATTTTTTTTACTGTATATTCATTCATTCAACAAGTATTTATTGATCGCCTGCTATGAGGTGCTAGGTACTGTTCTAGGTACTTCAGAGACAAGAGTGAATAAATTAAGTATCCCTGCCCACACAGAACATATGTTTTAGTAGGAGTTACTATTTTATGATTTGGCCTGTATTTACTCCTATCAAAGGGTCACCTTCCTTTTGAAGTCTTGACATACTATTTCCTTCCTATATTTCCTTATGGCTTTACAGAACTTATTTACAACTATGCAATGATACCAGGGACTTTTACATTTAAAAAGTACTTAATGCCTCTTATTTATATTATACTTAAACAGTAGATTCAAATCTCCTGTCTGCATATTTCCTAAATTTATAATCATCTTTTTGAGAGAGATGGTATTTATTGGGAGATGTGTTCTTCTCTGTCATATTTATGCCTTGTTCTCTCTGAACTCAGGAAGATGGACTGAATTTTCATAAGCATTGGCTAGCTTTAGGATTGAACCATAACCAAGGTTTCCTAACATTGTCAACAAAAAAAATTCTGGGATTATGCTGATTTAAACTTTCTCTTTTATACTTTCACTGTTTGAAAAATGAACAAAGTAAGGAGACTCTCCAACAACTGTGAACATAATTAACAACTTTTCCTGGTCACTTGTGGACTGATGACAGTTTTTAAAATAATGCACTAAAAAACCAAATACATATAAAATGAAACCAAAACATGAATAGCTGAGAAGGGATTCATATCCACAATATATAAAGAACTTTAAAAATCCAACAACAACAAAAAATCTATTTAAAAAATGGACCAAGGACTTGAATAGACATTTTTCCAAAGAAAATATATAAATGGCCAATAAGCACATGAAAAGATGTTCCACATCATTAATCACTATGGAAATGCAAATAAAAACCAAATGAGATACCACTTCATACCCGTTAGAATGGCTATTATCAAAAAAATGAAAATAACAAGTATTGATGAGAATGTGGGGAAATTGAAAAGCTTGTGCACTGTTTGGTGGGAAGGTAAAATGGTGCAGCTGCTGTGGAAACGTTATGGTGATCCCTCAAAAAGTAAACACAGAATTATCATATGATCCAACAATTCCACTTCTGGGTATAATTCCAGAATAATTGAATGTAGGAACTGGAAATATTTGTACACCCATGTTCATAGCAGCATTATTCACAATAGTCAAAAGGTGGAAGCAACCCAGGTGTCCAACAGATGAGTGGATAAACAAAATGTGGTCTACACATACAAGGGGCTATTATTTAACCTTAAAAAAGAAGGAAGTTTTGATAACTGCTACAACATGGATGAACACTGATATTATGATAAGTGAAAATAAACCAGTCACAAAAGGACAAGTATTGTATGATTCGTCTTATATGAGGTACCTAGAGTAGTCGAATTCACAGAATCAGAAACTAGAATGGCGGTTGCCCATGGGCTGGGAAGAGGGGAGAATAGGGTATTGTTTAATGGGTACAAAGTTTGGATGGGAAAGATGAAAAAGTTCTGGAGATGGATGGTGGTGATGCTTTGAGAACAGTGTGAATGCACTTAATGCCACAGAACTGTACACCTGAACATGGTCATAATTTTAGGTTATGTTTATTTTATCACAATTAAAAAAAATGAATACCCAGACTTGGTCTAGGTACTGTGCAGGTGTAATTTTAGAAACCAAGAAGCAACAATATTTTAATGCTAGAAAGTACCTTTTTTTTTTTAAAACTACATTTTAAAAATGATTATCTTGCTTTGGCATTGTCACGCTTATGACTGGAGATTAAAAATCTTAAAATCAGGACTTCCCTGGTGCAGTGGTTAAGAAACCACCTGCCAATGCAGGTGACATGGGTTTGAGCCCTGCTCCGGGAAGATTCCACATGCCGCAGAGCAACTAAGCCCGTGAGCCACAACTACTGAGCCTGCGCTTTAGAGCCCACAAGCGACAACTACTGAGCCTCAGCTACTGAAACCCATGCGCTTAGAGCCCGTGCTCTGAAACAAGAGAAGCCACTACAGTGAGAAGCCTTCGCGCCGCGACAAAGAGTAGCCCCCGCTCGCTGCAACTAGAGAAAGCCAGCGCACAGCAACGAAGACCCAACACAGTCAAAAATAAAATAAATAAATATATTTTTAAAAAATCTTAAAATCACAATATACTCAACTAAGTTCTAGAAGCTACATTAATTTTCTGTCTAATTTTAAAAGCATCTAAATTAGCCTTATTACTACTTATATGCTTATTAAATGAAATGTGTAAATTAAAATGTATAAGGTTATGCAACATGGCTGAGTTAACACTGCCATGAGAGCCTCATTAGAAGAGTTCGTTGATGCTATGCTATTATTAACACAGTCACTCCTGGGTATTCACAGGGGATTGGTTCCAGGACCCTCCACCAATACTAAATTCTGAGGATGCTCAAGTCCCTTATATAAAATGGCATAGGATTTGCATATAACTTACACATGTCCTCCCCCCAACCATACTTTAAATCATCTCTAAATTACTTGTAATACCTAATACAATGTAAATACTATGCAAATAGTTGCCAGCACAAGGCAAATACAAGTTTTGCTTTTTGGAACTTTCTGTAATTTTTTTTCCCCCAATTTTTTGATCTGTTGTTGGTTAGATCCTTAGTTGTGGAACCCACGGATACAGAGGGCTGACTGCAATTAATACAATGTATCTTTATCAGACACTCATTCAATGGCTCCTTTTTTCTTTATTTAATCCCCATATTTTACCCTCATTGTTCTTTATACTGATCGTCCTATGACTACAGCAGAATATCTTACAAGTGTTTTATATTATATTCATATGTTATTTTACTGAATCCTCACAGCAATTCAGGGAAAGTATTATTTCTATTTTAATGGATGAGGAAACTCAGAGAGGTTGAAAAACTTGCTTACTATCACACAGTGAGTCACTGGCAAGGTAGAAATTTAAGATTTTATTTTTTAAAAATAAATAAATTTATTTATTTATTTACTGGCTGCATCAGGTCTTTGTTGCTGCACACGGGCTTTCTCTAGTCGTAGCAAGTGGGGGCTACTCTTTGTTGTGGTATGTGGGCTTCTCATTGAGATGGCTTCTCTTGCTGCAGAGCACGGGCTCTAGGTGCGCGGGCTTCAGTAGTTGTGACACGCGGGCTCAGCAGTGTGGCTCGTGGGCTCTAGAGCGCAGGCTCAGTAGCTGTGGTGCACGGGCTTAGTTGCTCCGCGGCATGTGGAATCTTCCCCGACCAGGGCTCGAACCTGTGTCCCTTGCATTGGCAGGAGGATTCTTAACCACTGCGCCATCAGGGAAGCCCAAGGTAGAAATTTAGATTCAGGGCAACCTGTCTCAAAAGTCTCTCCTCAACTCCACCAGCACGTAAACCTTACACTGCTGATTAGTCCCTTCCTAAAATCTCAACTCTTCCATGAAGCAGGAAGAGAAGATACACAATACACATCACTGAAGAATGGCCCTAGGCCAAAATGGAAGCAGAGATATGACACACACAACAGCTTCATGGTAATCTGGTGTCTTAAAATCTTCTTTCTCTAATTTATTTATTTTGCATTTGTTTGCACTTGGGAATGTTTCCTATTGTCCTTTGTTTCTGAGTTTACATCATGTCCTGAACAGTACGGTAGTTTATTTCAATTAATGCTTTCTTGTTCCTTGTACATAGTTTCATTTGAGTATTCTTCTGATAGGATGAATGCTCTGCTTTTTCATCACACTCAGACAGAGCTCTGCTTTCCTCAGTAACTCCCCACTGTCCTTCACACACTGCTGCCCAAGACTGGAGCCAAGTATTCATGCTAATTCCCAGAATACAACCCAGACTCTTTTTTGATCAGGTAAATTGACTTTGCCACCAGCACTTTTACACTCCTTTGCTCCTGCTCGTTTTCCTGTTCTATGTCACACACCTCTGTGGCACATGCCTCCTGTCAGGACACAAGTTCTCACATGTATGTATAGGAAAACCTCTCAAGAGGTTTCAACCAGCTAATTCCTTAGCTGGAGCCCTGGTGTTTTTCATATAACGAAGTATGGAATACCCTATCCCCTTCAGGTCCGTATTGGCAATCCATGCATGAGGAAAAGAGGGACCAGCCTTCTTTTCCAAGAGTTTTCAGGCACTTGCAAGAGAGATGGTGGTATATGAAGCCATTTTCAAGGAGCCCATGGTATAGTCTGGCAATGGGTAGAAGATAGCAGCTTGACCTTTCCTTACCTTTATTCATTCAACAAGCATTTGTTGGCTACTAGCTGCCTCTACTCTTCTGCGTGCAGCTTTCAGTCCAGGAGGACAGACAAACTTTTGGGAAATTATAGTACATTATTGGAGAGCACAGGATGGTGTGTAGTCCAGGCTGAGGTAGGAGGGGCGGGGCGGAAGTGATGCCTGAGAAGAGTAACCAGATGAAGGGGCTAAAGTTATTCCTGAACGAGAAGATAGTGCCAACAAAGATTTGGAGGGAAGAAGGAGTGACTCCAGCATCTAGTTGGAATACCCCATTAAGAAGGGAGCTGCCCTGGTAAAGGGCTCCAGGAGCTGAAGAGGCTCAGAATGTGTATCTAAGTAACCCAGTAATCACTAAAGCGCCTAAGGGGAGTAGGTGTGAGTATAATTGAAGAGGCCTGAAGGGACCAGGTCGAGAACTGCCTTGTATTCCATTGTAAGAAGTGTGGACTTGTCCTCAGGATAGTGACAAGAACTTGAGGGGTTTTAGGGGGAGGATGAAGTGGACCCTCTGGTCACACTGTGGAAGGTAAACTGGAAATGAGTGGGACTGGAGGCAGGAAGACCAGTTAGGGGGCTGTTGGAATAATCCTGCCTTCGAAGGGAGGCTTTTACACAGAGTCATTTGCTGCATTGTGGTTGCGACTCTCTCAGGGAAAATCTGGGGAAAATTTATTTCTTACTCCACCAGAGACTGCCAGTGTTCCAAGGCCAGTAGCTCTGCCACTGCAAACCCACAGCTGGCCACTGACTGGGGGCAAACATGACGGTGAATCTGTCATGCCTGGAGTCCTCCCCTGGCAGGATATGGAAAATCACAGAACTTGAAACTCACCTAAATTTCTAAGCCTTGTCCAGAGGAATTCTGGCAGCTCTGTAAATATGAAACCTTGGACTTTGTCACTTTTTCACTGATCTGTTCCCCCACTCCCAGCCCCCATACGCTCTCGTGACCATGTAAAATTCTAGCATCTGTCCATTCATGTGCCACTTCCTTCATGTAATTTTCCAATTTTTATTTCCTGGACTCCAAATAAGAGTTAACTGTCCTGGAAAGATATCTACATCCCCATGTTCATTGCAATCTTATTTACAACAGCCAAGATATGGAAACAACGCGGCCAAAAAAAAAAAGAATGAAATCTTGTCATTTGAAACAACATGGATGGACCTTGAGGGCATTATGCTAAGTGAAATAAGTCAGACAGACAAAGATAAGTACTATATGATCTCACTTATATGTGGAGTCTTAAAAAAACCCAGCAAACAGGGAACTAATTCCCTAGCGGTCCAGTGGTTAAGACTCAGCTCTTTCACTGCTGGGAGCCTGGGGTTCAATCCCCAGTCCAGGAACTAATATCCCGCAAGCCATGCGGTGCAGCCAAAAACAAAAAAACAAAAAACAACCAAACGTTATAGATACAAAGAACAGATTGGTGGTTACCAGAGGCAGAAGCTGGGGGATAAGTGAAATGGGTGAAGGGAGTCAAAATATACAAGCTTCCCAGTTATAAAATCAATAAGCCACTGGGATGGAATTACAGCATGGTGACTATAGTTAATAATACTGTATTGCACATTTGAAAGTTAAGACAGTAAATCTTAAAAGCTCTCATCACAAGAAAAAGGATTCTGTAACTGTGTATGGTGACCATGTTAACTAGACTTATACGGTGATCATTTTGCAGTACATACAGGTGTTGAGCCATTATGTTGTACACCCGAAACTAATGTAATGTATGTAATTATACTTCATTTTTTTCAAAAAAGAAAAAAGAATTAACTGTTCTTATTTTAAGATTTCAAAGAATTTTGTGTATACAGTTAAAACAATTAATTGGAGCAATGAGGGAAGTTACAAACAATGGATCAATTAGACTAGGGCGCAGTTCTACCACTCACCCCAGATAAATCACAAATTGGTTAATTGCTATTACTTCCATGTTTGCAGTGCACTCTTACAACTTGGTTAAACTCCTTCTAATTAATTGAGTATACCTCCACTTAGCACTTATTTTGCCTTAGAAAAAGTTTATTTTTATTTAAACAGCACTCACAGAGCACTAAATGTCAGGCACAGTCTAAGCGCTTTATGAATAAGCCTCTTAACGACTCTACAGTGTAGATACTAATATTATCACCCGCATTTCAAGATGAGAAAACTGAGCCACTAAGGAGGGTTTCACAGCTAATAAGTAAGGGACACAGAATTTGAATACAGGAAGCCTAGCTTTAGGGTCTGTGCTCTTAGCCACAATTGCATACAAGTGGCCTCTCTCTCCGCCCCCCCGTAGATCTTGCAAGCACCAAGGTCTGCAACTTGTTTTTTCCTGAATTGTGACTGTAAACCAGGGATGTGGCAGCAGCAGGGAATACAAATGTAAAAAGACATAGCTGTTGCTCTCTGGGAGTAAATCAATTGTTTATTGAACATAACCAACCACAAAACTGTGGTCTAAAACAGCAGCCTTTTACTTGCTCACAATTCGGAACTCTGGGCTGGACTCACTTACCCATTGCAGTCAAGTGATGACTCAACTAGGACTAGAGCATCCGAGATGGCCTTACTCATGTCTAGCATCTCAGCTGGTTTAGCTGGAACGGCTGGAGGCTGGCTAGGCTTCTCTCCTCCTGGTCTTTCATTCTCAAGGAGGCTGGCTGGGGTTTCCTTTCATGATATCTCAGGGCAGTAAAAAGCAAAAGTGGAAGCAGCAAGGCCTCTCAAATGCCAGGCTTGGAACTCACCCAACGTCACTTCCACTGTACTGTTTTGGTCCAAGCAAGTCAGAAGGCCCACCCAGATTCAGTGTGGCAGATGATTACATAATAGCTTGAATTCAGGGACGTGGGTGGTGGTAAATTGGTGGGTGGTTGACAGAGGGGCATAGAAAGAAAGATAGGTATTCCAGGCGGATAGGAAAGCAGATGTACAAGTACGTACCAGAAAGCATGTTGTACCTGGGGAATAACAAATAGTTCAGAGTGATTAGAGTAAAGGGCACTTGAGGGAGAATAAGCGTGAGGAGGTTGAAGAAGGAGGCGGAACCAGATCAGGAAGTGGCATGAGTGCCTTCCTAAGAAGTTTCAAATGTTACCCATAGGAACTAGGTCACTGAGAAATTTTGATTAGGGCATGTACATGATATGATTTGTGTATTTGAATATCACTTTGGGAGACCATGAGAAGGGGTGAGATGGAAATCAGGAAGACCCTTGAGAAAGCTATTGCAAAATACCAGGTATAAGAAGATGAGACCTCAATGGAACAGTGGCATAGGGAGCAGAGAAAAGAAAAAGGACTCCAGAAATATTTATGAGGCAAGGTGAATAGGATATGGCAGTTGAAGGAAGAATATGGAGTGAATCCCAAGTTTCCAACTTTGGCAACTGAGTAGATACAGGGGACTGAGTTTTGTGAGAGAAGTGCTCATTTAAGCTTTGGATCAATTGATTCTGAGATACCTTACGACAGTCAACAGAAGCGTGGGTAGACAAGTTGGATATACAAATCTGAATCCTAGGAGAGAGGACTGGATTAAAGATACAAGTACAAAATTCATTAACAAACAGGTGGTGGTAAGAAGCCATAGATCCCAGAAGCATGTAGAATGGTAGAATAGAGGCTGGGAATGACCAAAAGGGAAGAACAACATTTAATGATGAGAAGAGAAAAAGAAGGTGCTTCCCTGGTGGCACAGTGGTTAAGAATCCGCTTGCCAATGCAGGGGACACGGGTTCAATCCCTGGTCTGGGAAGATCCCACATGCTGCAGAGCAACTAAGCCTGTGCACCACAACTAGTGAGCCTGTGCTCTAGAGCCCGTGAGCCACAACTACATGAGCCTGCATACCGCAAGTACTGAAGCCCACGCGCCTACAGCCGGTGCTCCACAACAAGAGAAGCCACTGCAATGAGAAGCCCGCGCACTGCAATGAAGAGTAGCCCCACTAGAGAAAGCCCACAAGCAGAAACGAAGACCCAACACAGCCAAAAATAAATAGATAAAATAAATAAATTTATTAAAAAAAAAGAGAGAGAGAAAGAGAAGGCCATATAGGAAACTTAAAAAGGAGAACTATAAAGACAGGAGGAAAACTAGGAGGGGTGGTGCCCCATAAGTCAAGGGAGAAAAGAATTTCTAAGGTATTCGGAAAAGTGCTTGTGGGGTTTGACAAGCGATCACTGGTGACCATGCTGAGAGAAGTTTTAGAGGAGCTAAATAACCCAATTGCTATGGATTGAGTAAACCTCAATCAAGCGAGAGCATGCCTGTTATGTGAGATGATGGGTGAGGGGGAGTTGCAGGAAGTTAGATTTCCTTCATCGAAAGTGATCTACCAAGAGGGAAATGTGTGGGCTTAAAGAGTGTGTGAGGGGAAGGCTCATAATAGTTGTGCTGAGAAAGAAAATCTTCTCTGAATGCCACTTCCTGCCAAGTTTCTGCTCAATATTTTTCTCACTTTCATGCTAAACTTCGGAAAAAATCCCTTTACCTTTTCATTCTCTCTTCCCCTTCACTCCTTAAGACCACTTTCACTGTAATCCGGCATTTGTCTCTATATAACAATGACTTTCAAAAAAATTACCTGTGACTTTTGTGTTCCATCTAATGTACATTGTGTCATTCAATATTATTTGTTCTGAAGAATGAATATGCTTGCTATTCTTAAAAATGTACTCTGTGATTTTGTTTAAATTATTTAATTCTGATTTCCAGTAGTGAAATGAGACTATAAACTCTATTTTCTCCCAATCTCAGTGGAATGTTGGAGGAGTTGATAAAGTGAGGTTGTGAGGTACATGGAACATCTATGAAGTAAGCAGCTATAATTATATTTCCCTAGTAGGATTGTTTCAGGGATTAAATGAGATAATGTAACAACAACAACATTCTTAATAAATATTCTTAATAAATATCTGGTATATGATAGCAAATTCATTTTTAATTTATTTTTTATTGAAGTATAGTTGAGTTACAATGTTGTGTTAATTACTGCTGTACAACAAAGTGGCTCAGTTATACACATATATACATACATTCTTTTTCCTATATGTAGGGCGCGGTCAGCTAACTGCTACGCGGCAGGAAGCTGAAATAAGCTGAGTCATCCTTCCTGTGGCCACTGCGCTTGCGCTAAGTATACTAATGAGGTTTTAAAGTAGCGACCTATCCGATGCTGGCTCACAAATCGCACCATCGGCGAAAGCCAATCACAGAGCGACACATGTTCTTAATCCCTATATAAGCAGACTGCTATAGGATTGCGGGGTCTTCCTTCCATCTTTCTTCAACCAAGCTGTGCTCCAATAAAGTGTGATACGAGAAGAATCTTGCGTGTGGCGGCTCGTTATTCTGCTGGTCGGAAGCGGCCCGCCGCACCTATATTTTTCCATTATGGTTATTACAGGATATTGAATATAGTTCCTTGTGCTATACTGTAGGACCTTGTTGTTTGAAAGCAAATTCTTAATAAATTCTTAATAATTATCTGGCATATGATAGCAAATGGTAATGACTGTATTTTAGTTTGAAAATTAGCAAACTAAAATTTAGCAAGTGAAAAAAGAAGGTCCAGTTATTTGGGGTGCTTAGGTAGAAAAATATTTGGTGTTTATGAAATGATATGTCTGCAAATTGCTTCAAAATAATCTCCTGTGTTGGGGGTGAGGAACAGGAACTGACCAGCTATTGAAGCTGGTCATTCATTATTCTAATTTTGTATACATCTGAAATTTTCATAATAAAAAGTTATGATTGTTTAACTGCATGCAACTATATTGACGCAATACACTGGTATACACAGTAGATGAAATGTAATGAACTTAGTTGGCAACCCATCAAGTGGAGTTTTGAGGTTTAGACACCTTACACCCCACTCCACTCCCCAAAGTAAGGGAGTAACGCAAGGAAGATTTAATTTGAAATGGAGATTATTATTTGGATTTACGGCTTTCATAATATCATAAGGGGCGTCATTTCAATAAACAGTCTCTTTCTGTTCCAGCTAACCAACTTTAATCACCAGAAATAAACTACAAGTCCCAGGATGCACTGCACGATTAACGTCAACTCGAGGACCTCGGGTCTTACCCTCGCCTGACTTAAATGGGAATTTTCGTCAATCCCAGCGAAAATTGACGTCTGTGACTTAGAACAGATTTTGGAGTATTTGTACGCCTGTGTCGGTCGAGCGTGCATTTCGGAAGGGACAGCGTGGTATCTTTCTGATTAGGCGTGGCCCCGGGCAGCCTCACCCTCTTCTGGGGCTTCCGTGCGGCGGGAGGGCTCCGTTAGTTCGCCTCCAAGATGGCGACGCTGTTGGCGGTAAATTCGGGTAGGTACGGCCGGGCCAGAAGGCAAGCTGTGGGGCAGGGTGCTGGTCCGTTCTTCAGGCAGAGACGTGGGCAGTGAGGTTCCTCGGAGTCCAGGTCCGCACTTGTGCATAGTTCCCGCTTCTCCCTAGCTTTGGGCCTAGAGTCCCGCCCCTCCCCAGTTTGAATGGCGCGCGTCGGCGCTGCGGCTCTAGCCCTAGCGTTGGGGCTTAAGGATCGAGGCACGGAGGCTTGGTCCCCTGGAACCGGGCGTGCAGTTCTCGCAGCCCAGGGCCGAGTCTGGTCCCTTCCATTCCCCACCCCATTATGTGTCTGCGGTCCGAATTCCTGCAGGATTTGCAGTTCTCCGGCAATGAGGCCGGGAGACCTGAGATATTTTTCATCCACGAGCGCAGGCTGAAAACTCGCACCTCAAAATGGACACTGGGGCCCTTCTTGGAGGTTGGGTGGGTGGGTGGGGTCCTACAGGAAGAGAGGCCCCTTAATTACGAAGCCTGCAATCCGGAAGGTGGGCCAGGAGTGCCGTGACTCCCAGCTCTGCGTGTGTGGCCCACCCCTGGATGCTCTTGTACCTTTGGAGCAGTAGATCTTCGGGGAGGGGCAGAATCTAGAAGGGAGTAAAGAAACTCTGAAAGATTTGGATTGGGTCCTCTGGGCAATTCTCAATCAGGGGCGGACCCCCCCCCCCGTCTCCATCGGGGCGTTTGAAAGAGTGGGTGCATTTTGACTGTCAACATTCCTGGGATGCACCGCTGGCTCCTAGTGGGCGGGCCAAGGATGCCAAAAGTGCTGCAGCGGCCGGAGCGGGCCTGAAAATGAAGAATTTCCTGCTCAGAATGCCTTGATTGAGCCGTACTAAACTTAACGGGCGGTTAAGAGCACGTCTGTGTGGTAAATGCTTGTAGAGGATCTCACTCAAGAGGAGTCTTTTCTGGGCGCCTTTTCTTTCCGTCCTTATACCGTCTTTTTGTTGCTGGTTTGTTCTTTTCACACGACTGATATTCTTGAAAACTTATCTAAACCTGACTTTTGCAAATCAAACCATTTCGGAAGCACTACGATAAATTGTTTTATAATAATGAATGATTATGTTTATCAAGTACCTCCTTTTTCGCAGCCACTGGACTAAGCGTTGTACTTTCATCTTATTTAGTCCCCTTTATACAACTCTGGGGTAGCTGCTATTAAACACCCCATTTTACAGGTTTGGAAATAGAGTCTTAGAGTGGTTAAGTAACTTCTCCAAGGTTATACAGCTAATGATTCGAAGCCAGTCTTTGATACTTAAACGTCTACATGCTCCTACTTAAGTAAAACCTAATTCATTTCACTACGTAATATTTCCATATATCTGAATGTTAGTAGTGAAATTACTTCCTTAGTACTGCTGTCCTGCCCTCCCACACAGATGTAAACTTAAAACAAGGCTTGTGTGTTGTATGTGTGGTTATATACTTTTCTTTAGTATGTACTTGTTTTAAGTTACTATCATTAAACATAAATCATTGAAGGAAAAGGAGTTGCCAACAGTTGCAAAGAGTATACATTGTATGACAAGGCCTTGTGGCAGGAGTGTTTAATTGGCAACGTAGAAAGGAAACTTTTTTTTTTTTTTCCTGCAGTACGCGGGCCTTTCACTGTTGTGGCTTCTCCCGCTGCGGAGCACAGGCTCCGGACGCGCAGGCTCAGCGGCCATGGCTCATGGGCCCAGCTGCTCCGCGGCATGCAGGATCCTCCCGGACCGGGGCACGAACCCGTGTCCCCTGCATCGGCAGGCGGACTCTCCACCACTGCGCCACCAGGGAAGCCTGAAGGGAAACATTTTTAAAAGCCCAGTCAGGAGAATATATTTTTTAAAAAAGTAAATGTGCAGCGAAGCAACCCAAATGCCCATTGACGAATGAATGTGTAAACAATGTGGTCTATAGATATATAATGGAATGTTATTTAGCGTTAAGAAGGAAATCCTGTCTTATGCTCAGCATGAATCAACCTTGAAGACATTCTGCTAAGTGAAGTAAGCTAGTAACAAAAAGACGAATACTGTATGATCCTACTTGTATGAGGGATTGAAAGTAATAGAAACAAAGAATGTTGGTTGCCAGAGGTTGGTAGGAGGGGGAAATGGGGAGTTGTTTAACGGGTACAAAATTTCAGTTTTGCAAGATGAAAGAGTTCTGGAGATCTGTTGTACAACCGTGTGAAAGCCCTTAATGCTACTGAACTGCACACTTCAAAATGTGTTTAAGATGGCAAATTCTATATTATGTGCTTTTTTACCATAATAAAAAAAAATTAAACATCTCAGAGTTGTAGAAGGGGGAAAAAGTAGAGGTAGAGTTTGAAGGCCTATGCCTGAGTTTCAGCGGCATGATTTACTAGTATTGTGACCTGTATCAGCCCGGCTGAGTAGACCTACAGGCTTGTGAGTAAGCAACCATTAACACTGACAATCCTTGGATGGCTGTCTGGTCACCCCTGTCCTGTTCATAGCATTGTCTATTTCAGACCTTTTCCACACTCCTCAAATCTAGTCTCCTAGTCACAGAGAAAATAAAAGCCAACAGGCATGAACTCTTTTTTTCACGCTTGAACCTACAAACCTAGATATATCTGCACTCTTTGGAGTCAGTTTCCCTGTGTCTTCCTGTCTAAGGTAAATCCTGCCCTTTACACTCTTCTCCCCATTATCCCCTCCTCTCTCTTTTGTTCCTTTTCTTTCCACTAATTGCCCAAATCTTTATCTTGATCTCATGCCTCATTCCAGTTACTGTCCTCTTGCTCCTCTTCACAGTCAAACCTTTCAAAGATTCATCAGTGTTCAGACTCTGTTGCCATACCTTCTCCTCCTCTACCCACTCTAGTCTGTTCCCATCCTCCTGAACAGCTCTCAACATTTACATGCTTTTCTGTTTCACTAAGTCCACCAGACACTTGAAATCTATCTCACTTGATCTTTTAGGGTAAAGACCCAAATCCTTAACATGGGCAGGTAAGCCCTGCATGGTATGGCAGTTGCCTCCCTTGCTGATCCCTTCTTGGTACTCTTGCTCTCTTGGCATTTTCAGGGGTTTGAGAGTGCAGCATTTCCTCTTGCCTCGGGAACCCACATGCTGTCTTCCTGGAGTGTACATCCACCACCTCCCACTCCTACTTTTTTTTTTTTTTCTTTTTTTTTGCGGTACGCTGGCTTCTCACTGTTGTGGCCTCTCCTGTTGCGGAGCACAGGCTCCGGACACGCAGGCTCAGCGGCCATAGCTCACGGGCCCAGCCGCTCTGCGGCATGTGGGATCTTCCCAGACTGGGGCACGAACCCGTGTCCCCTGCATCAGCAGGCACACTCCCAACCACTGCGCCACCGGGGAAGCCCCTCCCACTCCTACTTTTATCCTTCACATTTCAGCCCAATTATCACTTGTTCAGTGAATCCTTCCCTTCCCTGATCTCCCTGGCTAGGTCACATTCCCCTATTATGTGATCGTTGCCCTGGGTACTTCACCTTCATAGCACATACCATAATGGATATTGCCCTTATGTATGACTATATGGTAAATGTACTTCCTCACTACACTGTGAGCTTACCCATACCTAGTACATGATGAATGAGTGAATAAATTTGACTTGCTGGAGGTATTCCTAAAATTTAGGAAAGTAAATGTATTCCTCAAACAAGCAAATGACTTATGTTAAAAATACATATTTAGTAATTTGGAAAAATTATAGCCTCCTTTCATCTGTAATCAATAACAGGGAGATATTTACCAAAATTAGTCAAACCAAAGACAAAATGAATATAAATCTTTGTTGCAACTACCTTCTGTGATGTGTTGATGTTAATGATGGACTCAGGAGGCTGGTATCTGTGGGGTTTTTTAGTGTAGATTTTTGATCTGTTATTGGATGCCTCCCCACAAATGGGGGGAAGTGGAATTCTCTCTAGAATTCACTGAGCTTATTCAAACTAAGTATGTATAGTGCAAAGAAAGTTATTCTTCAGGGGTTCTATTGAGTATTACTTTTATAGACAGTTTACTTTTGTTCGCTTTTTGTCAGGTTTTAAAAATACCTGTGGTAAGGCAAGTTTCACATTTGCCTACAAGTCATTTTTGATAACTTTCCTTCATCCCCTGTGCCAATCAGTTACCAGTTCTGACTCTACCAACAGACCTTGCCTTTCTACTTTACTGCCCTCATCCTGGTTAAGGTTCCATCACCTCATGAGTAGCTTACCTACCCAACATCCTTGGGTCCTGACACTTCATATTCTAGTTAGTCCATTGGTCACACCATTGTCCAATTTCATTTTGTCATCTACTACTTGAAACATTCCCATTTACTAACAGGAAAATTTCCATCTTGGCCAGGAATACAAGGCTCAAACCTACTCTGTCCTTTGCAGCTGGAAAGAGCCAAGAAGATGATCTCTAGGGAAGTCAGTTAGTCACCATCCAACTAGCACCTCACAGGCAGTCACCAGGATCCAGGGTCAGGTCCTCATTTTGGCAGGCCTGGAACTGTGATGTTTGTTAGTGTATCCACAGTTGAGTAGATTCCAGTAATTGATGCTCTCTGATCACATTGGGAAAAGACAGATATATAAACCAGTATGTCAATTAATTGATCTTTAGTGGGAAGTACATCTGCATGGATACTCATTTCATCAGCACATTTTTAATTCTAGAAATTTATATGACAAGCTATATTTTTCATTAGAAGATTGGCAAGTTTAGGATCAAAACAGGAGAAGCAACGTAGGGAGTTGGATGGTTGTCTCTATGTAAGGTCTAGACATGGTGATTCCCATTCCTCCACATCCCCACACCAAAGACCTGATGCAAAACTTCCTGCTCTGCCCTTCAGATTAGGTTAGAGTCTTCCTTTTATATGTTCACATAGCACTCTGTACCTCTCCCTTAGACTGGTAGTTCTGTTTTTTTTTTTTTTTTTAATTTTTATTTTTGTCTGTGTTGGGTCTTCGTTGCTGTGCGTGGGCTTTCTCTAGTTGCGGCGAGTAGGGGCTACTCTTCGTTGCAGTGCGCGGGCTTCTCATTGCGGTGGCTTCTCTTGCTGCAGAGCACGGGCTGTAGGCGCACGGGCTTCAGTAGTTGTGGCTCGCGGGCTCTAGAGCGCAGGTTCAGCAGTTGTGGCCCATGGGCTTAGTTGCTCCATGGCACGTGGGATCTTCCTGGACAAGGGCTCGAACCCTTGTCCCCTGCATTGGCAGGCGGATTCTTAACCACTGTGCCACTAGGGAAGCCCTGGTAGTTAGTTGTGTTTTGAATCCTGCATTTAATGCCTGTCTTTCTTGTCAGTCTATAAGTTCTCTGAGGCCTGGGATCCTGTCTGTCTTGCTTGCTCTGTAGTCCCTGGCACATGCATGACCCTCAGTAAATGTTTGTTGAGTGAATGGCTGATCCAGCTTGACTGGTTTAGTCTGTCCTCTCCCTGTACATCCTTTTTTTTTTTTTGCGGTACGTGGGCCTGTCACTGTTGTGGCCTCTCCTGTTGCAGAGCACAGGCTCCGGACGCTCAGGCTCAGCGGCCATGGCTCACGGGCCCAGGCGCTCCGCGGCATGTGGCATCTTCCCGGACCGGGGCACGTACCCGTGTCCCCTGCATCGGCAGGCGGACTCTCAACCACTGCGCCACCAGGGAAGCCCAACCTGCACATCCTTTTTTAAAAAAAAAAAATTTGCCCAGTAAATTGCCTTCTTCTGACAACATTGTTCATAAGATTGTAATGCATTTAGTTAGGTTATCTTGCATGTCATTCTGACTGTTCTGGTGACTTTAGTGGGATTTGTGTTTTCTCAGATGGCAGTTAAACATGTTTGCAGACCACCCTTTACGGTTTAAGCTATAGTTCATCTGTTGAGTGAGTGAGTGGTTTTGATTAGTTTCTCTTTCAGAGTCTTTATAAACACAGGGGTGCCATATCTGATTGTTTGCAAACAGAAACTTTGGGCTTCCAGGTCGTGTTTTTCTAACCATGCTTAGTAGCAAAAGCTCTCTAACTATTACTTATTATTGTTATTACCTTTACAAAGCAAAATGTGATCCTTTTTATATGAGTTTACAAAAGAATTCCATATTTCTATGTTGTTTTTTAATAGCTAGTGTCCCAGCCAAAACAAAAACTTATTCTTTCAGCTTCCAAGTTTTATAGAATCTGATTTTTTTCCCCCGTATTCTTGCTTTTCCTCTAGATGATAGGGAGGGAAGGAAAGGCAGTTACATTTATTGAGTGACTATGATATGCCAGACACTATATTGTATATTTTACCTAGTTTATCTCATTTAATTCGTTCAACCCTATGAAGCAGGTGATCTCCCCATTTTATATAAAAGGAAACTGAACTTCAAAGAGGTTATTTTCTCACTCCATGTCACGTAACTAATATTAAGTGACAAAACCAGGTTCAGCTGATATTCCAATTTAAAGTCAGGATTTACTTTATATTAAGTTAGGTAAAATGACGTTTATATTATTGCTTGTGAATTCTAATATTCTTTTATATTAATCTTTGGTTTGTATATATAACTCCTTATATTTAAGAGTAGCTGTGAGCAAAAAAAAAAAAAAGGAGCTGTGAGCATGACTAAAATGTATAGACGATAACCTTACCTTATTTTCCAAATATATGTTTTATTTGATGCTGATTTTTATTTTTTTTCTTTAAGCTGCTAGTCTGTGGGGTCCTTACAAAGACATTTGGCAGACTGTGGGAAATGCTCTTTGGAGAAGACAACCTGAAGCTGTTCACCTTCTTGACATGATTTTGAAGAAACACAAACCTGACTTCATCTCATTGTTCAGAAACCCAGTAGGAAATTTTCTTTTTTTGCTTCTTGGATTTGCTTTTTCCTTTAAAGATTGAAGGAGCAAGTAAATTCTTAATGCATGTAAATGAAATGTTACTTGTTCTAGTCCATTGATTCAAGTTTTTTCTAAAAATGGAAGTTTCCTGGGAGCAATTATTATCTTTTTTCTCTTCTCCATAGACATTAATATTGTATTTATCTCTAGCTAGGAGATATCTTAATAGTATTTGAATACAATTTAGAAAGTTCCGTATATTTCAGAAATATGAGCCTCCTTGGAATTTCTGACTTATAGTTAATCTGTCTAAGCTTAGTAAGATTGATTATTTTATTTATTCCCAGGTACACTTCAACATTTTAACTCTTCATAATGCTATGTAAGTTGTGTTAGCAGTTAATTCTTACATATTGTTAATCACTGCATCTTGACGTACTTTTCAACCAGGGATAGAGTACTTCAGTGGCAGGGATTCATATTTGGAAGCTCCTTTCCCTGCTGCTTGACAATTTTTTTTTATAGACCAGCAAGACCATCTAAGAACTATTTAAGAGCCCTAGCCTGGGAGCCAGTTGAGCTGAGTTCCAGTCTTGGCTCTACCACTAAAGAGTTGTATGACCACAGGCAAGTCACCTGACTTATCTGGGCATCAGTTTTTCCATTCTGTTAATAGAGCAGTTGAATTAAATGACTGTGTGGCATTTTTCAAGGTGTAAATACCTAAGATTTTATGATCTATCAAGTAATTCTATACTATATGTTATTTGTTAAATATTTGCACCAAGTAAGCCTTTTTGCAAATAAGACTACATTTTAAAATAACATACTAATAAGCTATCATTAGCCCTACTAATTAATTCTATAATTTTTTTCGATTTGCTATTTCCCACTTGAAGATTTATTGTTTTTATATTTATTAAAGATATACTTGGAAAGTTTCTTAGACATTTGAAAAATAGTATGCTATTTTGTGTGATTTCTCAACATTTTTTAGTTCAGAGTTTAGCAGAAGCAGTTATTGAGAAGGTAATAACAGTATAAAAAGTTGAAAGTGATGTAAAATGTTACCTCATAAAGGTCTAACTATATCTGATAGTTAGACCTTTATCTGATAAGCAATGCTCCTGTTTGTCACTTTACCATACTGCCTTGTGAATAAACTTCTCTAGGTAACAATTTACCTTGTCTCCATGTGCTATTGTCATTACATGATCCTATTTATTTATTTTTATTGTTGTAGCCCAAAAATGTTCAACAACATGAGAAGGTTCAGAAAGCCAGTACAGAGGGAGTTGCTATCCAGGGTCAACAGGGAACCCGACTTCTTCCTGAACAGCTTATTAAAGAAGCCTTTATCCTCAGTGACCTTTTTGATATTGGAGAATTGGCAGCTGTTGAGCTTCTCCTTGCTGGTAGGTTGACATTTAACTGAACCTATGGTAAGGTAGTACATAAATGTAAAATTATTCACTTGTAATTTAAAATATTATATCATTTAGATTCCAAAATAGTTTCTAAAGATGTAGTTTATTTGATATTCAGTGTTTCCTTTTGTTTATCTTTGACTAATGGGAAGGCTTTAGTTTAGTGATTAGAGTTGTTAAAGGAAATTTAACTGTTTTAAGATAGACTTTTTCATGGTAATTGACTAGCAAAGAATGACTGCATCTCAGAAGTTTTGTAGCAGAAAGCATTTATTGTCATATAATGAGTAAGAAGGTAAGGTCACTGCTTTTTTGGAGTTTCTTTTTGAGGGGGTGATTCAGATAATGAGTAAAGAATAAGATAATTTCGATAATACTGAGTTCTAGGAAGAAAATAAAACAAGGCAGTGGGATATAGAGACATGGGGGATGATAGGGGGCACCTGTAAGTAGGGTACTTAGGGGAGGCCTCTCTGAGATTGGGACATTTGATCTGCGACCTGCATGATGACAAGATACCAGAGTTGTTGGGGAAGGGTGTTCCAGGGAGAGTAGACAGCTCAAGGTGCGAATAAAGGCCTGCTGAAGGATACAAAGACCACTGTGGCTGGAACATCAGGAACTAGGGAGAATGAAGGAAGACGAGGACAGAGCAGGAGTCGGATCATAGTCTTGCAGGCCATGAAGATTATTTGGATTTTATTCTAATTACAGTGGGAGGTTGTTGGCAGGGGCTTTAAGCAGGAGTTACAGAATCCAGAATAACTGAAATTATTTCTCTGGCTGCTGTAGAGAGAAAAGATTGAAATTTCCATAAAATAAGCAGTTCATTTTAATTATAGCAAGGGAACCATGTGAAGAAGCCAGGTGGGCATTTTAATTGAAAGAAAGTCTAATATGTCTGAAGATAGCATGTGGCTGCCAGAATCCTTTTTGACCTAAGGCTGCATTAAAAGAAATATGATATTGAGAATGACTAAGGTCGTTTTCCCGTTCTGTGATGCAGATGTTAACTGGACATGCTTGAATTTTGAGTTTAACTCAAAACTTCATTTAACAGTTATTTTTTCTGTGCATATTATGGGCCAGGCACTGTGTTAAGACTCCAGGGATATAAAGATGAATAAAACTTCAACTAGTGTAAAGGAGCTCATGGTCTAGTAATTGAGAAAGACATGGAAACCAATAACTATGCCACCATTAAGTAGATTAATGCATGGTTTAGGGATGGTCCAGAGGGGAGGCATTTAAATTGACCTCAGGTTGTACAGAGAAGTCCACAAAGATAACGAGGCTTACGGTAGTTGTTGAAAAATGAGTAGGCATATGTCAGGTGGAGTAGGTGTGTACTCAGGAAGACAGAGGGCATCTAGACAGAAGAAATCGCCTGTAAGAGGTGTGAGGCAGTGAGATGAATTTGGGGAACAGAAGGGAGTAGAGTGTAAGAGCGATTGGGCCAAGGGGCGAAAAATACCATAGGAAATGAAACAGAAACTATAGGCAAAGTAGTTCAGAAAAGACAAAGTAGAACTTATTCAAAGGAGAGCAGTTTAAAAGGGCGAGTAGGGCTTCCCTGGTGGCGCAGTGCTTGAGAGTCCGCCTGCTAATGCAGGGGGCACGGGTTCGTGCCCCGGTCCGGGAAGATCCCACATGCCGCGGAGCAGCTGGGCCCGTGAGCCATGGCCGCTGAGCCTGCGCGTCTGGAGCCTGTGCTCCGCAACGGGAGAGGCCACAACAGTGAGAGGCCTGCGTACCGCAAAAAAAAAAAGGGCCAGTGAAAGCTGAAACATAAGAAAATGTTATTTAATTTACTAGGGGAAGAAACATACAAATATTTGAAAGACTTTTTGTGAAAGAGATAAAACAATGGGTAGATGTTTGAAGTAGAGGACTTTTTTTTTTTTTTTTTTTTTTGGCGGTACGTGGGCCTCTCACTGCTGTGGCCTCTCCCGTCGGGGAGCACAGCTTTCGGGCGCGCAGGCTCAGCGGCCATGGCTCACGGGCCCAGCTGCTCCGCAGCACGTGGGATTTTCCCCGACCGGGGCACGAACCCGTGTCCCCTGCATTGGCAGTAGGATTCTCAACCACTGCGCCACCAGGGAAGCCCAAGTAGAGGACTCTTAAGACCCTTTAAACCCTAAGGTTCTGTGATTTCTTTGAACTGAACATTGGTATAGTGATTTTTGTCTCAGCCTAAACACATATGTGTTTATTTACTAAATTATTTCTCAACTCCCTTTCCTAGGAGAGCACCAGCAACCACATTTTCCTGGCCTCACCAGAGGCTTAGTAGCTGTTCTTTTATACTGGGATGGAAAGCGGTGCATTGCAAATTCCCTGAAAGCCTTGATACAGTCTCGACGAGGAAAGACATGGACCCTCGAACTCAGGTCTGTTTGCATGCTAGGATTTCAAGGGGTTAATTAGAAATTGCTTGAAGAATTATAATTTTAGAAACAAAAATTCACTTTAGTATGTATAATTTAAGTGTATAACCTAAGTTGAGTAATAAATCACTCCCTTATTCTGCCAAGAATGACACAACAGTTTAAACCTGCTTTATTTTGTTTACAAATGAAAGGTAATTCAGTTATTTATGGTTAGAAGTTTATTGAAACACAAAGATTTAAAAAGAATGGCAAGAGCTAGGTTATAACTCATCCTGGTTGTTTCCAGTAACCTAACATTATCATCAAAAGAGTGTTTGCTATATCCATGTGATGAGAAAGTATAAACATTACTGTTCATTATAACTTTATTGATTATTTTCATTACAGTCCAGAGCTGGTTTCCATGACAACACGGTTTACTGATGAGCTGATGGAGCAAGGATTGACTTACAAAGTTCTTACTCTTGTGTCACAGATTGATGTTAACAACGAGTTTGAGAAACTACAGCGTGAGAGAGGTTTAGGCAGTGAAAAACATCGAAAAGAGGCAAGGGTTCAATGACATCAATTCACGGGTTGTCTGTGTCACATCTTGGAGGCAGAAAAGTCATGTCACTTAGAACATTCTTCTAATACAGGCATAGGAAAATTAACAATGCCTAGGAAAGTGTATAGGCGGTTGTGTCCATGAAATTGACTTGCACTTGTTTCAGCCTCTTTCTAGGCACTATGTGCCATGCTAGCACTTTTTCTGGAATGAGCCCTTTAAGAAATTTTTTTTTTTTTAATTTATTTTTGGCTGTGTTGGGTCTTTATTGCTGTGCGCAGGCTTCCTCTAGCTGCGGCGAGCAGGGGCTACTCTTTGTTGCAGTGTGCGGGCTTCTCATTGTGGTGGCTTCTCTTGTTGCAGAGCATGGGCTCTACGTTTGTGGGCTTCAGTAGTTGTGGCATGCGGGCTCAGTAGTTATGGCTCGTGGGCTCTAGAGCACAGGCTCAATAGTTGTGACGCATGGGCTTAGTTGCGCCACGGCATGTGGGATCTTCCCAGACCAGGGCTTGAACCCGTGTCCCCTGCATTGGCAGGCTGATTCTTAACCACTGCACCACCAGGGAAGCCCCGAGGCCTTTAAGAAATTGTCCTATAGAGGAGGTTGGGACTTAAGATTGAGGAATTAATAGTAGGGTTTGTTCAGAATTGCAGAGGTGAGATTTTAGGGCCGCTTATGGATTCAGATACATTTATATAGTTTGCCTTTATGATATGTAGTTTACATTTTGGAATAAGATCAGGCTTCAGTGTAATTTATTTATACCGATAATCATTCATCTTTATTTCTAGGTTTCTGATCTCATCAAGGAGTGCAGGCAGTCTCTGGCAGAAAGCCTTTTTGCCTGGGCTTGCCAATCACCTTTAGGCAAAGATGACACTCTGCTCCTTATTGGACATTTGGAAAGAGTGACTGTTGAGGCTAATGGCTCGTTGGATGCAGTGAATCTGGCTCTTCTTATGGCACTTCTGTACTGCTTTGATATCAGTTTTATAGAACAAAGCACAGAGGAACGTGATGGTATTGGATTTTGTACCTATTAATACATTTATTTCAAAAATCAGATTTAATTGTGGAGATAACATTTAAGAAGGGTGATTTTTTAACAACTAAGATAAAAATAGTATATTTTATTCCTTTGTGTGTAATTCATCCATATTTGAATATTTAGATATAAGATCACATTTTTAAAGTAATTGCAGCCCCGTTAGATATTTCTGTTATCTTTTGAGGTTTTGGAATGGGAACGTGCTAAAGGATTTGCAATATATGTTTGTTGAATTAGGCATGCCTAATTTACTTGCTTGTTTTTTTTTTTTTAAATTAATTTATTTATTTGGTTGTGCCAGGTCTTAGTTGCGGCAGGTGGGCTCCTTATCTGCGGCACATGGACTCCTTAGTTGTGGCAGGTGGACTGCTTAGTTGTGGCTCGCCCGTTCCTTAGTTGCGGCATGCAAGCTCTTAGTTGCGGCATGCATGTGGGATCTAGTTCCCTGGCCAAGGATCGAACCTGGGCCCCCCGCATTGGGAGCGCAGAGTCTTAACCACTGCGCAACCAGGGAAGTTCCCCTACTTGCTTGTTTCTTTACTATTCACATTTTAAACCTTTCATTCTAAGGGAGGATAACTATAATTTTTAGTAATATATTATCTTTAACTTTTTTTTTTTCTGTGAAGTAGATAAAATTTCTCTTGGTAACCTTGTAAACAGTTACTGCTTAGAACCGAGGATCTCAAAAATGATTCCCACAAAGGAAGCTTATTGCCATTTAATGTCATAAATATTTATAATTATTCCAACAGTTGTCCGCTGTCCGCTTTTGATTGTATCATCCCCGTCTCCTTTCGTTAGGTATGTGAGGAGACCAGACACTTCCCACTCCTCTTTGGTGATCATCATTAGCCATTACAAAAGGCTTATTTAAAATAAAACTACCCCTTACCTCCAATCGAATTGTCACATAGTACATTGTGTGTCACATAACAAGCAGTACCTGTGCTTCTCATATAGGAATGCTGCCAGTTAATGCATTGGTCAGATTTCCTGTATTGAATGAAATGAATCACAGAATTAAGTAGATGTAGTCTGTTTTTATGATAGTATACTTATTATTTCAAACATTAATTATAATTAGTCATAATTTTTTGATGGGAATACTCTGACTTTCTGATTCTTAGACATTATTCCTGTATATCAAAAGTGAAAATTTCTCTACTTTGGTATAGTCGTCTATTTTTGTTTTCAGATATGATTCATCAACTTCCACTGTTGACAGAGAGACAATACATTGCAACAATTCACTCTCGTCTTCAAGACTCACAGCCTTGGAAACTGCCGGGGCTGCAAGCCACTGTGAGACTTGCCTGGGCACTGGCGTTGAGGGGGATATCTCAGCTCCCTGATGTGACAGGTAAACTGATTGTAGGTCATTTTGTTATGAGGAAATGACATATCAGCATTTAATGGCATTTCAGAAAAGGTGTTATCTTTTTCTTTTTTTTTTTTTTTGGCTGTGCCATGTAAGGAAAAGGTGTTATCTTTGACATGTATAAGCATGAGCCTAGGAAGATACCTAGAGTTGTGGTAATTGAAATTTTGTATTGAGAAGTACGGACCTTTTCCTTTTTGCTTGTCTCCCAAAAGAAATTATTTGAAAAAATTTTTCCCTTTCTTGCAGCCAGTTCTCTTTTAGCTTCTTTTTTTCCTTAAGAGTTTTAAATTTGAAATGACAGTATAACAATACTTTTACATTTTTCTTTTTGGTTTTGTTCACAGACAGACTAATTTTTCTTACATTGTGTCAGATTAAAAACTACTGTTATTTTAAATTACAGTATATTAGGTGATATTTGGTTCAATCAACAATGGATGTGGAATCTGACATCTAACAATCTGTTACCCACTATAGCATATCCTCTTCTGCTGTTTACATGCATGTAATTATCATACTAATAGTGGTTTACTCTAACAGGATGAGAGCTATGCTTTTGTTGTAATTTGAAGGCCCGAAAATTGTCATTTCTGTAGGTTTTTACTGTAAATCTGGAAAGGTTTTATTAAAGTTTACAGTCCATGTCAATGTTTCCTAGTCTTAGAGTGTCAGCAGATTCCAGTATCTTATCAATTGTATGATTCCAGAACATTTTGTTCTCTAGTCTCATGCTGTTCCCAAGTGGGCTGTGGAAAGATTTTTTTTTTTTAATTTTTGAAATTTATTTTATTTATTTTTTCTACAGCAGGTTCTTATTAGTTATCTGTTTTATGCGTATTAGTGTATATACGTCAATCCATATCTCCCAATTCATCCCACCACCACCAGCCCCCGGCCAGTTTCCCCCTTTGGTGTCCATATGTTTGTTCTCTACATCTGTCTCTATTTCTGCCCTGCAAACCGGTTCATCTGTACCATTTTTCTAGGTTCCACATATGTGCGTTAATATACGATATTTGTCTTTCTCTTTCTGTCTTACTTCCCTTGTATGACAGTCTCTAGATCCATCCACATCTCTGCAAATGACCCCATTTGTTCCTTTTTATGGCTGAGTAATATTCCGTTGTATATATGTACCACATCTTCTTTATCCATTCGTTTGTCGATGGGCATTTAGGTTGCTCCCATGACCTGGCTATTTTAAATAGTGCTGCAATGAACATTGGGGTGCATGTGTCTTTTTGAATTAGGGTTTTCTCTGGGTATATGCGCAGTAGTGGGATTGCTGGGTCATATGGTAATTCTATTCTTAGTTTTTTAAGGAATCTCCATACTGCTGGCTGTATCAATTTACATTCCCACCAACAGTGCAAGAGGTTCCCTTTTCTCCACACCTTCTCCAGCATTTGTTGTTTGTAGATTTTCTGATAAGCCCATTCTAAATGGTGTGAGGTGGTACCTCATTGTAGTTTTGATTTGCATTTCTCTAATAATTAGTGATGTTGAGCAGCTTTTCATGTGCTTCTTGGCCATCTGTATGTCTTCTTTGGAGAAATGTCTATTTAAGTCTTCTGCCCATTTTTGGATTGGGTTGTTTGTTTTTTTAATATTGAGCTGCTTGAGCTGTTTATATATTTTGGAGATTAATCCTTTGTCCATTGATTCGTTTGCAAATATTTTCTCCCATGCTGAGGGTTGTCTTTTTGTCTTGTTTGTAGCCTCCTTCGCTTTGCAAAAGCTTTTGAGTTTCATTAGGTCCCATTTATTTATTTTTGTTTTTATTTCCATTACTCTAGGAGGTGGGTCAAAAAGGATCTTGCTGTGATTTATGTCATAGAGTGTTCTGCCTGTGTTTTCCTCTAAGAGTTTTATAGTGTCTGGTCTTACATTTAGGTCTCTAATCCATTTTGAGTTTATTTTTGTGTATGGTATTAGGGAGTGTTCTAATTTCCTTCTTTTACATATAGCCGTCCAGTTTTCCCAGCACCACTTATTGAAGAGACTGTCTTTTCTCCATTGTATATCTTTGCCTCCTTTGTCATAGATTAGTTGATCATAGGTGCATGGGTTTCTGTCTGGGCTTTCTATCCTGTTTCATTGATCTATATTTCTGTTTTTGTGCCAGTACCATATTGTCTTGACTACTGTAGCTTTGTAGTATAGTCTGAAGTCAGGGAGTCTGATTCCTCCAGCTCCGTTTTTTTCCCTCAAGACTGCTGTGGAAAGTTTTTTTTGTGTTACAAGTTTTTCTTTGGCCAAGTATTTTTAAATTTTTAATAAATAAATTTATTTATTTCTTTATTTTTGGCTGCATTGGGTTTTCGTTGCTGCACATGGGCTTTCTCTAGTTTTGGGGAGTGGGGGCTACTCTTTGCTGTGGTGCGCAGGCTTCTCATTGCAGTGGCTTCTCTTGTGGAGCATGGGCTCTAGGCGCATGCGCTTCAGTAATTGTAGCATGTGGGCTCAGTAGTTGTGGTGCACAGGCTTAGTTGCTCCATGGCATGTGGGATCTTCCTGGACCAGGGCTCGAACCCGTGTCCCCTGCATTGGCAGGTGGATTCTTAACCACCAAGCCACCAGGGAAGTCCCTGGCCAAGTATTTTTTATATTAAAGCTGGTAGATGGAGAATTAGACATTTACAATCATGTACAAATTCTGTTTCTCAGCTATACCTCTTACTCATTTACAAGTCTTATTTCAGTACTTTTCTGGCATAAAATTACTGTGTACTTTTAAGTAGCTATGTGATAGTTAATCAAATTCATATACTGTAAATTACTGTACCATTGGCCTAATCTTGAGAGGCACAGTAGAAAATACTATATACTTCACTAGATAAGAATAGGAATCCAGACCTAGTTTCAAGTCCTAGATCTTTGGCTACTTAATCTCTTTAGTTTTACATGCTCATACCCTTTTATAATCTTTAAAATTAGGGGTATTATAATGAATGTTTTTCTTTTTTTTTGGCTGTGCTGCATGGCTCGTGGTATCTTAGTTCCCTGACCAGGGATTGAACCCAGGCACTCAGCAGTGAAAGCGTGGAGTCCTAACTACTGAACCACCAGAGAATTCGCTATAATGAACATTTTAAAGTATACATTTTTATCTCTTAATTTATATTTTAAAAATTACTAGAAAAGATGAATAGCTTATGTTGCAGAAATGGTCATTTCTTGAAATAATCCAGATGAGTTTTAACAAAGATGTGAATTTTGATAAATTAGTTCCTACTCTTTTTGTAGACTTCTGGACATTTTATAAAATATGTTTATTACATTATTTTATAAAAAGTGTGTTTTGAATTTTACTAAACTGATTAAAATTTTTATATACTGTTTTGAGACGATAGAACTCAATTTACATTAAGATATTAGTGTGCTTTATTACCTAAGTAAGTAGTCTTCAAGCAATAGTTCTTAATTTCAGTATTTCTGAATTCAAGTGAAGTCTTGGAACTAGTTATTAATATTTAATTAATATTAATAATTAATAATTTTAGTAATCATTACTGTTAGTAGTAATAAAGAATTAAGAAACTATTTTGTTCTCAAGGAGTTTGTATGATATGGGTAGATATGCAGGCTTTATTTCAAAAAAACAACACATAAACAAAAAAAGGGAAAAACCAACCAATCTCTTTTCCTCTGGTTGAGACTATCCTGGTTTATATCTATTCCTGACCCTTTTAAAGGCATTGAAAGTGTACTTTAAGTAACAGAATGTATTTGGTCTCTATGACAGTGAAGCAGAATAAGCTATTTAACATTTCTTTTTCGAAGACAGATTATCACAAAATTACCTAGTAATTTTTAAAAAAAATATATTTATTTATTTTTGGCTGCGTTGGGCCTTCGGTGCTGTGTGCGGGCTTTCTCTAATTGCGGCGAGCGGGGGCTAGTCTTCATTGTGGTGCAGGGGCTTCTCATTGTGGTGGCTTCTCTTGTTGTGGAGCATGGGCTCTAGGCGCGCAGGCTTCAGTAGCTGTGGCACGCGGGCTCAGTAGTTGTGGCTTGCGGGCTCTAGAGCACAGGCTCAGTATTTGTGGTGCACGGGCTTAGTCCCTCCGTGGCATGTGGGATCTTCCCCATCCAGGGCTCAAACCTGTGTCCCCTGAATTGGCAGGCGGATTCTTAACCACTGCGCCACCAGGAAAATCCCTTAAGTAATTTTTTTATCGCTCTCGATGTTATTGCGAAGAGTCGATGATTTTCTAATGTACTTTTTCTGTAGTTCTTTGGGGTTTGTGAGTCAGTTACAGTTACACACTGTCTTATTTTGTGTACAGAACATATTAGAAGGTTGAGAAGAGATCTGAATTTTGAACTATCAGCAGAATATTTTGAGATATTGTAATCTAGTTTAGTAATTTTTCCTCCATGTGCTCTTTTTCTAAATATGTTCCTAGCTCTGGCTGAATTCACAGAAGCAGATGAAGCAATGGCAGAGCTCGCAATTGCAGACAGTGTTTTCCTGTTCCTCACTGAATCCGTAGTGGTGTCAGAAAACTTCTATCAGGAGGAATTTTATATTCGTAGAATCCATAATCTCATTACAGATTTCCTGGCACTTATGCCAATGAAGGTAAGTGTTATAATGTAGGATGAGTAGTAGAAGAATTTTATAAAATAATTTAAAATTGACTAATTAACCAACTTTATGTTTTGGAAACTAATAAAACCTTTTACTGTAGACTAATATTTGGCAGTAGTTGTTATGTTACAGCTTGTGAATTAGTTTGTGATTTATGAAAATGAAATAATGTAAGACCCATTAACTGAGAACAAGCTAAAAGGAAGAAATATTTGGCATTGAGAATTGTTTGTAATGAGAAAATAATAGGCAAATGAAAATGCTTCTGTGGGGAGCAAATTATTAACTTCATGCTACCCTGGAGAATCAGTGCTAAGGTTGTCTTATTTAATGCCTTTTATACATGATTTGGAAGAGGTATAGTGGAGACTCTCCAGTTTTATAGTTTCATAGATAATTGTTTAGACTCTTAATTATAGTGTATAAATAGACCTCCACATAGATATGGGTAAAGTGATGGGTTTAAGACACTAATGCAAAGGTTGCTTTTTTCTTTTTTTTTTTTCTTAATAACAGGGCCCAGGGGCCCTGCCTACCTTTAGTGAGGTTACATTTGAATAAAGTGCTCAAGCTATAACATTGATCCAAAAAGGAATTCTTAGAGCCATTTCAGACAGTTCCTACCTAGCGTATGTTCTTTGTGCCATTTTGTGTCAAGGAAGCCATCAGAGTGGTGGCAGGAAGTAAAGGAGGGGGTAAAGTCCTATAAAACTGCCTTTTGTGTGTGTGTGCATAAAAAAAGCACCCGAAGGGTCTACACTTATAATTCCAATGTGCAGTTCTGATATCATACCTACTGAAAAACATAAGGCAAATGGAAAAACTACCCAGAATGGTAGCAAACAGGGAATGAAGTGCTTACTCGTGACATAATGAATCAAGTGTTCATTGAGTTTCTCCTGTATTCCAGGTAACCATGCTAGGAATTGTGAAGAAAACAAATAAGTAGGAGATTGATTCCCTGCCAGCAAAGAATATATAGTCAAGTTCAGCAGTCCCCAACCTTTTTGGCACCAGGGACTGGTTTCGTGGAAGATAATTTTTCCACGGAAGCGGGGGGAGGGGGTTGTGGGGGATGGTTCAGGCAGTAATGCGAGCGATGGGGAGCGGCAGATGAAGCTTCTCTTATTGCCCGCTGCTCACCTCCTGCTGTGCGGCCCGGTTCCTAACAGGCCACGGACCACTACTGGTCCACGGCCTGGGGGTTGGGGACCCCTGGTGTCTAGTTGGAGAAATGAGATATACACAGAAAAATACAGGTAGTAACAGTAAGTAAATGACAGGTATAGACAGTAAATTACAGTGGATTTCTTAGGCTAAGGATAGCTCACTTAGGACTGGAATAGTCAAGGAGTGTTTAACAGGTAACTTGAGACCTCATCAGCCTTGAAGGATATGGTAGATGAACATCATAGAATTTTGGAATTGGAAGAAATCCTTTCATTTTACATTTGTGGAAATGAAGCCTTAGAAAGGGTTAAGGCTTTAACTTTTTCCTAGTTATTAGTCCAGAAGGGACTTTTACTATGGAAAGATAGTGGTCATCTGGAAGGATAAAGGCTGAGAGGAGTTTGAATAAACAAAGTCATATGTGGCTTGAATAGGGTAAACAATGAACTTACTCACACAATTTTGGGACACTAGAATTTTGTTAATAGATATAGTACTATTTAGGTTATCTATGTCTTCTTAAATGAGCTTTGAAGATTTGTGTCTGTCAGTGAATTTGTTTCATTCCAGTTATCAAATCGATTGGCATAAAGTTATTACTAGTATTCCTAATATCATACTTTTTATGTCTGTATGATCTGTAGTGATGTTTCTTCTTTCATCCCTAATATTGGTTAATTTGTGTTTTCTCCCTTTTTTCTTAACCTGGCTAGAGATTTATCAATCTCATTGATCTCTCCAAGGAGCCAGCCTTTGGCTTTATTGATTTTCTTATATTTTCTTTCACTGTTATTGATTTCTGCTTTTATTATTTTTTCCTCTCTGTTTGGGTTTTAATTTGCCCTAATCATTTCAGTTTTTTACCGCAGAAGCTTAGATTATTGATTTGAAACCTTTATTTTTTTCTACTATGGGCATTTAATGTTATAAATTTATCTGTGATTTCTGTTTTAACTGGGTCACACAAAGTTTGATATGTTGTGTTTTCATTTTTATTCTATTTAATGTATTTTGTAGTTTTCCTTGAGACTTCTTTGATTGCTGAGTTACTTACAAGTACATTGTTTAATTAGCAAATGTTTGGGGAGCTAGTTTTGCTCATTACATGACTATAGTGGTGGTATTAGTAGTTAGTAGGTAGTACCAGGGATGCTAAATGTCCTGTAATGTTTAGAATCATCCAACCTAGTGAAGATGTATCCTACCCAAAATGTCAGTAATTGAGAAACACTTTAGTTAAAATTAACTTATCTGTAGTGGAAAATGCATTGAAGTCTTAAGATATTATAAATTATGATTAATAATATTGCAGTAAAATTCCTAGCATATTTCTTCACATTATTAAAGTGGAATAGATATTTAAACAATATTTTTCTTTTATGTAATCACTTTTAGACAGTTGCCTGATTTTCTCATTTCATTATTATTAACCCATATAATAAATTTACATATAAACTATATAATAAATTTAATAGGTGAAGCAGTTGAGGAATCGGGCAGATGAAGATGCTCGAATGATTCACATGAGTATGCAGATGGGCAACGAACCCCCCATTTCACTTAGAAGGGATCTGGAACAATTAATGCTCTTGGTAAGTTGTTATATTGGATGGACTATCATCTCCCTCTCTCTGTTATTTTTTCCCCACCTTTGGAAAATTTCAGATCTAATATCTTAAATATACAAGTGAATTCAATAAAAATGTAAATTTTTATTTAAAAGTAATTTGAGTTACAGGCATTTTCCCACAATCTTTGTTTACTGTTTGCAGATTGGTGAGCTATATAAAAAGAATCCTTTTAATTTGGAGCTTGCACTAGAATACTGGTGTCCCTCAGAGCCTCTTCAGACTTCCACTATCCTGGGTTCTTACCTTGGGGTGGCTCATCAGCGACCCCCTCAGCGCCAGGTGAGCTCCTAGTTTTTCTACTTTTGTACTGTGGGATGGTAACTGGAAATCTTAAAAACATGAAAAATGGTATTTCCTGCTGTTATTGCTGTTCATGCAAATGAACACTATTGTAACCTTTAGACATTTATACTTTTTCCTTTTATTTAAGGAAATTGAAACTCTTAAATTGATCTGATCATTTTGGAGTTTATATAGTCAGCCTTTTATTAGATACTAGCTATGCATCGAAGCATTAGACACAGAAAAGTGTCTAGTTTCTTTATGAGTCACTTACTTGGATTTAATTAGTATTTATTAACTTACTCTGTCCTCTATAGGCATGACAAAGAATATACATCATTCTTAGCAAGTTGAGGAAGATAGGAGAGGTAAAAATACTACAGGAAAAAGGCTTAGAAGTTATAATTAATGACAGAATGCCTATGAGTCAGTAGATAATGTAGGAAAAAGTCCATTGTATATCCTGTAGTAACTAAAGGATGCTGTGCAGCAGCAAATCAGATGGATTGCCATATCTGTCTTCATCTCTTTGGGATTTTCTGTTCTATATGTTTTCATGCCATATAATACAATTTTCATTTATGCTAGCTAGAGTCTAAGATCAGGACCCCCCCTTTTTGTAACTGTATTTCTTACATTTATTGTTTCACTTTTTTCCATTTAAAAAGTTTTGGAGAAGGGTTTATTAAAAGTTTATAAATATTAAAAGAAATTTCCATTATGAAAATTTTCAAACATATGGAAGAGAGAATAATTATAATAAACACCCAACATCTTAATTTATTTTTATTTTTTTACAGCAAATGCCCCTTTCCATTTAATCATTTATTTATTGACTGCGTTGTGGTATGTGGGATCTTAGTTCCCAGGCCTCAAACCTGTGCCCCCTGCAGTAGAAGGGTGGAGTCCTGACCACTGGACTGCCAGGGAATTTCCCCAGAAGAATTTCTTTTTTTTTTTTTTTGCCTTGCGACTTGTGGTCCCTTAGTTCCCCAACCAGGGATTGAACCTGGGCCCTCAGCAGTGAGAGCATGGAGTCTTAACCACTGGACCACCAGGAAATTCCCCAACATCTTAATTTAATAGCTGTTAACATCTTGCCATGTTCACTTCCACTCTTGTTATTTCTACTGCTTTTATTTTGCTGGGTTATTTTAAAGTAAATTATAGGCAGCATGACCTTTCACCTCTCACTGGTTAAGTTAGTATCTCTTAAAAATAAGGATATTTTTTCTGTATAATCATAAAATTGTTATACCTAACAGATTTAACAATAATTTCCAGAGATCTGTAACATTTTTCGTTCTGAGTTCCAACTAATTAGTCTGAATAATATGTTTAGTTGTTGATAATAGATTTAAGGCATAAGCAAGAGAAAAGAGAAATCTAAGAAGTAGACTTAGAGAACAGGAGTGTAGGAACATGTATTGGCCAGAACACAAAACAGAATATGTTTAGGTTACTATAAAAAGTTCTTTCAGGTTCCTAGATCTTCATACTAAATTTGACTGGGATTTAGGAACTCTGGGTTCTAAGTGTACCTTTGAATTTGCTAGTTAATTTTAAATGAGTAAATTTCTTCAGTTGTTTTACATATTTAGAATGTGAGTAGTCTTACGTTTTGTGACATTACGATGTTTATAAAAATATACTTTATGTTCACAAAGATATTCTATAATTGCATTAAATTGCTAATGACAAACTTGAAAATGCAATTTTTCATAAATAGAATACCAGATTATTTTGTCTTGGGTGGGGAGTTAAATGAGAGTACATAATTCATTTTAGTTCATATGTAGTCTTTATTAGCTAGTCCATGTTGGCTTAAAGTTAGGATATGCTTTATGTAAACTGTTGGTTTTTCCCTATTTCAGGTTGTCTTGTCCAAGTTTGTTAGGCAAATGGGTGACCTGTTGCCTCCAACTATTTATATTCCTTATTTGAAAATGCTCCAGGGATTGGCTAATGGGCCCCAGTGTGCCCACTACTGTTTTAGTCTACTCAAAGTCAATGGTAGCAGTCACGGTAAGAAAAATCTAGTTGTTGTCTAAGTTTGTTGTGACATTCAGTATCCTTCTACCTATTAAAGCATATTGGTTATATGTGCTAGGTTCTACTGGGCGTATACGTTATTTTTATAACAGAGAGAAGCCCACTGCTGGTTTTATGTACGGCGATGCTTTGATTATGGTCTCACAGACTGGAGAGTTACCATTTGCTTTATAAAATACAGTTCAGTTTAAGAAATGAGAATTAATATACATTTTTAAGAACACATCTGGTGCTCAAAGCAAAATATACACCTTTGCTACATAAGTTTGATTTCTTTATCTTCATAAGTCCTTATTTTCTAAATTTCTGTTCTTACAGTTTTTCTCTCAACCCTCTCCCAATTTCCTCACTTAATTTTCAGACTTGAGTCTGGTTACACCAAAAATAGTGCAAAAGGGAAGAGAAAGAAATATTTATTAAACACCTCTGTCAGGTAGATATTATTACTTCGTTTTTACATGTGAGGAAACTGAGGTTTAGCAAAGTTAAGTAATTTACCGAAGGTCACGAGTCACAGGGAAGCCATGATAGGAACTGAGATCTGTCTGGCTCCAAGACCTGTGTTTTGACTATTCTGTCAAGCCTTCCTTGTCTTATCTGCTCGGCTTTTGCTCTCAGTGCTTGGCATGTAATAGAGTACTGTAATTTGCAAATCTAGATTGTAGTTCTCTCTCTCTTTGGGAATTTTATTTAAGCTCAACATTTGAGAACTACTCATGGGAAAAGCAGCCTTGTATAGTTACATGACAACACAGAGTACTGTCCTGGATTCGAAGTAGGTAACTGACATCCAAAGTAATTTACCTTTGCATTACATGGTCACCACCCAGTTTTAGTCCCAGGGATAAACTGATCCAGAGTTTAGTTTAAAGAGGGTTTCTAACCCATTTTCAACACACAGCTTATCTAGGACAAAGGCAAACAAAGTTTATTGTTTTAAATTTATTTTCTTCCTCCATTTCCAAGCAAATGCTTAGACAATTTTGAAAGGAAATTCTATGCTGTGTCTCTTTACAGTTGAAAATATTCAGGGGGCAGGCGGCAGTCCTGTTTCCTGGGAACATTTCTTTCACTCCTTGATGCTTTACCATGAACACCTCCGGAAGGATCTTCCAAGTGCAGATAGTGTCCAGTACCGTCACCTTCCTTCACGTGGCATCACCCAGAAGGAGCAGGACGGGTTGATTGCTTTTTTACAGCTCACATCTACCATCATTACTTGGGTAGGTAACCCACCCACCGCATGTGAGAATGTAACTTTGTATTCTAACACAGTGGCATTGTAAGGAGCCCCCAAGTTTCCTTATAATGCTTGAAGTTTATGAGTGATAAATTTAGCATATATATTTGGCATTCTGTTCTTTTTTTTTTTTTTTGGGGGTTAGTATTTTATGCTATTCTGTTCTTAAGTTCTTTGTTTCTTCACCTTTAGAGGGTGTAGTTCTGGTAGCCCCTGCTTACTGCCATAAATGTGTATGAAAATAATAGCCTAAGCCTGAAAGAAAATAATCAGAAGGGCAAATAAGAATGAGCTGTTGGGGCTTCCGTGGTGGCGCAGTGGTTGAGAGTCCGCCTGCCGATGCAGGGAACGTGGGTTCGTGCCCCGGCCTGGGAAGATCCCACATGCCGCAGAGCGGCTGGACCCGTGAGCCATGGCCGCTGAGCCTGCGCGTCCGGAGCCCGTGCTCTGCAAGGGGAGAGGCCACAACAGTGAGAGGCCCGCGTACCACAAAAAAAAAAAAAAAAGAATGAGCTGTTGGATACACATCCTTCTAGAAGGTTTCCTAGCATAGGTGTGGATATATAGGTTCTTGTGTATATACATATATATATACACATAAAGAGTATTTTTAATTAAAAAGAAAATTTACTGAATATTTTTTCTCTCTCATATATACATATATATATATATATCATATCTTCTTAATCCATTTATCTTTTGATGGACA